>NW_027461794.1:0-300000 GCF_050947455.1 Rhinoderma darwinii
TAACAAACTGTGCAAGGATGGAGGTTGTAGGAGCAAAGAGAAGTTGTCTGTAAAGTTGGTGGATGCCTATTTTCCATTTTGCAGTCCCTTGTCTCCCTCTTGTGGCCTCCTGGAGGCAAATAAATGTGCAAAAAAAAGACAGCCTGGCGGCCGGCTGTTGCAGTGTTGCCCTCTCAGGCAACACTGAGTGACTGACTGAGCCTCACAGTCTTATATAAAGTTCAGACGGAACTTTGCACGTGTCATAGTGGAGCCCTCAGGATTCCAGAGCCAGCTTTCTGACATCATAATGGGGCCTGCCTCAGAGATAAAAGCCTGGGCCCAGGCAGTGTTGTTCAGTGCTGCTCAGCAGGCAGCACAGGACTGGATTAAAGCTGATACAAGGTGTGAAGGAACAAGGGGTGGCTGTGGGCATGCACTTGCTGCCGCTGCCAGTGTTTATCTGCATGGCAGGAGGGCATTTGGGCGTTGCCAGGAAGGCGTTTTTATGTAGATTCCTCCTCTTTCAGCACTGCATTGTGGTGCAAGCAAAAGAAGCAAATCCTGTCTGGCTTCCTCTCCGGCCTTTATTCACCTCCCGCTTAGTAGCTGTAAATGTGTGTGAGCCTGCAGGGCCCCATGGAATTGCCTAGGAGTAGGCTGAATCGCTGCAAGGGGTGAACAGCAGTATGGGACAGGCTCGGGCAAGGCAAGGGCCGCTCGGGTTATCGCTTCTCGGCCTTTTGGCTAAGATCAAGTGTAGTATCTGTTCTTATCAGTTTAATATCTGATACGTCCCCTATCTGGGGACCATATATTAAATGGATTTTTAGAACAGGGAGATGGAAATAGAGCTTGCTCTGTCCACTCCACGCATTGACCTGGTATTGCAGTATTTCCAGGACCGGTGCACCCTTCCCTTATGTGTTGACTAAAATCAGATTCCAAAAGTGTTTTTTCTCTTTGCCATTGTTTCTGTCTTTCTGAAGGGATCTCCCCTTTTAATCCCATTATTTCAACACCTGTTGGACAATGCATTTGTACAGTCATGTGTGATAATGAGCTCATTTATTAAATGCAATTAATGAATACATTGCCACCTCTTGTTGTGTGTGTGTGTGTGTGTGTCTTCTGTGTTTCTGTGTTTCCGGCATTTCACATTGGAACAGCTCATTCACCTTCCTTGTCTTCTCTCCGCCCTCCCTCCCTCCCTCCTAGGTAAGTTAAAGAGCTGCACCTGAGCCAGCCACTGATTGATGCAGCACCACAGTCAAATAGTGGAGTGGAGTGGAGTAGGGGAACAGCAAACAGCCATTAAAGCAGCCAGCCGCCTACCCGCCACAATGGACCTACCTGTGTACACTAGGTGGATGTGATGGAATGTACTGTCGTCCCTACATTTCAAGAAGAAGTAAGAATTGCAGTTGCAACAAACCCTTGCTTGCCTACAAAGAGAGCAGCAATTTGGATTTGTTACTATGTTACCTGGAAGAATAACAAACTGTGCAAGGATGGAGGTTGTAGGAGCAAAGAGAAGTTGTCTGTAAAGTTGGTGGATGCCTATTTTCCATTTTGCAGTCCCTTGTCTCCCTCTTGTGGCCTCCTGGAGGCAAATAAATGTGCAAAAAAAAGACAGCCTGGCGGCCGGCTGTTGCAGTGTTGCCCTCTCAGGCAACACTGAGTGACTGACTGAGCCTCACAGTCTTATATAAAGTTCAGACGGAACTTTGCACGTGTCATAGTGGAGCCCTCAGGATTCCAGAGCCAGCTTTCTGACATCATAATGGGGCCTGCCTCAGAGATAAAAGCCTGGGCCCAGGCAGTGTTGTTCAGTGCTGCTCAGCAGGCAGCACAGGACTGGATTAAAGCTGATACAAGGTGTGAAGGAACAAGGGGTGGCTGTGGGCATGCACTTGCTGCCGCTGCCAGTGTTTATCTGCATGGCAGGAGGGCATTTGGGCGTTGCCAGGAAGGCGTTTTTATGTAGATTCCTCCTCTTTCAGCACTGCATTGTGGTGCAAGCAAAAGAAGCAAATCCTGTCTGGCTTCCTCTCCGGCCTTTATTCACCTCCCGCTTAGTAGCTGTAAATGTGTGTGAGCCTGCAGGGCCCCATGGAATTGCCTAGGAGTAGGCTGAATCGCTGCAAGGGGTGAACAGCAGTATGGGACAGGCTCGGGCAAGGCAAGGGCCGCTCGGGTTATCGCTTCTCGGCCTTTTGGCTAAGATCAAGTGTAGTATCTGTTCTTATCAGTCCTTGTAAGGATAGATAGCTCGGAGAACCACTGGGGGCTATAAACACTAGCTTAGCGATCCAAGAGCGTTCCAGACGAAGCCGGCGACGAACTGCGGAGAAGAACCAGCGAAGACGACGATCCAGAAGGGAGAAGCCGCCATCGAGGAAGAAGCTCCGGGAGATCGCTGCCGGGAAGAAGAAGGAGAACTTCGGAGAAGAGCCGCTGCTGAAGGGGATCTTCGAAGAAGCTCGGCCGCAGAAGAAGAAGCTCGACGAGGAACCGCTGCGGAAGAAATTTCGTGGAAGAACCTCGGCCAGCAAGGAGAAGATTTGCATAGCTCCGCCCCCTTCGGGAAAGAGCTATCGAAGATCCTCCCCAAGCGACAGGAACAGCTGGAAGAAGCCATGGCCTCAACCAGCAACCCTGCCACCCAGAAGGAGAAGGCTGATGGACCAGGTGAGCCGGCCCAGGCCAGGACATCTCCTCCTGAAGCCTCCTCAAGCCAACAGGCCACCAGGAAGCCGAACCAGGCTGCTCCAACCCTGGAGCCCTGGATGAAGCAGACGGTGGCCCTGAAGCTCAAGGAGGTGGACGGGAGAGTGCCGGACATGACGGAAGAAGTGTTCTGCCAGAAGATGCTCCTGGATCAGGGCTTCGCTAAGCCGGAGACCATCAGTATCCAGGCCTTCATGACCGGGATGTTCTTCGTGACCTTCGCTTCGATCAACATCTGCAGAAGGTACTGGGAGATGGTGAAAGCGGCGAGGCCTGAATCCCCTTTCTCTCGCTTTGTGGGCAACTGCCCTGTCCAAAGAGAGGAAAGGCGGGTGACGGTCTCAATGCGGAACCCACACACCCCCGGCAAAGACATCACCACGCTCCTGAAGCGGTTCTGCACAGTGGTGAGGGAACCCACCCACATCCTGAACGGACTCGGCTTCTGGACTGGCAAGTGGTCGGTAATCGTCCGACTGAACAAGGATTCGAGCGCGGAAGACGGCCTCCAGCACCTGCCCCAGTCATTCTCGCTGGGCAACTCCTACGGCCTCATCTATTACCCGGACATGCCGCAGATCTGCAGGAGATGCAGCAAGAAGGGTCATTCGGTGAAGGACTGCAAGGAGGACGCCTGCAAGAACTGCCGGGTAACAGGACACGAGACCAAAGACTGCCCGAAACGGACAATGTGCAACCTCTGCGGACAAGCAGCCCACTCTTACAAGGACTGCCCGAAGAGGGATCGATCCTGGGCAACTGTAGCAGCGAAAGCTCCAGCCAGAGGGAACCCCGCCCCAGCCAGAGCTCCAGCGGCACAGAAGACCGGGAAAAAGAAGGATGGTAAGAAGACGACAGTCCCTCCCCCCCCTCTCCCGGCCCTCCCTCGCCCTACCCTTCCCACCCTCCCTCGCCCGGCCCTCCCCACCCCCCCGTCCCCAACCCCTGTCACCCCCACTGAGGCTCTCACCTTCTCCTACCCACCCATCTCAGTGGTCCTGTCACCTGCACCTCTCCCAACCCAGCCTCCCTTCTCCCCAGCTCCAGCAGCACTAACATCTTCCCCTCCAGCTGCTGGAGTCCTCTCCCTGGAGGATTTTCCCCCTCTTGTCTCCTCAGGTGCCATCCAGAGGAAGAGAAAGGTGAGGGACAGCCCAGCTGCTGAGTCCTCAAAGCGACAAGTCGTGGAAATCTGCGAAGATTCCCTTGCGCAGCAGGAGGAAATGGAGCAGATGGTGGAGGAACTCGTGTCTGAACCTGAGGTCATCGACTTCACAACAGACATCCAGGTGGCTACAATCCTGGAACAATTTCTGTCAGAGGGCCTGCTGGATCTTTCGGACCCGCCAGGCGAGGAGGATCCGCCCGACCGGACTGGTAACTAAGGTGTATCGTTTGCACTGACCTTCTTTATTCTCCCCCATGGCTGCTAAACTTAACATCTTTAGCCTCAATGTGAGGAGTGTTAGAGATAGGACTAGATGTCAGATGGTGCTAACTTTTCTTTCCAAGCAGTCGAGTGATGTATTTATGCTGCAGGAATGTACTCTCCCCTCTTCCAGGTCATACCATCATCTGGCCAGGCAGTGGACCCATGGCCCGTCCTACTGGTCTGGTGGGGGCGACTGTAAGTCTGCAGGGGTTGCCATCCTGATTAGGGGAAGCGTATTTACTGTTGACTCTGTCCAGGAGCTCGCCTGCGGCCGCTTGTTGGTCGTAGACGGTTCCTGGGCAGGAGAGCCGATTAGGCTCATCAACGTATACGCTCCCCCTATGAAGGCTGAGCGCCTGGAACTATTCCAGACCCTGCGGACCCAGCTCGCCACCACTAGGGCAGTGGTGATGGCCGGGGACTTCAACTGCCCCATCGAAGAGGATGGACGAAGTTCCGGCACTTCAATCAAACTGGATGTCAGTTCCAAACTGCTTATCGAGATGGTAACCGAAGCATCCTTGCAGGACGTTGTGGGCTCCATGGGGATCGGCTCTGTGAACTATTCATGGAGCCGACCCGATGGCTCACTTCGTTCTCGGATTGACTTTGTGTTCACCTCCCGGGCAGTCAAGCAGCATGGGCACTCCATGGTCCCCTGCTTCTTCTCTGACCACAGGGCCATTCTCTTCCAGGGTGCCATCGGCCACGGTTTTCCTCCCGGCCCTGGCTCCTGGAAGCTGAATTGTGCCCTGCTGGAAAGAGAGGAGGTACTGGCGGAACTTAGAGACGCCTATATTGTTTGGAGGAATGATAAAGTTTTCTTTGACAAAACCTGTGACTGGTGGGAATATGTTAAAGTTGAATTTCGTTGTTTCTTTCAGGCAAAAAGTCGTCAACAGGCGTGTGAGAGGAAGAGAGACTTCAGAGAGATGCAGCGTCAGCTGCGATCCCTGCAAGACCTCCTTCAATGCGGCTGGGACGTCAGGAAGGAGCTGGAGGAAGCCAAAAAGGGCCTGAAAAGGCACTTTGAGGAGGAATCCAAGCGAATTGTCTTTCGTTCCAAGGTGGAGAACCTGGAGAAGGGTGAGAAATGTAACTCGTTCTTTTTCAGGAAACTCCATGCCGGCCACACGCCCCTGAAGGAACTCCGAGATGAGACCGGAAACATGCATTCTGGGAAGAAGGAGGTGATGGGAGTCGTCACAGACTACTACCGAAACCTCTACTCCCGGAAAACCACTGACCCCGAAGCCGCCGATAAATTCCTGTCAGGTATCACTAATCATCTTGATCCTGCAGGTACGGAGGCTATGGATGTACCCCTGACGGTGGAGGAACTGCTCTCTGCCGCTAAATCCTTCAGACCCGGCAGGACCCCGGGCAGTGATGGTCTCCCAGCAGAGCTCTATGTAGCGCTGGGGGACTTGATCTGTCCGGACCTGCTGGAGCTCTATGAGGAGATGGTGGTGGAGGGTAGAATGCCACCGTCCTTGAGAGAAGGCATGATCACGATCTTGTATAAGCGGAAGGGGGAGAGATGTGACCTGAAAAACTGGCGTCCCATCTCTCTCCTGAACGTGGACTACAAGATCCTCGCCAAAGTATTGGCCAACAGACTGAAGGTTGTCATCGGACAGATCATCGGATCGGACCAAACCTGCGGCATTCCTGGCCGTAGGGTGGCCGACAGTCTTGCCCTGGTGAGGGACACGGTGCATTACATGCAAAGCCGCCGTACACACGCGGCCCTGGTCAGTCTGGATCAGGAGAAGGCTTTTGACCGGGTCTCTCACGAATTCATGGGTAAGGCTCTGCGTAGGCTGCGGCTTGGCAGGTTGTTCTGTTTGTATGTTAACCTGATGTATTGCGACATTTACAGCTCGGTGCTGGTGAACGGCTGGAAGACTGACCCCTTTCCTGTATCGTCGGGGGTTAGACAAGGCTGTCCTCTTTCACCTCTCCTTTTTGTTTGTGTTATAGAGCTCTTCGCAGAGGCTATCCGGCAGAATGGAGAGATCAGAGGGATCACCGCACCAGGTCCAGGACACTTCGAGGTCAAATGCTCGCTGTACATGGACGACGTGACCGTCTTCTGCGCTGACCAGAGTTCGGTGACTGCACTCGTCCAGACCTGCGAGGAGTTCGGACGCGCTTCAGGGGCAAAAGTCAACTGCGGGAAGTCGGAAGCCATGCTCTTCGGAAAGTGGTACCTGCCTTCTCCTGCCTCCTTCCCGTTTACTATCAAGCCGGACTTCATCAAAATTCTGGGAGTCTGGTTCGGTAAGGAAGGTGCAGCCCTAAAGTCGTGGGAAGAACGCTTGGCCAAAGTCAACCAAAGGATCGGACTGTGGAGCCTCAGACAACTCACTATTGAGGGCAAAGCAATGGTCCTGCGTAACGAAGTCTTGCCTGTGCTACAATACACTGCACAGGCATGGCCCCCTCTTGCAACGGTCTCGAGGGCCATTACCAGGACTGTGTTTCGCTTCATCTGGGGCTCGAAAATGGACAGAGTAAAGCGGACTGTTATGTACAAGGAGCCCCGCAAAGGTGGGAAGGGTATACCCGACATTCCCACTCTGCTGCGGATCGCTTTTGCATGTGACTGTGTTCGTAGGACTCTGAGGACAGCAAACGGCTCTGCGGGCAAGGCCATGTCCCGCTACTTCCTCCTTCCCCTCTGGCGAGGTTTTGGCTGGGACAAGTGGGACAGCTCCTTCCCTTACAACTGGCACGCTCCCTGGTTCTACGGAGATGTTGTCCGGTTTGTGAGGGAGCATCAACTGGAGGGTCTTAAGCCCGACTTGTGGAAACCTAAGACGATCCACAAGCACATCAGAGCAAAGGACTCACTGGAGTCTGTTCCAGGGCTTCATGCCGACACGTTGGAGACTGTTTGGACTAACGTGTCATCTGGCAGGTTGACCAACGGGCACAAGGACATTTCATGGATGGCCATCCAGGGAGGACTGCCTCTTAGGTCATTCATGCATACCCGCAACCTGTGCAAGACCCGGTACTGCCCCAGGTGCCCCTTCACGGAGGAAACATCTTTGCACATTTTCTGGCAGTGCCCCTTTGCACAGGGTCTGTTGAAAGCCTTGGAACATGAACTCAAGGACTCAGTACCCAGGAACAGACTGTCGTACCGCTCGGTACTTTATGGACTATTTCCTGGGAATACCACGGATGGAGCAATCCAGGAAGCCTGGCGCCTTATGAACTGCTTTAAGGACGCTATATGGTTTGCCAGGAACCGTCTGATTTTGCGGAGAGAGAGTGTGTCCGTCCAGGACTGCCGCAGGCTGATCCACAGCCTGCTCAGAGACTATTCCACCTGGGACAGCCCGGACGTCGATGAGGAAGAGGACTGATACTCCCCTTCCCCCCACTCTCCCTTCTTGTGTGTTGTCTTTCAATAAAGCTTCGGGCCTGTGATTTCCCCCTTCCCTATCCCCTCCTACCCACTCCCATTTCCCATCACTTGTCTGTAATGCTTTGTTGTTTGGCTTTAGTGAATGCAAGAATGTTAGTGTAGCATGTGGTGTAATGTATAGCATAGGCCAGCCTGTACTGTGTATTATACTGTCATGTTATGTTTGACGACTGTTATTATTTATTATTTGCTGCTTCATGGCTTGCGCTGCGTCGCAGTAATGTTTGTATGATGACGATTGATTGTCAATAAAGCATTTTTCAATCAAAAAATCTGTTCTTATCAGTTTAATATCTGATACGTCCCCTATCTGGGGACCATATATTAAATGGATTTTTAGAACAGGGAGATGGAAATAGAGCTTGCTCTGTCCACTCCACGCATTGACCTGGTATTGCAGTATTTCCAGGACCGGTGCACCCTTCCCTTATGTGTTGACTAAAATCAGATTCCAAAAGTGTTTTTTCTCTTTGCCATTGTTTCTGTCTTTCTGAAGGGATCTCCCCTTTTAATCCCATTATTTCAACACCTGTTGGACAATGCATTTGTACAGTCATGTGTGATAATGAGCTCATTTATTAAATGCAATTAATGAATACATTGCCACCTCTTGTTGTGTGTGTGTGTGTGTGTGTCTTCTGTGTTTCTGTGTTTCCGGCATTTCACATTGGAACAGCTCATTCACCTTCCTTGTCTTCTCTCCGCCCTCCCTCCCTCCCTCCCTCCTAGGTAAGTTAAAGAGCTGCACCTGAGCCAGCCACTGATTGATGCAGCACCACAGTCAAATAGTGGAGTGGAGTGGAGTAGGGGAACAGCAAACAGCCATTAAAGCAGCCAGCCGCCTACCCGCCACAATGGACCTACCTGTGTACACTAGGTGGATGTGATGGAATGTACTGTCGTCCCTACATTTCAAGAAGAAGTAAGAATTGCAGTTGCAACAAACCCTTGCTTGCCTACAAAGAGAGCAGCAATTTGGATTTGTTACTATGTTACCTGGAAGAATAACAAACTGTGCAAGGATGGAGGTTGTAGGAGCAAAGAGAAGTTGTCTGTAAAGTTGGTGGATGCCTATTTTCCATTTTGCAGTCCCTTGTCTCCCTCTTGTGGCCTCCTGGAGGCAAATAAATGTGCAAAAAAAAGACAGCCTGGCGGCCGGCTGTTGCAGTGTTGCCCTCTCAGGCAACACTGAGTGACTGACTGAGCCTCACAGTCTTATATAAAGTTCAGACGGAACTTTGCACGTGTCATAGTGGAGCCCTCAGGATTCCAGAGCCAGCTTTCTGACATCATAATGGGGCCTGCCTCAGAGATAAAAGCCTGGGCCCAGGCAGTGTTGTTCAGTGCTGCTCAGCAGGCAGCACAGGACTGGATTAAAGCTGATACAAGGTGTGAAGGAACAAGGGGTGGCTGTGGGCATGCACTTGCTGCCGCTGCCAGTGTTTATCTGCATGGCAGGAGGGCATTTGGGCGTTGCCAGGAAGGCGTTTTTATGTAGATTCCTCCTCTTTCAGCACTGCATTGTGGTGCAAGCAAAAGAAGCAAATCCTGTCTGGCTTCCTCTCCGGCCTTTATTCACCTCCCGCTTAGTAGCTGTAAATGTGTGTGAGCCTGCAGGGCCCCATGGAATTGCCTAGGAGTAGGCTGAATCGCTGCAAGGGGTGAACAGCAGTATGGGACAGGCTCGGGCAAGGCAAGGGCCGCTCGGGTTATCGCTTCTCGGCCTTTTGGCTAAGATCAAGTGTAGTATCTGTTCTTATCAGTTTAATATCTGATACGTCCCCTATCTGGGGACCATATATTAAATGGATTTTTAGAACAGGGAGATGGAAATAGAGCTTGCTCTGTCCACTCCACGCATTGACCTGGTATTGCAGTATTTCCAGGACCGGTGCACCCTTCCCTTATGTGTTGACTAAAATCAGATTCCAAAAGTGTTTTTTCTCTTTGCCATTGTTTCTGTCTTTCTGAAGGGATCTCCCCTTTTAATCCCATTATTTCAACACCTGTTGGACAATGCATTTGTACAGTCATGTGTGATAATGAGCTCATTTATTAAATGCAATTAATGAATACATTGCCACCTCTTGTTGTGTGTGTGTGTGTGTGTGTCTTCTGTGTTTCTGTGTTTCCGGCATTTCACATTGGAACAGCTCATTCACCTTCCTTGTCTTCTCTCCGCCCTCCCTCCCTCCCTCCCTCCTAGGTAAGTTAAAGAGCTGCACCTGAGCCAGCCACTGATTGATGCAGCACCACAGTCAAATAGTGGAGTGGAGTGGAGTAGGGGAACAGCAAACAGCCATTAAAGCAGCCAGCCGCCTACCCGCCACAATGGACCTACCTGTGTACACTAGGTGGATGTGATGGAATGTACTGTCGTCCCTACATTTCAAGAAGAAGTAAGAATTGCAGTTGCAACAAACCCTTGCTTGCCTACAAAGAGAGCAGCAATTTGGATTTGTTACTATGTTACCTGGAAGAATAACAAACTGTGCAAGGATGGAGGTTGTAGGAGCAAAGAGAAGTTGTCTGTAAAGTTGGTGGATGCCTATTTTCCATTTTGCAGTCCCTTGTCTCCCTCTTGTGGCCTCCTGGAGGCAAATAAATGTGCAAAAAAAAGACAGCCTGGCGGCCGGCTGTTGCAGTGTTGCCCTCTCAGGCAACACTGAGTGACTGACTGAGCCTCACAGTCTTATATAAAGTTCAGACGGAACTTTGCACGTGTCATAGTGGAGCCCTCAGGATTCCAGAGCCAGCTTTCTGACATCATAATGGGGCCTGCCTCAGAGATAAAAGCCTGGGCCCAGGCAGTGTTGTTCAGTGCTGCTCAGCAGGCAGCACAGGACTGGATTAAAGCTGATACAAGGTGTGAAGGAACAAGGGGTGGCTGTGGGCATGCACTTGCTGCCGCTGCCAGTGTTTATCTGCATGGCAGGAGGGCATTTGGGCGTTGCCAGGAAGGCGTTTTTATGTAGATTCCTCCTCTTTCAGCACTGCATTGTGGTGCAAGCAAAAGAAGCAAATCCTGTCTGGCTTCCTCTCCGGCCTTTATTCACCTCCCGCTTAGTAGCTGTAAATGTGTGTGAGCCTGCAGGGCCCCATGGAATTGCCTAGGAGTAGGCTGAATCGCTGCAAGGGGTGAACAGCAGTATGGGACAGGCTCGGGCAAGGCAAGGGCCGCTCGGGTTATCGCTTCTCGGCCTTTTGGCTAAGATCAAGTGTAGTATCTGTTCTTATCAGTTTAATATCTGATACGTCCCCTATCTGGGGACCATATATTAAATGGATTTTTAGAACAGGGAGATGGAAATAGAGCTTGCTCTGTCCACTCCACGCATTGACCTGGTATTGCAGTATTTCCAGGACCGGTGCACCCTTCCCTTATGTGTTGACTAAAATCAGATTCCAAAAGTGTTTTTTCTCTTTGCCATTGTTTCTGTCTTTCTGAAGGGATCTCCCCTTTTAATCCCATTATTTCAACACCTGTTGGACAATGCATTTGTACAGTCATGTGTGATAATGAGCTCATTTATTAAATGCAATTAATGAATACATTGCCACCTCTTGTTGTGTGTGTGTGTGTGTGTGTCTTCTGTGTTTCTGTGTTTCCGGCATTTCACATTGGAACAGCTCATTCACCTTCCTTGTCTTCTCTCCGCCCTCCCTCCCTCCCTCCCTCCTAGGTAAGTTAAAGAGCTGCACCTGAGCCAGCCACTGATTGATGCAGCACCACAGTCAAATAGTGGAGTGGAGTGGAGTAGGGGAACAGCAAACAGCCATTAAAGCAGCCAGCCGCCTACCCGCCACAATGGACCTACCTGTGTACACTAGGTGGATGTGATGGAATGTACTGTCGTCCCTACATTTCAAGAAGAAGTAAGAATTGCAGTTGCAACAAACCCTTGCTTGCCTACAAAGAGAGCAGCAATTTGGATTTGTTACTATGTTACCTGGAAGAATAACAAACTGTGCAAGGATGGAGGTTGTAGGAGCAAAGAGAAGTTGTCTGTAAAGTTGGTGGATGCCTATTTTCCATTTTGCAGTCCCTTGTCTCCCTCTTGTGGCCTCCTGGAGGCAAATAAATGTGCAAAAAAAAGACAGCCTGGCGGCCGGCTGTTGCAGTGTTGCCCTCTCAGGCAACACTGAGTGACTGACTGAGCCTCACAGTCTTATATAAAGTTCAGACGGAACTTTGCACGTGTCATAGTGGAGCCCTCAGGATTCCAGAGCCAGCTTTCTGACATCATAATGGGGCCTGCCTCAGAGATAAAAGCCTGGGCCCAGGCAGTGTTGTTCAGTGCTGCTCAGCAGGCAGCACAGGACTGGATTAAAGCTGATACAAGGTGTGAAGGAACAAGGGGTGGCTGTGGGCATGCACTTGCTGCCGCTGCCAGTGTTTATCTGCATGGCAGGAGGGCATTTGGGCGTTGCCAGGAAGGCGTTTTTATGTAGATTCCTCCTCTTTCAGCACTGCATTGTGGTGCAAGCAAAAGAAGCAAATCCTGTCTGGCTTCCTCTCCGGCCTTTATTCACCTCCCGCTTAGTAGCTGTAAATGTGTGTGAGCCTGCAGGGCCCCATGGAATTGCCTAGGAGTAGGCTGAATCGCTGCAAGGGGTGAACAGCAGTATGGGACAGGCTCGGGCAAGGCAAGGGCCGCTCGGGTTATCGCTTCTCGGCCTTTTGGCTAAGATCAAGTGTAGTATCTGTTCTTATCAGTTTAATATCTGATACGTCCCCTATCTGGGGACCATATATTAAATGGATTTTTAGAACAGGGAGATGGAAATAGAGCTTGCTCTGTCCACTCCACGCATTGACCTGGTATTGCAGTATTTCCAGGACCGGTGCACCCTTCCCTTATGTGTTGACTAAAATCAGATTCCAAAAGTGTTTTTTCTCTTTGCCATTGTTTCTGTCTTTCTGAAGGGATCTCCCCTTTTAATCCCATTATTTCAACACCTGTTGGACAATGCATTTGTACAGTCATGTGTGATAATGAGCTCATTTATTAAATGCAATTAATGAATACATTGCCACCTCTTGTTGTGTGTGTGTGTGTGTGTGTCTTCTGTGTTTCTGTGTTTCCGGCATTTCACATTGGAACAGCTCATTCACCTTCCTTGTCTTCTCTCCGCCCTCCCTCCCTCCCTCCCTCCTAGGTAAGTTAAAGAGCTGCACCTGAGCCAGCCACTGATTGATGCAGCACCACAGTCAAATAGTGGAGTGGAGTGGAGTAGGGGAACAGCAAACAGCCATTAAAGCAGCCAGCCGCCTACCCGCCACAATGGACCTACCTGTGTACACTAGGTGGATGTGATGGAATGTACTGTCGTCCCTACATTTCAAGAAGAAGTAAGAATTGCAGTTGCAACAAACCCTTGCTTGCCTACAAAGAGAGCAGCAATTTGGATTTGTTACTATGTTACCTGGAAGAATAACAAACTGTGCAAGGATGGAGGTTGTAGGAGCAAAGAGAAGTTGTCTGTAAAGTTGGTGGATGCCTATTTTCCATTTTGCAGTCCCTTGTCTCCCTCTTGTGGCCTCCTGGAGGCAAATAAATGTGCAAAAAAAAGACAGCCTGGCGGCCGGCTGTTGCAGTGTTGCCCTCTCAGGCAACACTGAGTGACTGACTGAGCCTCACAGTCTTATATAAAGTTCAGACGGAACTTTGCACGTGTCATAGTGGAGCCCTCAGGATTCCAGAGCCAGCTTTCTGACATCATAATGGGGCCTGCCTCAGAGATAAAAGCCTGGGCCCAGGCAGTGTTGTTCAGTGCTGCTCAGCAGGCAGCACAGGACTGGATTAAAGCTGATACAAGGTGTGAAGGAACAAGGGGTGGCTGTGGGCATGCACTTGCTGCCGCTGCCAGTGTTTATCTGCATGGCAGGAGGGCATTTGGGCGTTGCCAGGAAGGCGTTTTTATGTAGATTCCTCCTCTTTCAGCACTGCATTGTGGTGCAAGCAAAAGAAGCAAATCCTGTCTGGCTTCCTCTCCGGCCTTTATTCACCTCCCGCTTAGTAGCTGTAAATGTGTGTGAGCCTGCAGGGCCCCATGGAATTGCCTAGGAGTAGGCTGAATCGCTGCAAGGGGTGAACAGCAGTATGGGACAGGCTCGGGCAAGGCAAGGGCCGCTCGGGTTATCGCTTCTCGGCCTTTTGGCTAAGATCAAGTGTAGTATCTGTTCTTATCAGTTTAATATCTGATACGTCCCCTATCTGGGGACCATATATTAAATGGATTTTTAGAACAGGGAGATGGAAATAGAGCTTGCTCTGTCCACTCCACGCATTGACCTGGTATTGCAGTATTTCCAGGACCGGTGCACCCTTCCCTTATGTGTTGACTAAAATCAGATTCCAAAAGTGTTTTTTCTCTTTGCCATTGTTTCTGTCTTTCTGAAGGGATCTCCCCTTTTAATCCCATTATTTCAACACCTGTTGGACAATGCATTTGTACAGTCATGTGTGATAATGAGCTCATTTATTAAATGCAATTAATGAATACATTGCCACCTCTTGTTGTGTGTGTGTGTGTGTGTGTCTTCTGTGTTTCTGTGTTTCCGGCATTTCACATTGGAACAGCTCATTCACCTTCCTTGTCTTCTCTCCGCCCTCCCTCCCTCCCTCCCTCCTAGGTAAGTTAAAGAGCTGCACCTGAGCCAGCCACTGATTGATGCAGCACCACAGTCAAATAGTGGAGTGGAGTGGAGTAGGGGAACAGCAAACAGCCATTAAAGCAGCCAGCCGCCTACCCGCCACAATGGACCTACCTGTGTACACTAGGTGGATGTGATGGAATGTACTGTCGTCCCTACATTTCAAGAAGAAGTAAGAATTGCAGTTGCAACAAACCCTTGCTTGCCTACAAAGAGAGCAGCAATTTGGATTTGTTACTATGTTACCTGGAAGAATAACAAACTGTGCAAGGATGGAGGTTGTAGGAGCAAAGAGAAGTTGTCTGTAAAGTTGGTGGATGCCTATTTTCCATTTTGCAGTCCCTTGTCTCCCTCTTGTGGCCTCCTGGAGGCAAATAAATGTGCAAAAAAAAGACAGCCTGGCGGCCGGCTGTTGCAGTGTTGCCCTCTCAGGCAACACTGAGTGACTGACTGAGCCTCACAGTCTTATATAAAGTTCAGACGGAACTTTGCACGTGTCATAGTGGAGCCCTCAGGATTCCAGAGCCAGCTTTCTGACATCATAATGGGGCCTGCCTCAGAGATAAAAGCCTGGGCCCAGGCAGTGTTGTTCAGTGCTGCTCAGCAGGCAGCACAGGACTGGATTAAAGCTGATACAAGGTGTGAAGGAACAAGGGGTGGCTGTGGGCATGCACTTGCTGCCGCTGCCAGTGTTTATCTGCATGGCAGGAGGGCATTTGGGCGTTGCCAGGAAGGCGTTTTTATGTAGATTCCTCCTCTTTCAGCACTGCATTGTGGTGCAAGCAAAAGAAGCAAATCCTGTCTGGCTTCCTCTCCGGCCTTTATTCACCTCCCGCTTAGTAGCTGTAAATGTGTGTGAGCCTGCAGGGCCCCATGGAATTGCCTAGGAGTAGGCTGAATCGCTGCAAGGGGTGAACAGCAGTATGGGACAGGCTCGGGCAAGGCAAGGGCCGCTCGGGTTATCGCTTCTCGGCCTTTTGGCTAAGATCAAGTGTAGTATCTGTTCTTATCAGTTTAATATCTGATACGTCCCCTATCTGGGGACCATATATTAAATGGATTTTTAGAACAGGGAGATGGAAATAGAGCTTGCTCTGACCTGGTATTGCAGTATTTCCAGGACCGGTGCACCCTTCCCTTATGTGTTGACTAAAATCAGATTCCAAAAGTGTTTTTTCTCTTTGCCATTGTTTCTGTCTTTCTGAAGGGATCTCCCCTTTTAATCCCATTATTTCAACACCTGTTGGACAATGCATTTGTACAGTCATGTGTGATAATGAGCTCATTTATTAAATGCAATTAATGAATACATTGCCACCTCTTGTTGTGTGTGTGTGTGTGTGTGTGTGTGTGTCTTCTGTGTTTCTGTGTTTCCGGCATTTCACATTGGAACAGCTCATTCACCTTCCTTGTCTTCTCTCCGCCCTCCCTCCCTCCCTCCTAGGTAAGTTAAAGAGCTGCACCTGAGCCAGCCACTGATTGATGCAGCACCACAGTCAAATAGTGGAGTGGAGTGGAGTAGGGGAACAGCAAACAGCCATTAAAGCAGCCAGCCGCCTACCCGCCACAATGGACCTACCTGTGTACACTAGGTGGATGTGATGGAATGTACTGTCGTCCCTACATTTCAAGAAGAAGTAAGAATTGCAGTTGCAACAAACCCTTGCTTGCCTACAAAGAGAGCAGCAATTTGGATTTGTTACTATGTTACCTGGAAGAATAACAAACTGTGCAAGGATGGAGGTTGTAGGAGCAAAGAGAAGTTGTCTGTAAAGTTGGTGGATGCCTATTTTCCATTTTGCAGTCCCTTGTCTCCCTCTTGTGGCCTCCTGGAGGCAAATAAATGTGCAAAAAAAAGACAGCCTGGCGGCCGGCTGTTGCAGTGTTGCCCTCTCAGGCAACACTGAGTGACTGACTGAGCCTCACAGTCTTATATAAAGTTCAGACGGAACTTTGCACGTGTCATAGTGGAGCCCTCAGGATTCCAGAGCCAGCTTTCTGACATCATAATGGGGCCTGCCTCAGAGATAAAAGCCTGGGCCCAGGCAGTGTTGTTCAGTGCTGCTCAGCAGGCAGCACAGGACTGGATTAAAGCTGATACAAGGTGTGAAGGAACAAGGGGTGGCTGTGGGCATGCACTTGCTGCCGCTGCCAGTGTTTATCTGCATGGCAGGAGGGCATTTGGGCGTTGCCAGGAAGGCGTTTTTATGTAGATTCCTCCTCTTTCAGCACTGCATTGTGGTGCAAGCAAAAGAAGCAAATCCTGTCTGGCTTCCTCTCCGGCCTTTATTCACCTCCCGCTTAGTAGCTGTAAATGTGTGTGAGCCTGCAGGGCCCCATGGAATTGCCTAGGAGTAGGCTGAATCGCTGCAAGGGGTGAACAGCAGTATGGGACAGGCTCGGGCAAGGCAAGGGCCGCTCGGGTTATCGCTTCTCGGCCTTTTGGCTAAGATCAAGTGTAGTATCTGTTCTTATCAGTTTAATATCTGATACGTCCCCTATCTGGGGACCATATATTAAATGGATTTTTAGAACAGGGAGATGGAAATAGAGCTTGCTCTGTCCACTCCACGCATTGACCTGGTATTGCAGTATTTCCAGGACCGGTGCACCCTTCCCTTATGTGTTGACTAAAATCAGATTCCAAAAGTGTTTTTTCTCTTTGCCATTGTTTCTGTCTTTCTGAAGGGATCTCCCCTTTTAATCCCATTATTTCAACACCTGTTGGACAATGCATTTGTACAGTCATGTGTGATAATGAGCTCATTTATTAAATGCAATTAATGAATACATTGCCACCTCTTGTTGTGTGTGTGTGTGTGTGTGTGTGTGTGTCTTCTGTGTTTCTGTGTTTCCGGCATTTCACATTGGAACAGCTCATTCACCTTCCTTGTCTTCTCTCCGCCCTCCCTCCCTCCCTCCTAGGTAAGTTAAAGAGCTGCACCTGAGCCAGCCACTGATTGATGCAGCACCACAGTCAAATAGTGGAGTGGAGTGGAGTAGGGGAACAGCAAACAGCCATTAAAGCAGCCAGCCGCCTACCCGCCACAATGGACCTACCTGTGTACACTAGGTGGATGTGATGGAATGTACTGTCGTCCCTACATTTCAAGAAGAAGTAAGAATTGCAGTTGCAACAAACCCTTGCTTGCCTACAAAGAGAGCAGCAATTTGGATTTGTTACTATGTTACCTGGAAGAATAACAAACTGTGCAAGGATGGAGGTTGTAGGAGCAAAGAGAAGTTGTCTGTAAAGTTGGTGGATGCCTATTTTCCATTTTGCAGTCCCTTGTCTCCCTCTTGTGGC
The DNA here is from genome assembly GCF_050947455.1 of Rhinoderma darwinii. Taxonomy (NCBI): domain Eukaryota; kingdom Metazoa; phylum Chordata; class Amphibia; order Anura; family Rhinodermatidae; genus Rhinoderma; species Rhinoderma darwinii. The sequence goes on from NW_027461794.1 coordinate 17,546, forward strand.
CTCCTGGAGGCAAATAAATGTGCAAAAAAAAGACAGCCTGGCGGCCGGCTGTTGCAGTGTTGCCCTCTCAGGCAACACTGAGTGACTGACTGAGCCTCACAGTCTTATATAAAGTTCAGACGGAACTTTGCACGTGTCATAGTGGAGCCCTCAGGATTCCAGAGCCAGCTTTCTGACATCATAATGGGGCCTGCCTCAGAGATAAAAGCCTGGGCCCAGGCAGTGTTGTTCAGTGCTGCTCAGCAGGCAGCACAGGACTGGATTAAAGCTGATACAAGGTGTGAAGGAACAAGGGGTGGCTGTGGGCATGCACTTGCTGCCGCTGCCAGTGTTTATCTGCATGGCAGGAGGGCATTTGGGCGTTGCCAGGAAGGCGTTTTTATGTAGATTCCTCCTCTTTCAGCACTGCATTGTGGTGCAAGCAAAAGAAGCAAATCCTGTCTGGCTTCCTCTCCGGCCTTTATTCACCTCCCGCTTAGTAGCTGTAAATGTGTGTGAGCCTGCAGGGCCCCATGGAATTGCCTAGGAGTAGGCTGAATCGCTGCAAGGGGTGAACAGCAGTATGGGACAGGCTCGGGCAAGGCAAGGGCCGCTCGGGTTATCGCTTCTCGGCCTTTTGGCTAAGATCAAGTGTAGTATCTGTTCTTATCAGTTTAATATCTGATACGTCCCCTATCTGGGGACCATATATTAAATGGATTTTTAGAACAGGGAGATGGAAATAGAGCTTGCTCTGTCCACTCCACGCATTGACCTGGTATTGCAGTATTTCCAGGACCGGTGCACCCTTCCCTTATGTGTTGACTAAAATCAGATTCCAAAAGTGTTTTTTCTCTTTGCCATTGTTTCTGTCTTTCTGAAGGGATCTCCCCTTTTAATCCCATTATTTCAACACCTGTTGGACAATGCATTTGTACAGTCATGTGTGATAATGAGCTCATTTATTAAATGCAATTAATGAATACATTGCCACCTCTTGTTGTGTGTGTGTGTGTGTGTGTGTGTGTGTCTTCTGTGTTTCTGTGTTTCCGGCATTTCACATTGGAACAGCTCATTCACCTTCCTTGTCTTCTCTCCGCCCTCCCTCCCTCCCTCCTAGGTAAGTTAAAGAGCTGCACCTGAGCCAGCCACTGATTGATGCAGCACCACAGTCAAATAGTGGAGTGGAGTGGAGTAGGGGAACAGCAAACAGCCATTAAAGCAGCCAGCCGCCTACCCGCCACAATGGACCTACCTGTGTACACTAGGTGGATGTGATGGAATGTACTGTCGTCCCTACATTTCAAGAAGAAGTAAGAATTGCAGTTGCAACAAACCCTTGCTTGCCTACAAAGAGAGCAGCAATTTGGATTTGTTACTATGTTACCTGGAAGAATAACAAACTGTGCAAGGATGGAGGTTGTAGGAGCAAAGAGAAGTTGTCTGTAAAGTTGGTGGATGCCTATTTTCCATTTTGCAGTCCCTTGTCTCCCTCTTGTGGCCTCCTGGAGGCAAATAAATGTGCAAAAAAAAGACAGCCTGGCGGCCGGCTGTTGCAGTGTTGCCCTCTCAGGCAACACTGAGTGACTGACTGAGCCTCACAGTCTTATATAAAGTTCAGACGGAACTTTGCACGTGTCATAGTGGAGCCCTCAGGATTCCAGAGCCAGCTTTCTGACATCATAATGGGGCCTGCCTCAGAGATAAAAGCCTGGGCCCAGGCAGTGTTGTTCAGTGCTGCTCAGCAGGCAGCACAGGACTGGATTAAAGCTGATACAAGGTGTGAAGGAACAAGGGGTGGCTGTGGGCATGCACTTGCTGCCGCTGCCAGTGTTTATCTGCATGGCAGGAGGGCATTTGGGCGTTGCCAGGAAGGCGTTTTTATGTAGATTCCTCCTCTTTCAGCACTGCATTGTGGTGCAAGCAAAAGAAGCAAATCCTGTCTGGCTTCCTCTCCGGCCTTTATTCACCTCCCGCTTAGTAGCTGTAAATGTGTGTGAGCCTGCAGGGCCCCATGGAATTGCCTAGGAGTAGGCTGAATCGCTGCAAGGGGTGAACAGCAGTATGGGACAGGCTCGGGCAAGGCAAGGGCCGCTCGGGTTATCGCTTCTCGGCCTTTTGGCTAAGATCAAGTGTAGTATCTGTTCTTATCAGTTTAATATCTGATACGTCCCCTATCTGGGGACCATATATTAAATGGATTTTTAGAACAGGGAGATGGAAATAGAGCTTGCTCTGTCCACTCCACGCATTGACCTGGTATTGCAGTATTTCCAGGACCGGTGCACCCTTCCCTTATGTGTTGACTAAAATCAGATTCCAAAAGTGTTTTTTCTCTTTGCCATTGTTTCTGTCTTTCTGAAGGGATCTCCCCTTTTAATCCCATTATTTCAACACCTGTTGGACAATGCATTTGTACAGTCATGTGTGATAATGAGCTCATTTATTAAATGCAATTAATGAATACATTGCCACCTCTTGTTGTGTGTGTGTGTGTGTGTGTGTGTGTGTCTTCTGTGTTTCTGTGTTTCCGGCATTTCACATTGGAACAGCTCATTCACCTTCCTTGTCTTCTCTCCGCCCTCCCTCCCTCCCTCCTAGGTAAGTTAAAGAGCTGCACCTGAGCCAGCCACTGATTGATGCAGCACCACAGTCAAATAGTGGAGTGGAGTGGAGTAGGGGAACAGCAAACAGCCATTAAAGCAGCCAGCCGCCTACCCGCCACAATGGACCTACCTGTGTACACTAGGTGGATGTGATGGAATGTACTGTCGTCCCTACATTTCAAGAAGAAGTAAGAATTGCAGTTGCAACAAACCCTTGCTTGCCTACAAAGAGAGCAGCAATTTGGATTTGTTACTATGTTACCTGGAAGAATAACAAACTGTGCAAGGATGGAGGTTGTAGGAGCAAAGAGAAGTTGTCTGTAAAGTTGGTGGATGCCTATTTTCCATTTTGCAGTCCCTTGTCTCCCTCTTGTGGCCTCCTGGAGGCAAATAAATGTGCAAAAAAAAGACAGCCTGGCGGCCGGCTGTTGCAGTGTTGCCCTCTCAGGCAACACTGAGTGACTGACTGAGCCTCACAGTCTTATATAAAGTTCAGACGGAACTTTGCACGTGTCATAGTGGAGCCCTCAGGATTCCAGAGCCAGCTTTCTGACATCATAATGGGGCCTGCCTCAGAGATAAAAGCCTGGGCCCAGGCAGTGTTGTTCAGTGCTGCTCAGCAGGCAGCACAGGACTGGATTAAAGCTGATACAAGGTGTGAAGGAACAAGGGGTGGCTGTGGGCATGCACTTGCTGCCGCTGCCAGTGTTTATCTGCATGGCAGGAGGGCATTTGGGCGTTGCCAGGAAGGCGTTTTTATGTAGATTCCTCCTCTTTCAGCACTGCATTGTGGTGCAAGCAAAAGAAGCAAATCCTGTCTGGCTTCCTCTCCGGCCTTTATTCACCTCCCGCTTAGTAGCTGTAAATGTGTGTGAGCCTGCAGGGCCCCATGGAATTGCCTAGGAGTAGGCTGAATCGCTGCAAGGGGTGAACAGCAGTATGGGACAGGCTCGGGCAAGGCAAGGGCCGCTCGGGTTATCGCTTCTCGGCCTTTTGGCTAAGATCAAGTGTAGTACCTGCTCAAGCTGAGGTTAGTAATCATCCCTGCCGGTGGTACGTGGGCCATCGTAGGGGGATGACAGAACGCCGAGGTGAGGGCAGGGAACCACAACGGTCATCGCTCTGGTGTACGCATTTGGTTTAAAGGTACCATTTGTAGGTGACCAGGCGACCGCCGGATCGAGGTCAGGAGGTCGGGTAGTTTGAAAGCCCGAGTTGCTATGTGCCCCAGGGCTGGTGACCCTGGGGTGCCCTAACTCACTGGGGGTGGGATCCCACTGAGTGAAGGCACACTTGCACGCACTCTTCTTTCACACTTTTAAGCACACACCTTTATTCTCCCGGCCTTCTGGCTGGGAGATGAGGAATTTTTATATACCTGGCGGATGTCCAGGCTGTATCACAGCGCACATCCACTTATTTAATTTTGTTTTTCACTGTGTGTTTGTCACGTTTGTCACAAGGATTTTGGGATGCGGTGCCCTTTTGGGACCCTCCTGAGGTCTAGGGGGAAAATGTGTGGCCTTCTGGTTCCTTTTTCCCCTGCAACCCGGCCTCCCTTCTTCGGAGGGGAGGTGCAACTAGGATGCAGGCTCCTAGGTGGACACTGGGGTGGCAGCCCAGGTAGAAGCCTAGGAGTGTGTTTGGGTCTCCCTAAGCTTCGGCGAGGGGGGACCATCGATCCTTGATCCTCTAGGCCTATGGTTTGGAGGGTCAGGGAATGGTTATGCGGGGCCTCTCTCTTTTAAGAGAAGGGCTGCGATAGACCGCATCCTTGTGCACTTTTTGTGTGGCACCTCTGCACTTTTTATGCACTTGGGTGATAGAAAGCACGGCTCGGGCTTTCAATAAAAAAAAAAAAAAAAAATCTGTTCTTATCAGTTTAATATCTGATACGTCCCCTATCTGGGGACCATATATTAAATGGATTTTTAGAACAGGGAGATGGAAATAGAGCTTGCTCTGTCCACTCCACGCATTGACCTGGTATTGCAGTATTTCCAGGACCGGTGCACCCTTCCCTTATGTGTTGACTAAAATCAGATTCCAAAAGTGTTTTTTCTCTTTGCCATTGTTTCTGTCTTTCTGAAGGGATCTCCCCTTTTAATCCCATTATTTCAACACCTGTTGGACAATGCATTTGTACAGTCATGTGTGATAATGAGCTCATTTATTAAATGCAATTAATGAATACATTGCCACCTCTTGTTGTGTGTGTGTGTGTGTGTGTGTGTGTGTCTTCTGTGTTTCTGTGTTTCCGGCATTTCACATTGGAACAGCTCATTCACCTTCCTTGTCTTCTCTCCGCCCTCCCTCCCTCCCTCCTAGGTAAGTTAAAGAGCTGCACCTGAGCCAGCCACTGATTGATGCAGCACCACAGTCAAATAGTGGAGTGGAGTGGAGTAGGGGAACAGCAAACAGCCATTAAAGCAGCCAGCCGCCTACCCGCCACAATGGACCTACCTGTGTACACTAGGTGGATGTGATGGAATGTACTGTCGTCCCTACATTTCAAGAAGAAGTAAGAATTGCAGTTGCAACAAACCCTTGCTTGCCTACAAAGAGAGCAGCAATTTGGATTTGTTACTATGTTACCTGGAAGAATAACAAACTGTGCAAGGATGGAGGTTGTAGGAGCAAAGAGAAGTTGTCTGTAAAGTTGGTGGATGCCTATTTTCCATTTTGCAGTCCCTTGTCTCCCTCTTGTGGCCTCCTGGAGGCAAATAAATGTGCAAAAAAAAGACAGCCTGGCGGCCGGCTGTTGCAGTGTTGCCCTCTCAGGCAACACTGAGTGACTGACTGAGCCTCACAGTCTTATATAAAGTTCAGACGGAACTTTGCACGTGTCATAGTGGAGCCCTCAGGATTCCAGAGCCAGCTTTCTGACATCATAATGGGGCCTGCCTCAGAGATAAAAGCCTGGGCCCAGGCAGTGTTGTTCAGTGCTGCTCAGCAGGCAGCACAGGACTGGATTAAAGCTGATACAAGGTGTGAAGGAACAAGGGGTGGCTGTGGGCATGCACTTGCTGCCGCTGCCAGTGTTTATCTGCATGGCAGGAGGGCATTTGGGCGTTGCCAGGAAGGCGTTTTTATGTAGATTCCTCCTCTTTCAGCACTGCATTGTGGTGCAAGCAAAAGAAGCAAATCCTGTCTGGCTTCCTCTCCGGCCTTTATTCACCTCCCGCTTAGTAGCTGTAAATGTGTGTGAGCCTGCAGGGCCCCATGGAATTGCCTAGGAGTAGGCTGAATCGCTGCAAGGGGTGAACAGCAGTATGGGACAGGCTCGGGCAAGGCAAGGGCCGCTCGGGTTATCGCTTCTCGGCCTTTTGGCTAAGATCAAGTGTAGTATCTGTTCTTATCAGTCCTTGTAAGGATAGATAGCTCGGAGAACCACTGGGGGCTATAAACACTAGCTTAGCGATCCAAGAGCGTTCCAGACGAAGCCGGCGACGAACTGCGGAGAAGAACCAGCGAAGACGACGATCCAGAAGGGAGAAGCCGCCATCGGGGAAGAAGCTCCGGGAGATCGCTGCCGGGAAGAAGAAGGAGAACTTCGGAGAAGAGCCGCTGCTGAAGGGGATCTTCGAAGAAGCTCGGCCGCAGAAGAAGAAGCTCGACGAGGAACCGCTGCGGAAGAAATTTCGTGGAAGAACCTCGGCCAGCAAGGAGAAGATTTGCATAGCTCCGCCCCCTTCGGGAAAGAGCTATCGAAGATCCTCCCCAAGCGACAGGAACAGCTGGAAGAAGCCATGGCCTCAACCAGCAACCCTGCCACCCGGAAGGAGAAGGCTGATGGACCAGGAGAGCAGACCCAGGCCAGGACATCTCCTCCTGAAGCCTCCTCAAGCCAACAGGCCACCAGGAAGCCGAACCAGGCTGCTCCAACCCTGGAGCCCTGGATGAAGCAGACGGTGGCCCTGAAGCTGAAGGAGGTGGACGGGAGAGTGCCGGACATGACGGAAGAAGTGTTCTGCCAGAAGATGCTCCTGGACCAGGGCTTCGCTAAGCCGGAGACCATCAGCATCCAGGCCTTCATGACCGGGATGTTCTTCGTGACCTTCGCTTCGATCAACATCTGCAGAAGGTACTGGGAGATGGTGAAAGCGGCGAGGCCTGAATCCCCTTTCTCTCGCTTTGTGGGCAACTGCCCTGTCCAAAGAGAGGAAAGGCGGGTGACGGTCTCAATGCGGAACCCACACACCCCCGGCAAAGACATCACCACGCTCCTGAAGCGGTTCTGCACAGTGGTGAGGGAACCCACCCACATCCTGAACGGACTCGGCTTCTGGACTGGCAAGTGGTCGGTAATCGTCCGACTGAACAAGGATTCGAGCGCGGAAGACGGCCTCCAGCACCTGCCCCAGTCATTCTCGCTGGGCAACTCCTACGGCCTCATCTACTACCCGGACATGCCGCAGATCTGCAGGAGATGCAGCAAGAAGGGTCATTCGGTGAAGGACTGCAAGGAGGACGCCTGCAAGAACTGCCGGGTAACAGGACACGAGACCAAAGACTGCCCGAAACGGACAATGTGCAACCTCTGCGGACAAGCAGCCCACTCCTACAAGGACTGCCCGAAGAGGGATCGATCCTGGGCAACTGTAGCGGCGAAAGCCCCGGCCAGAGGGAACCCCGCCCCAGCCAGAGCTCCAGCGGCGCAGAAGACCGGGAATAAGAAGGATGGTAAGAAGACGACAGTCCCTCCCCCCACTCTCCCGGCCCTCCCTCGCCCTACCCCTCCCACCCTCCCTCGCCCAGCCCTCCCCACCCCCCCGTCCCCAACCCCTGTCACCCCCACTGAGGCTCTCACCTTCTCCTACCCACCCATCTCAGTGGTCCTGTCACCTGCACCTCTCCCAACCCAGCCTCCCTTCTCCCCAGCTCCAGCAGCACTAACATCTTCCCCTCCAGCTGCTGGAGCCCTCTCCCTGGAGGATTTTCCCCCTCTTGTCTCCTCAGGCGCCATCCAGAGGAAGAGAAAGGTGAGGGACAGCCCAGCGGCTGAGTCCTCAAAGCGACAAGTCGTGGAAATCTGCGAAGATTCCCTTGCGCAGCAGGAGGAAATGGAGCAGATGGTGGAGGAACTCGTGTCTGAACCTGAGGTCATCGACTTCACAACAGACATCCAGGTGGCTACAATCCTGGAACAATTTCTGTCAGAGGGCCTGCTGGATCTTTCGGACCCGCCAGGCGAGGAGGATCCGCCCGACCGGACTGGTAACTAAGGTGTATCGTTTGCACTAACCTTCTTTATTCTCCCCCATGGCTGCTAAACTTAACATCTTTAGCCTCAATGTGAGGAGTGTTAGAGATAGGACTAGATGTCAGATGGTGCTAACTTTTCTTTCCAAGCAGTCGAGTGATGTATTTATGCTGCAGGAATGTACTCTCCCCTCTTCCAGGTCATACCATCATCTGGCCAGGCAGTGGACCCATGGCCCGTCCTACTGGTCTGGTGGGGGCGACTGTAAGTCTGCAGGGGTTGCCATCCTGATTAGGGGAAGCGTATTTACTGTTGACTCTGTCCAGGAGCTCGCCTGTGGCCGCTTGTTGGTCGTAGACGGTTCCTGGGCGGGAGAGCCGATTAGGCTCATCAACGTATACGCTCCCCCTATGAAGGCTGAGCGCCTGGAACTATTCCAGACCCTGCGGACCCAGCTCGCCACCACTAGGGCAGTGGTGATGGCCGGGGACTTCAACTGCCCCATCGAAGAGGATGGACGAAGTTCCGGCACTTCAATCAAACTGGATGTCAGTTCCAAACTGCTTATCGAGATGGTAACCGAAGCATCCTTGCAGGACGTTGTGGGCTCCATGGGGATCGGCTCTGTGAACTATTCATGGAGCCGACCCGATGGCTCACTTCGTTCTCGGATTGACTTTGTGTTCACCTCCCGGGCAGTCAAGCAGCATGGGCACTCCATGGTCCCCTGCTTCTTCTCTGACCACAGGGCCATTCTCTTCCAGGGTGCCATCGGCCACGGTTTTCCTCCCGGCCCTGGCTCCTGGAAGCTGAATTGTGCCCTGCTGGAAAGAGAGGAGGTACTGGCGGAACTTAGAGACGCCTATATTGTTTGGAGGAATGATAAAGTTTTCTTTGACAAAACCTGTGACTGGTGGGAATATGTTAAAGTTGAATTTCGTTGTTTCTTTCAGGCAAAAAGTCGTCAACAGGCGTGTGAGAGGAAGAGAGACTTCAGAGAGATGCAGCGTCAGCTGCGATCCCTGCAAGACCTCCTTCAATGCGGCTGGGACGTCAGGAAGGAGCTGGAGGAAGCCAAAAAGGGCCTGAAAAGGCACTTTGAGGAGGAATCCAAGCGAATTGTCTTTCGTTCCAAGGTGGAGAACCTGGAGAAGGGTGAGAAATGTAACTCGTTCTTTTTCAGGAAACTCCATGCCGGCCACACGCCCCTGAAGGAACTCCGAGATGAGACCGGAAACATGCATTCTGGGAAGAAGGAGGTGATGGGAGTCGTCACAGACTACTACCGAAGCCTCTACTCCCGGAAAACCACTGACCCCGAAGCCGCCGATAAATTCCTGTCAGGTATCACTAATCATCTTGATCCTGCAGGTACGGAGGCTATGGATGTACCCCTGACGGTGGAGGAACTGCTCTCTGCCGCTAAATCCTTCAGACCCGGCAGGACCCCGGGCAGTGATGGTCTCCCAGCAGAGCTCTATGTAGCGCTGGGGGACTTGATCTGTCCGGACCTGCTGGAGCTCTATGAGGAGATGGTGGTGGAGGGTAGAATGCCACCGTCCTTGAGAGAAGGCATGATCACGATCTTGTATAAGCGGAAGGGGGAGAGATGTGACCTGAAAAACTGGCGTCCCATCTCTCTCCTGAACGTGGACTACAAGATCCTCGCCAAAGTATTGGCCAACAGACTGAAGGTTGTCATCGGACGGATCATCGGATCGGACCAAACCTGCGGCATTCCTGGCCGTAGGGTGGCCGACAGTCTTGCCCTGGTGAGGGACACGGTGCATTACATGCAAAGCCGCCGTACACACGCGGCCCTGGTCAGTCTGGATCAGGAGAAGGCTTTTGACCGGGTCTCTCACGAATTCATGGGTAAGGCTCTGCGTAGGCTGCGGCTTGGCAGGTTGTTCTGTTTGTATGTTAACCTGATGTATTGCGACATTTACAGCTCGGTGCTGGTGAACGGCTGGAAGACTGACCCCTTTCCTGTATCGTCGGGGGTTAGACAAGGCTGTCCTCTTTCACCTCTCCTTTTTGTTTGTGTTATAGAGCTCTTCGCAGAGGCTATCCGGCAGAATGGAGAGATCAGAGGGATCACCGCACCAGGTCCAGGACACTTCGAGGTCAAATGCTCGCTGTACATGGACGACGTGACCGTCTTCTGCGCTGACCAGAGTTCGGTGACTGCACTCGTCCAGACCTGCGAGGAGTTCGGACGCGCTTCAGGGGCAAAAGTCAACTGCGGGAAGTCGGAAGCCATGCTCTTCGGAAAGTGGTACCTGCCTTCTCCTGCCTCCTTCCCGTTTACTATCAAGCCGGACTTCATCAAAATTCTGGGAGTCTGGTTCGGTAAGGAAGGTGCAGCCCTAAAGTCGTGGGAAGAACGCTTGGCCAAAGTCAACCAAAGGATCGGACTGTGGAGCCTCAGACAACTCACTATTGAGGGCAAAGCAATGGTCCTGCGTAACGAAGTCTTGCCTGTGCTACAATACACTGCACAGGCATGGCCCCCTCTTGCCACCGTCTCGAGGGCCATTACCAGGACTGTGTTTCGCTTCATCTGGGGCTCGAAAATGGACAGAGTAAAGCGGACTGTTATGTACAAGGAGCCCCGCAAAGGTGGGAAGGGTATACCCGACATTCCCACTCTGCTGCGGATCGCTTTTGTATGTGACTGTGTTCGTAGGACTCTGAGGACAGCAAACGGCTCTGCGGGCAAGGCCATGTCCCGCTACTTCCTCCTTCCCCTCTGGCGAGGTTTTGGCTGGGACAAGTGGGACAGCTCCTTCCCTTACAACTGGCACGCTCCCTGGTTCTACGGAGATGTCGTCCGGTTCGTGAGGGAGCATCAACTGGAGGGTCTTAAGCCCGACTTGTGGAAACCTAAGACGATCCACAAGCACATCAGAGCAAAGGACTCACTGGAGTCTGTTCCAGGGCTTCATGCCGACACGTTGGAGACTGTTTGGACTAACGTGTCATCTGGCAGGTTGACCAACGGGCACAAGGACATTTCATGGATGGCCATCCAGGGAGGACTGCCTCTTAGGTCATTCATGCATGCCCGCAACCTGTGCAAGACCCGGTACTGCCCCAGGTGCCCCTTCACGGAGGAAACATCTTTGCACATTTTCTGGCAGTGCCCCTTTGCACAGGGTCTGTTGAAAGCCTTGGAACATGAACTCAAGGACTCAGTACCCAGGAACAGACTGTCGTACCGCTCGGTACTTTATGGACTATTTCCTGGGAATACCACGGATGGAGCAATCCAGGAAGCCTGGCGCCTTATGAACTGCTTTAAGGACGCTATATGGTTTGCCAGGAACCGTCTGATTTTGCGGAGAGAGAGTGTGTCCGTCCAGGACTGCCGCAGGCTGATCCACAGCCTGCTCAGAGACTATTCCACCTGGGACAGCCCGGACGTCGATGAGGAAGAGGACTGATACTCCCCTTCCCCCCACTCTCCCTTCTTGTGTGTTGTCTTTCAATAAAGCTTCGGGCCTGTGATTTCCCCCTTTCCTATCCCCTCCTACCCACTCCCCTATCCCATCACTTGTCTGTAATGCTTTGTTGTTTGGCGTTAGTGAATGCAAGAATGTTAGTGTAGCATGTGGTGTAATGTATAGCATAGGCTAGCCTGTACTGTGTATTATACTGTCATGTTATGTTTGACGACTGTTATTATTTATTATTTACTGCTTCATGGCTTGCGCTGCGTCGCAGTAATGTTTGTATGATGACGATTGATTGTCAATAAAGCAATTTTCAATCAAAAAATCTGTTCTTATCAGTTTAATATCTGATACGTCCCCTATCTGGGGACCATATATTAAATGGATTTTTAGAACAGGGAGATGGAAATAGAGCTTGCTCTGTCCACTCCACGCATTGACCTGGTATTGCAGTATTTCCAGGACCGGTGCACCCTTCCCTTATGTGTTGACTAAAATCAGATTCCAAAAGTGTTTTTTCTCTTTGCCATTGTTTCTGTCTTTCTGAAGGGATCTCCCCTTTTAATCCCATTATTTCAACACCTGTTGGACAATGCATTTGTACAGTCATGTGTGATAATGAGCTCATTTATTAAATGCAATTAATGAATACATTGCCACCTCTTGTTGTGTGTGTGTGTGTGTGTGTGTGTGTGTCTTCTGTGTTTCTGTGTTTCCGGCATTTCACATTGGAACAGCTCATTCACCTTCCTTGTCTTCTCTCCGCCCTCCCTCCCTCCCTCCTAGGTAAGTTAAAGAGCTGCACCTGAGCCAGCCACTGATTGATGCAGCACCACAGTCAAATAGTGGAGTGGAGTGGAGTAGGGGAACAGCAAACAGCCATTAAAGCAGCCAGCCGCCTACCCGCCACAATGGACCTACCTGTGTACACTAGGTGGATGTGATGGAATGTACTGTCGTCCCTACATTTCAAGAAGAAGTAAGAATTGCAGTTGCAACAAACCCTTGCTTGCCTACAAAGAGAGCAGCAATTTGGATTTGTTACTATGTTACCTGGAAGAATAACAAACTGTGCAAGGATGGAGGTTGTAGGAGCAAAGAGAAGTTGTCTGTAAAGTTGGTGGATGCCTATTTTCCATTTTGCAGTCCCTTGTCTCCCTCTTGTGGCCTCCTGGAGGCAAATAAATGTGCAAAAAAAAGACAGCCTGGCGGCCGGCTGTTGCAGTGTTGCCCTCTCAGGCAACACTGAGTGACTGACTGAGCCTCACAGTCTTATATAAAGTTCAGACGGAACTTTGCACGTGTCATAGTGGAGCCCTCAGGATTCCAGAGCCAGCTTTCTGACATCATAATGGGGCCTGCCTCAGAGATAAAAGCCTGGGCCCAGGCAGTGTTGTTCAGTGCTGCTCAGCAGGCAGCACAGGACTGGATTAAAGCTGATACAAGGTGTGAAGGAACAAGGGGTGGCTGTGGGCATGCACTTGCTGCCGCTGCCAGTGTTTATCTGCATGGCAGGAGGGCATTTGGGCGTTGCCAGGAAGGCGTTTTTATGTAGATTCCTCCTCTTTCAGCACTGCATTGTGGTGCAAGCAAAAGAAGCAAATCCTGTCTGGCTTCCTCTCCGGCCTTTATTCACCTCCCGCTTAGTAGCTGTAAATGTGTGTGAGCCTGCAGGGCCCCATGGAATTGCCTAGGAGTAGGCTGAATCGCTGCAAGGGGTGAACAGCAGTATGGGACAGGCTCGGGCAAGGCAAGGGCCGCTCGGGTTATCGCTTCTCGGCCTTTTGGCTAAGACCAAGTGTATTTATACAGGAGGTTTTGTCAGAAGGTGCCTGGGGTACCCGGCTACTTGGCCTGGGGGGATCGTCACAGGTTTATCGCCTTGACTTCACCCCCCTGCAGCTATTGGGTAGTCGGACTAGTCCTCAGGCAACGAGAAGGGATCACTAGGCGGACGGCTTGCGCCGGACGGCCTAGAAGGGCGAATCCTTGTCGGGACAAGCTGAAAATGCCGTTTGCGTACGGATTCGTGACTGGGGAAACCCAGTTGCGACAATCTATCCGGATTGAGGTCGAGGAGAAACATCGCCAGCGGAAGAACCTGAAGTTCATAGTAGGGGAAATCCTGCTTGGCTTCTTCGGCCTCAGACGGGAGAACATCCTGTGTCTTAATGACCAGGAAGGCCGCGGACGATATACCATCTCCTTTTGTACCGCGGCCTGCTGCGACACCATCTGTGCAGCCCTGTCTGGTGCGGACCAGACAGAAGAGCGCCTGGACGGGCTCTATTTCGCATTCCTCTATGGGGAGGAATCTATTCCACTTGTCGTGGTGATGCACAGCCCGTTTGTCCCTGCCAGGGACATTGAGATCTTTCTTGGGCGATACTGTCGAGAAATCCACTTCAGCCATGAAGTTAAAAATGCGGAAGGCTTCTGGAATGGAAAGCGGAAGTATTTTGTGAAATTCTTCCAAGACCCAAATGGCATACGAGGCTTTATACATCCGCCAGCCAACTTTGCCATTGGGAGGAACCGGGGATATCTCTTTTACCCCCAGATGCCTCGGTTCTGCTGGAACTGCCAGTCGTATGGACATACGAAAGACGCATGCAGTGAGGGTCATGTCATACGCTGTAATAAATGTGGAGGCCTTGGGCACGTGGCCTCCAAATGCAGTTCCAGCACCATGTGTAACCTGTGCGGGGAGACAGGACACATGTACAAAGAATGTCCAAAGAGAACGCAGTCATTGAGGGGTGAACCCAAACCTGGGCCACCCCGACCGGGGCCAGGGCAGCAGCCTGCAACAGGTGCGGGCACTGCTGGTAATGCCCCGGGACCCACCGAAGGGTCAGGGCCAATACCCTCCGGGCCACGTGTGGAGGGTGGTCCTAGGGATTCCAAGGGGGCCGAGCAGGGCTGTTCTAGCTCTGTAATGAAGGCCCCAAGCTCCAACCCGGAGCCGGTCGGCAAAAAGTCTCGCCGGTCCTCGATACCCACAAAAGGGGACTGGGCAGAGACGGCGGCTGGTGAAGAGCCAAATAAGGAGTCCAGACGTAGGGGCTCCTTGCGGGATACCCCAAGCACCAGCCGCCGCCGATCGGCCGGGCAGCTAGAGTCGGTCCCTCTTGTCACGCCAATAGAGGGTCGGATGCTGACGGCTTTAGATGCAGTAGGCGGAATGATAAGGAAGAAGGAAGGGACCTCACAGGCTCCTGAGCAACCCAAGACGACCAGCGATCCGGAGGAACCTGTAGCCGCACCTGAGGTAGCAGTGGCCGGAGATCGTGACGGAGATGACATCAGCCAGGAGACCGAGGTGACGTCGAGTGAGGAGGACGAGGACGAGACGACGATGGATTTATCCAGTACGGGGAAGAGGTCAAGAGAGGAGGAGGTGTCTACAATAAAGAGGAAAACGTTATGCCGCAGTTCGGACGAAAGCGAATTCAGGGGAAGGGTCGGGTCGAAACATCTGTCCGGCTCTGACCCTGTGAACATCGTGGAGTTCGCGTCCCCGGATGCGGGGCAGCCTGACTCCCAGAGTATATCGGAGTCGGGCTCCTCAGAAGTGGACACTGACTCTCCATAAACTATGCCTTGTAGTACCCTAAAATTCTCCTCACTGAATGTGAGGTCCCTAAAGAGCCCTGTTCGCAGGGCTGCTTTGTTTTCTTACCTTGAGACTATGGACTTTGATTTTTGCCTACTGCAGGAGTGTGGAATCCCTAACAGCATGGACTATATGGATCTAAAACAAGATTGGAAGCTGGGCCCTTCGGTGTGGTCTGGAGCCAATGACTGTCGTTCTACAGGTGTGGGATTACTCTGCCGTGGCCATTTTATTTCTATACAAAATGTGATTGAGATTATGCCCGGCAGAGCTGTTTTAACCCACCTGCACATTAATGGACTTTTAATTCGTATTTTAAATGTGTATGCCCCTCCTGACAAACAGGAGCGGGCAGAACTTTTTAATATTTTACCACTGTTTTGTGTTGGGTCTGCCCCCCTGCTGGTAGGGGGTGATTTTAACTGCATAAGAGAAGGAGAGTGCCGGCAGGGGGGTGATGCAAATAGGAAAGACCACACTACCTACCTGCTCAAAAATTTTATTGATGATTTTAAATTACGCGATTGCTGGAAGGATCTCTTGCCAGGAGACGCAGGCGCCACATGGTCTAATGGAAGAGTGAGCTCCAGAATCGATTTTATTTTTGCCTCCCATGATTTTACCCCTCAAAAATGCATGCTTTTAAATAACATCTTTTCAGATCATAAACTCCTAAATGTGTCTCTGGAGCTGGAGGGAGAGCAAAAAGTAAGTAAGGGCCTCTGGAGGTTGAACGCCACGCTCCTGGAGGACCCTGAAATTAAAAATGAGTTTGTGCGGACCTACCAGTGCTGGCAATTACAGAGAAAACCCCACGGGACCATGCTGCACTGGTGGGAGGGCATTAAACCAAAAATTAAATTATTTTTTATCCGAGCAGGTAGGAAGAAAGCCAGAGAAAAGAAACAGTGGTTTTATGTTCTTAATAAGCGTCTACATGTGCTTTTTAAATTGAAGGATGTTGGGTTTGATGTGGATTCTGATATTTTAAACTTAAAAGCTGAAATAAAAAAATGTCTTGATGATAAAGGTAAACAAATAATTTTTAACTCCCACGTGAAGCATCTAGAAGAAGACGAGAAGTGCTCCCGATTCTTTTTTAAAAAGGTAAACGACAAAAGAGACGCTATTTTAAACCTAGAAGGGGAGACTTCCGTGGGAGGAATGTTAAAGGCAGCTTTTAATTTTTACCAACTCCTTTTTAGTAAAAAAGCCATTGATGAATCCTTTTTAAATCATGCTCTTAACTCCCTTGATTTTAAGTTAGATACTTTGGGCCAGGAGGTTTTATCCCGGGATCTTAATTTGGAGGAACTTTTATTTGTTTTTAAAAGTTTTTCAGCGGGAAAGGCCCCTGGGGAGGATGGGTTGCCTATTGAATTTTATCTAACTTTTTGGGATGTTTTAAAAGAGGATATGATTTTATTATATAAAGAGGCTTTTATTGTAGAAGAGCTGCCCCCTTCTTGGAGAAGGGGGATTGTGTCCCTAATTTTTAAAAATAAGGGTGGAAAGGACCAGCTCAAAAATTGGCGCCCGATTACGCTTTTAAATGTAGATTATAAAATTTTAGCCAAACTGATAGCGGTCCGTTTTAAACCTTTTATCAGTAAATTAATCCACCCAAATCAGGTCTGTGGGGTACCTGGTAGATCTATCACTGAGTCCCTTAATATTTTAAGAGATGTTATTTGGTATTTTAAAGATCGAGGCCAAAACCTTGCTATTTTATCCCTTGATTTTGAAAAGGCCTTTGATAGAGTGTCCCATGAGTTCCTTTTTATGGTGCTTAAAAAAATGGCGGTGCCTGATTTTATTATAAGTCGTGTTATGCTTTTATATCGGTCCTGTTTTAGTGAGATTTCTATAAATGGATTTTTAACTAGTGGTGTTCCTCTTTTATCTGGAGTCAAGCAAGGGTGCCCATTGTCTCCCCTACTATTTATTTGCGCAATGGAGCCCCTTTTAGCCATGCTCAGGAACGATAAAGTTATTAGAGGCGCCCCAATACCTGGTGGGAGGGGCAACCAAGTAAAGGTATTAAGCTACATGGATGATGTGACAATTCTGTGCCCCGATTCATCATCCATGAGGAGGGCGCTGAGGAACACCACCTTTTTCTGCGAAGCTTCTGGTTTTAAACTTAATATTGATAAATGTGAGTGTTTTAATATAGGAGGCTGGGATTCCTCCCTGACCCCAGGAGTCAGAATGCAGAAGGACCAGATTAAAATTTTAGGGATTGTTTTTAATCAGGCGAACAATGGGACCTCTAACTGGGACTCAGTGATAGCAAAAATAGAGAAGAAGGTTTTAATGTGGAATCTTAGGAGCCTCACGATGGAGGGGAAAATTTTAATCATAAAAATGGTTTTAATCCCAATAATGCTCTATGTGGCCATGGTTTTCCCTCCATCCATTTTATATATTAAAAAGCTAACACGCATTTGTTTTATGTTTCTGTGGGGCTCCAAGATGGAAAAATTAAAGCGTGATTTTATGTATAAAGGTAAAGACAATGGCGGGAGAGATGTTCCTAACCTTTTTACATTTTTTTATATCAAATATTTCTGCTTCTGTTTTAAAATGTTTAAATCCGATGGCATTTTTAGCTGCTTTTTAAAATACGCAGCGGGCATGGTTTTTAAACGTTGGGCTCGTATCTCCCTAAATTCTCCTGTGCTTCTGTGTCCCCCAAAACACTATGTGGTGCTAGAAAAGACTGTTAGGCTCCTGAGCCTCCAAGAATTGGAGCCTGACATATTGGGGGACCAGAGAAAGGTGTCGATGGCGTGCAGACACGGAGAAGAGACAGTGGCAGTGTCCAATTTCTCGCAGGCAAGGTCCAAGCAAGTGTGGCAAAATGTGTACGGGAAATATCTTGCAAATGTGCATAAGGACCTTGCCTGGGCAATCGTCCACCAGTGCCTCCCTACACGTGCATTCCAACATAGGCGAGGACTGGTGGCGAGAGCCAAGTGCCCACGAGATAGGTGCGGAAATGATGAAACAGTAATGCACTTGTTCTGGAACTGCCACTATGCACAGGAGGTATGGAGGAAAGCCGGCCTTTTACTAAAATGGATCTGTGGTCTTAAAGATTTTAAGTACGAATACGTTTTTTATGGCCTTTTTACCTGCCCATCATTCAGACAGCAGATGATCTGCTGGATGATTATTAATTGTTTTAAAAATGCCATCTGGAAGGTTAGGAACATTCTTCTTTTTAAACGTGATTTTATTGACATTACAGACTGTGTCAAGATTGCGTTAAGTGAGCTGTATGTATACTACCTCAGAGACAAAAAAAATCTAGGAGCAAAAGAAGCGGCATCCATGTGGTGTCTGTCTCTGTGGAACACGATTACCATGTAAATAATTTATGTATTTGTAATTGTGATTTTACTGCTTGTTTTATCCTGCCATTGTCAGATTTTTAAAGAAACCTTCTTCTCGTTAAAAATTTATTGCTTTTATCATTTTAATGAAATGTATTAAAAATAAACATTTTATTACTGAAGTTATTTTACAAAAAGGTTTTAATGAAATGAATTAAAAAACATTTTGTTACTGAATTTTATTAAAGAAAAATGTACAAACATATAATTTATTACAGAATTGAATTACACAAAAATTATTTTTTGAAATGTACAACAAGCATTTTATTACTGAATTTTATTTTATGAAAATGTATTCTCTGTATATATATATGTGTCAATAAAATTTTGTTGAAACCTTATCTGTTCTTATCAGTTTAATATCTGATACGTCCCCTATCTGGGGACCATATATTAAATGGATTTTTAGAACAGGGAGATGGAAATAGAGCTTGCTCTGTCCACTCCACGCATTGACCTGGTATTGCAGTATTTCCAGGACCGGTGCACCCTTCCCTTATGTGTTGACTAAAATCAGATTCCAAAAGTGTTTTTTCTCTTTGCCATTGTTTCTGTCTTTCTGAAGGGATCTCCCCTTTTAATCCCATTATTTCAACACCTGTTGGACAATGCATTTGTACAGTCATGTGTGATAATGAGCTCATTTATTAAATGCAATTAATGAATACATTGCCACCTCTTGTTGTGTGTGTGTGTGTGTGTGTCTTCTGTGTTTCTGTGTTTCCGGCATTTCACATTGGAACAGCTCATTCACCTTCCTTGTCTTCTCTCCGCCCTCCCTCCCTCCCTCCTAGGTAAGTTAAAGAGCTGCACCTGAGCCAGCCACTGATTGATGCAGCACCACAGTCAAATAGTGGAGTGGAGTGGAGTAGGGGAACAGCAAACAGCCATTAAAGCAGCCAGCCGCCTACCCGCCACAATGGACCTACCTGTGTACACTAGGTGGATGTGATGGAATGTACTGTCGTCCCTACATTTCAAGAAGAAGTAAGAATTGCAGTTGCAACAAACCCTTGCTTGCCTACAAAGAGAGCAGCAATTTGGATTTGTTACTATGTTACCTGGAAGAATAACAAACTGTGCAAGGATGGAGGTTGTAGGAGCAAAGAGAAGTTGTCTGTAAAGTTGGTGGATGCCTATTTTCCATTTTGCAGTCCCTTGTCTCCCTCTTGTGGCCTCCTGGAGGCAAATAAATGTGCAAAAAAAAGACAGCCTGGCGGCCGGCTGTTGCAGTGTTGCCCTCTCAGGCAACACTGAGTGACTGACTGAGCCTCACAGTCTTATATAAAGTTCAGACGGAACTTTGCACGTGTCATAGTGGAGCCCTCAGGATTCCAGAGCCAGCTTTCTGACATCATAATGGGGCCTGCCTCAGAGATAAAAGCCTGGGCCCAGGCAGTGTTGTTCAGTGCTGCTCAGCAGGCAGCACAGGACTGGATTAAAGCTGATACAAGGTGTGAAGGAACAAGGGGTGGCTGTGGGCATGCACTTGCTGCCGCTGCCAGTGTTTATCTGCATGGCAGGAGGGCATTTGGGCGTTGCCAGGAAGGCGTTTTTATGTAGATTCCTCCTCTTTCAGCACTGCATTGTGGTGCAAGCAAAAGAAGCAAATCCTGTCTGGCTTCCTCTCCGGCCTTTATTCACCTCCCGCTTAGTAGCTGTAAATGTGTGTGAGCCTGCAGGGCCCCATGGAATTGCCTAGGAGTAGGCTGAATCGCTGCAAGGGGTGAACAGCAGTATGGGACAGGCTCGGGCAAGGCAAGGGCCGCTCGGGTTATCGCTTCTCGGCCTTTTGGCTAAGATCAAGTGTAGTATCTGTTCTTATCAGTTTAATATCTGATACGTCCCCTATCTGGGGACCATATATTAAATGGATTTTTAGAACAGGGAGATGGAAATAGAGCTTGCTCTGTCCACTCCACGCATTGACCTGGTATTGCAGTATTTCCAGGACCGGTGCACCCTTCCCTTATGTGTTGACTAAAATCAGATTCCAAAAGTGTTTTTTCTCTTTGCCATTGTTTCTGTCTTTCTGAAGGGATCTCCCCTTTTAATCCCATTATTTCAACACCTGTTGGACAATGCATTTGTACAGTCATGTGTGATAATGAGCTCATTTATTAAATGCAATTAATGAATACATTGCCACCTCTTGTTGTGTGTGTGTGTGTGTGTGTCTTCTGTGTTTCTGTGTTTCCGGCATTTCACATTGGAACAGCTCATTCACCTTCCTTGTCTTCTCTCCGCCCTCCCTCCCTCCCTCCTAGGTAAGTTAAAGAGCTGCACCTGAGCCAGCCACTGATTGATGCAGCACCACAGTCAAATAGTGGAGTGGAGTGGAGTAGGGGAACAGCAAACAGCCATTAAAGCAGCCAGCCGCCTACCCGCCACAATGGACCTACCTGTGTACACTAGGTGGATGTGATGGAATGTACTGTCGTCCCTACATTTCAAGAAGAAGTAAGAATTGCAGTTGCAACAAACCCTTGCTTGCCTACAAAGAGAGCAGCAATTTGGATTTGTTACTATGTTACCTGGAAGAATAACAAACTGTGCAAGGATGGAGGTTGTAGGAGCAAAGAGAAGTTGTCTGTAAAGTTGGTGGATGCCTATTTTCCATTTTGCAGTCCCTTGTCTCCCTCTTGTGGCCTCCTGGAGGCAAATAAATGTGCAAAAAAAAGACAGCCTGGCGGCCGGCTGTTGCAGTGTTGCCCTCTCAGGCAACACTGAGTGACTGACTGAGCCTCACAGTCTTATATAAAGTTCAGACGGAACTTTGCACGTGTCATAGTGGAGCCCTCAGGATTCCAGAGCCAGCTTTCTGACATCATAATGGGGCCTGCCTCAGAGATAAAAGCCTGGGCCCAGGCAGTGTTGTTCAGTGCTGCTCAGCAGGCAGCACAGGACTGGATTAAAGCTGATACAAGGTGTGAAGGAACAAGGGGTGGCTGTGGGCATGCACTTGCTGCCGCTGCCAGTGTTTATCTGCATGGCAGGAGGGCATTTGGGCGTTGCCAGGAAGGCGTTTTTATGTAGATTCCTCCTCTTTCAGCACTGCATTGTGGTGCAAGCAAAAGAAGCAAATCCTGTCTGGCTTCCTCTCCGGCCTTTATTCACCTCCCGCTTAGTAGCTGTAAATGTGTGTGAGCCTGCAGGGCCCCATGGAATTGCCTAGGAGTAGGCTGAATCGCTGCAAGGGGTGAACAGCAGTATGGGACAGGCTCGGGCAAGGCAAGGGCCGCTCGGGTTATCGCTTCTCGGCCTTTTGGCTAAGATCAAGTGTAGTATCTGTTCTTATCAGTCCTTGTAAGGATAGATAGCTCGGAGAACCACTGGGGGCTATAAACACTAGCTTAGCGATCCAAGAGCGTTCCAGACGAAGCCGGCGACGAACTGCGGAGAAGAACCAGCGAAGACGACGATCCAGAAGGGAGAAGCCGCCATCGAGGAAGAAGCTCCGGGAGATCGCTGCCGGGAAGAAGAAGGAGAACTTCGGAGAAGAGCCGCTGCTGAAGGGGATCTTCGAAGAAGCTCGGCCGCAGAAGAAGAAGCTCGACGAGGAACCGCTGCGGAAGAAATTTCGTGGAAGAACCTCGGCCAGCAAGGAGAAGATTTGCATAGCTCCGCCCCCTTCGGGAAAGAGCTATCGAAGATCCTCCCCAAGCGACAGGAACAGCTGGAAGAAGCCATGGCCTCAACCAGCAACCCTGCCACCCAGAAGGAGAAGGCTGATGGACCAGGTGAGCCGGCCCAGGCCAGGACATCTCCTCCTGAAGCCTCCTCAAGCCAACAGGCCACCAGGAAGCCGAACCAGGCTGCTCCAACCCTGGAGCCCTGGATGAAGCAGACGGTGGCCCTGAAGCTCAAGGAGGTGGACGGGAGAGTGCCGGACATGACGGAAGAAGTGTTCTGCCAGAAGATGCTCCTGGATCAGGGCTTCGCTAAGCCGGAGACCATCAGTATCCAGGCCTTCATGACCGGGATGTTCTTCGTGACCTTCGCTTCGATCAACATCTGCAGAAGGTACTGGGAGA
Source organism: Rhinoderma darwinii (assembly GCF_050947455.1). Classification (NCBI taxonomy): domain Eukaryota; kingdom Metazoa; phylum Chordata; class Amphibia; order Anura; family Rhinodermatidae; genus Rhinoderma; species Rhinoderma darwinii. The sequence goes on from NW_027461794.1 coordinate 39,837, forward strand.
TGGTGAAAGCGGCGAGGCCTGAATCCCCTTTCTCTCGCTTTGTGGGCAACTGCCCTGTCCAAAGAGAGGAAAGGCGGGTGACGGTCTCAATGCGGAACCCACACACCCCCGGCAAAGACATCACCACGCTCCTGAAGCGGTTCTGCACAGTGGTGAGGGAACCCACCCACATCCTGAACGGACTCGGCTTCTGGACTGGCAAGTGGTCGGTAATCGTCCGACTGAACAAGGATTCGAGCGCGGAAGACGGCCTCCAGCACCTGCCCCAGTCATTCTCGCTGGGCAACTCCTACGGCCTCATCTATTACCCGGACATGCCGCAGATCTGCAGGAGATGCAGCAAGAAGGGTCATTCGGTGAGGGACTGCAAGGAGGACGCCTGCAAGAACTGCCGGGTAACAGGACACGAGACCAAAGACTGCCCGAAACGGACAATGTGCAACCTCTGCGGACAAGCAGCCCACTCTTACAAGGACTGCCCGAAGAGGGATCGATCCTGGGCAACTGTAGCAGCGAAAGCTCCAGCCAGAGGGAACCCCGCCCCAGCCAGAGCTCCAGCGGCACAGAAGACCGGGAAAAAGAAGGATGGTAAGAAGACGACAGTCCCTCCCCCCCCTCTCCCGGCCCTCCCTCGCCCTACCCTTCCCACCCTCCCTCGCCCGGCCCTCCCCACCCCCCCGTCCCCAACCCCTGTCACCCCCACTGAGGCTCTCACCTTCTCCTACCCACCCATCTCAGTGGTCCTGTCACCTGCACCTCTCCCAACCCAGCCTCCCTTCTCCCCAGCTCCAGCAGCACTAACATCTTCCCCTCCAGCTGCTGGAGTCCTCTCCCTGGAGGATTTTCCCCCTCTTGTCTCCTCAGGTGCCATCCAGAGGAAGAGAAAGGTGAGGGACAGCCCAGCTGCTGAGTCCTCAAAGCGACAAGTCGTGGAAATCTGCGAAGATTCCCTTGCGCAGCAGGAGGAAATGGAGCAGATGGTAGAGGAACTCGTGTCTGAACCTGAGGTCATCGACTTCACAACAGACATCCAGGTGGCTACAATCCTGGAACAATTTCTGTCAGAGGGCCTGCTGGATCTTTCGGACCCGCCAGGCGAGGAGGATCCGCCCGACCGGACTGGTAACTAAGGTGTATCGTTTGCACTAACCTTCTTTATTCTCCCCCATGGCTGCTAAACTTAACATCTTTAGCCTCAATGTGAGGAGTGTTAGAGATAGGACTAGATGTCAGATGGTGCTAACTTTTCTTTCCAAGCAGTCGAGTGATGTATTTATGCTGCAGGAATGTACTCTCCCCTCTTCCAGGTCATACCATCATCTGGCCAGGCAGTGGACCCATGGCCCGTCCTACTGGTCTGGTGGGGGCGACTGTAAGTCTGCAGGGGTTGCCATCCTGATTAGGGGAAGCGTATTTACTGTTGACTCTGTCCAGGAGCTCGCCTGCGGCCGCTTGTTGGTCGTAGACGGTTCCTGGGCAGGAGAGCCGATTAGGCTCATCAACGTATACGCTCCCCCTATGAAGGCTGAGCGCCTGGAACTATTCCAGACCCTGCGGACCCAGCTCGCCACCACTAGGGCAGTGGTGATGGCCGGGGACTTCAACTGCCCCATCGAAGAGGATGGACGAAGTTCCGGCACTTCAATCAAACTGGATGTCAGTTCCAAACTGCTTATCGAGATGGTAACCGAAGCATCCTTGCAGGACGTTGTGGGCTCCATGGGGATCGGCTCTGTGAACTATTCATGGAGCCGACCCGATGGCTCACTTCGTTCTCGGATTGACTTTGTGTTCACCTCCCGGGCAGTCAAGCAGCATGGGCACTCCATGATCCCCTGCTTCTTCTCTGACCACAGGGCCATTCTCTTCCGGGGTGCCATTGGCCACGGTTTTCCTCCCGGCCCTGGCTCCTGGAAGCTGAATTGTGCCCTGCTGGAAAGAGAGGAGGTACTGGCGGAACTTAGAGACGCCTATATTGTTTGGAGGAATGATAAAGTTTTCTTTGACAAAACCTGTGACTGGTGGGAATATGTTAAAGTTGAATTTCGTTGTTTCTTTCAGGCAAAAAGTCGTCAACAGGCGTGTGAGAGGAAGAGAGACTTCAGAGAGATGCAGCGTCAGCTGCGATCCCTGCAAGACCTCCTTCAATGCGGCTGGGACGTCAGGAAGGAGCTGGAGGAAGCCAAAAAGGGCCTGAAAAGGCACTTTGAGGAGGAATCCAAGCGAATTGTCTTTCGTTCCAAGGTGGAGAACCTGGAGAAGGGTGAGAAATGTAACTCGTTCTTTTTCAGGAAACTCCATGCCGGCCACACGCCCCTGAAGGAACTCCGAGATGAGACCGGAAACATGCATTCTGGGAAGAAGGAGGTGATGGGAGTCGTCACAGACTACTACCGAAGCCTCTACTCCCGGAAAACCACTGACCCCGAAGCCGCCGATAAATTCCTGTCAGGTATCACTAATCATCTTGATCCTGCAGGTACGGAGGCTATGGATGTACCCCTGACGGTGGAGGAACTGCTCTCTGCCGCTAAATCCTTCAGACCCGGCAGGACCCCGGGCAGTGATGGTCTCCCAGCAGAGCTCTATGTAGCGCTGGGGGACTTGATCTGTCCGGACCTGCTGGAGCTCTATGAGGAGATGGTGGTGGAGGGTAGAATGCCACCGTCCTTGAGAGAAGGCATGATCACGATCTTGTATAAACGGAAGGGGGAGAGATGTGACCTGAAAAACTGGCGTCCCATCTCTCTCCTGAACGTGGACTACAAGATCCTCGCCAAAGTATTGACCAACAGACTGAAGGTTGTCATCGGACAGATCATCGGATCGGACCAAACCTGCGGCATTCCTGGCCGTAGGGTGGCCGACAGTCTTGCCCTGGTGAGGGACACGGTGCATTACATGCAAAGCCGCCGTACACACGCGGCCCTGGTCAGTCTGGATCAGGAGAAGGCTTTTGACCGGGTCTCTCACGAATTCATGGGTAAGGCTCTGCGTAGGCTGCGGCTTGGCAGGTTGTTCTGTTTGTATGTTAACCTGATGTATTGCGACATTTACAGCTCGGTGCTGGTGAACGGCTGGAAGACTGACCCCTTTCCTGTATCGTCGGGGGTTAGACAAGGCTGTCCTCTTTCACCTCTCCTTTTTGTTTGTGTTATAGAGCTCTTCACAGAGGCTATCCGGCAGAATGGAGAGATCAGAGGGATCACCGCACCAGGTCCAGGACACTTCGAGGTCAAATGCTCGCTGTACATGGACGACGTGACCGTCTTCTGCGCTGACCAGAGTTCGGTGACTGCACTCGTCCAGACCTGTGAGGAGTTCGGACGCGCTTCAGGGGCAAAAGTCAACTGCGGGAAGTCGGAAGCCATGCTCTTCGGAAAGTGGTACCTGCCTTCTCCTGCCTCCTTCCCGTTTACTATCAAGCCGGACTTCATCAAAATTCTGGGAGTCTGGTTCGGTAAGGAAGGTGCAGCCCTAAAGTCGTGGGAAGAACGCTTGGCCAAAGTCAACCAAAGGATCGGACTGTGGAGCCTCAGACAACTCACTATTGAGGGCAAAGCAATGGTCCTGCGTAACGAAGTCTTGCCTGTGCTACAATACACTGCACAGGCATGGCCCCCTCTTGCAACGGTCTCGAGGGCCATTACCAGGACTGTGTTTCGCTTCATCTGGGGCTCGAAAATGGACAGAGTAAAGCGGACTGTTATGTACAAGGAGCCCCGCAAAGGTGGGAAGGGTATACCCGACATTCCCACTCTGCTGCGGATCGCTTTTGTATGTGACTGTGTTCGTAGGACTCTGAGGACAGCAAACGGCTCTGCGGGCAAGGCCATGTCCCGCTACTTCCTCCTTCCCCTCTGGCGAGGTTTTGGCTGGGATAAGTGGGACAGCTCCTTCCCTTACAACTGGCACGCTCCCTGGTTCTACGGAGATGTCGTCCGGTTTGTGAGGGAGCATCAACTGGAGGGTCTTAAGCCCGACTTGTGGAAACCTAAGACGATCCACAAGCACATCAGAGCAAAGGACTCACTGGAGTTTGTTCCAGGGCTTCATGCCGACACGTTGGAGACTGTTTGGACTAACGTGTCATCTGACAGGTTGACCAACGGGCACAAGGACATTTCATGGATGGCCATCCAGGGAGGACTGCCTCTTAGGTCATTCATGCATGCCCGCAACCTGTGCAAGACCCGGTACTGCCCCAGGTGCCCCTTCACGGAGGAAACATCTTTGCACATTTTCTGGCAGTGCCCCTTTGCACAGGGTCTGTTGAAAGCCTTGGAACACGAACTCAAGGACTCAGTTCCCAGGAACAGACTGTCGTACCGCTCGGTACTTTATGGACTATTTCCTGGGAATACCACGGATGGAGCAATCCAGGAAGCCTGGCGCCTTATGAACTGTTTTAAGGACGCTATATGGTTCGCCAGGAATCGTCTGATTTTGCGGAGAGAGAGTGTGTCCGTCCAGGACTGCCGCAGGCTGATCCACAGCCTGCTCAGAGACTATTCCACCTGGGACAGCCCGGACGTCGATGAGGAAGAGGACTGATACTCCCCTTCCCCCCACTCTCCCTTCTTGTGTGTTGTCTTTCAATAAAGCTTCGGGCCTGTGATTTCCCCCTTCCCTATCCCCTCCTACCCACTCCCCTATCCCATCACTTGTCTGTAATGCTTTGTTGTTTGGCGTTAGTGAATGCAAGAATGTTAGTGTAGCATGTGGTGTAATGTATAGCATAGGCTAGCCTGTACTGTGTATTATACTGCCATGTTATGTTTGACGACTGTTATTATTTATTATTTGCTGCTTCATGGCTTGCGCTGCGTCGCAGTAATGTTTGTATGATGACGATTGATTGTCAATAAAGCAATTTTCAATCAAAAAATCTGTTCTTATCAGTTTAATATCTGATACGTCCCCTATCTGGGGACCATATATTAAATGGATTTTTAGAACAGGGAGATGGAAATAGAGCTTGCTCTGTCCACTCCACGCATTGACCTGGTATTGCAGTATTTCCAGGACCGGTGCACCCTTCCCTTATGTGTTGACTAAAATCAGATTCCAAAAGTGTTTTTTCTCTTTGCCATTGTTTCTGTCTTTCTGAAGGGATCTCCCCTTTTAATCCCATTATTTCAACACCTGTTGGACAATGCATTTGTACAGTCATGTGTGATAATGAGCTCATTTATTAAATGCAATTAATGAATACATTGCCACCTCTTGTTGTGTGTGTGTGTGTGTGTGTCTTCTGTGTTTCTGTGTTTCCGGCATTTCACATTGGAACAGCTCATTCACCTTCCTTGTCTTCTCTCCGCCCTCCCTCCCTCCCTCCTAGGTAAGTTAAAGAGCTGCACCTGAGCCAGCCACTGATTGATGCAGCACCACAGTCAAATAGTGGAGTGGAGTGGAGTAGGGGAACAGCAAACAGCCATTAAAGCAGCCAGCCGCCTACCCGCCACAATGGACCTACCTGTGTACACTAGGTGGATGTGATGGAATGTACTGTCGTCCCTACATTTCAAGAAGAAGTAAGAATTGCAGTTGCAACAAACCCTTGCTTGCCTACAAAGAGAGCAGCAATTTGGATTTGTTACTATGTTACCTGGAAGAATAACAAACTGTGCAAGGATGGAGGTTGTAGGAGCAAAGAGAAGTTGTCTGTAAAGTTGGTGGATGCCTATTTTCCATTTTGCAGTCCCTTGTCTCCCTCTTGTGGCCTCCTGGAGGCAAATAAATGTGCAAAAAAAAGACAGCCTGGCGGCCGGCTGTTGCAGTGTTGCCCTCTCAGGCAACACTGAGTGACTGACTGAGCCTCACAGTCTTATATAAAGTTCAGACGGAACTTTGCACGTGTCATAGTGGAGCCCTCAGGATTCCAGAGCCAGCTTTCTGACATCATAATGGGGCCTGCCTCAGAGATAAAAGCCTGGGCCCAGGCAGTGTTGTTCAGTGCTGCTCAGCAGGCAGCACAGGACTGGATTAAAGCTGATACAAGGTGTGAAGGAACAAGGGGTGGCTGTGGGCATGCACTTGCTGCCGCTGCCAGTGTTTATCTGCATGGCAGGAGGGCATTTGGGCGTTGCCAGGAAGGCGTTTTTATGTAGATTCCTCCTCTTTCAGCACTGCATTGTGGTGCAAGCAAAAGAAGCAAATCCTGTCTGGCTTCCTCTCCGGCCTTTATTCACCTCCCGCTTAGTAGCTGTAAATGTGTGTGAGCCTGCAGGGCCCCATGGAATTGCCTAGGAGTAGGCTGAATCGCTGCAAGGGGTGAACAGCAGTATGGGACAGGCTCGGGCAAGGCAAGGGCCGCTCGGGTTATCGCTTCTCGGCCTTTTGGCTAAGATCAAGTGTAGTATCTGTTCTTATCAGTTTAATATCTGATACGTCCCCTATCTGGGGACCATATATTAAATGGATTTTTAGAACAGGGAGATGGAAATAGAGCTTGCTCTGTCCACTCCACGCATTGACCTGGTATTGCAGTATTTCCAGGACCGGTGCACCCTTCCCTTATGTGTTGACTAAAATCAGATTCCAAAAGTGTTTTTTCTCTTTGCCATTGTTTCTGTCTTTCTGAAGGGATCTCCCCTTTTAATCCCATTATTTCAACACCTGTTGGACAATGCATTTGTACAGTCATGTGTGATAATGAGCTCATTTATTAAATGCAATTAATGAATACATTGCCACCTCTTGTTGTGTGTGTGTGTGTGTGTGTCTTCTGTGTTTCTGTGTTTCCGGCATTTCACATTGGAACAGCTCATTCACCTTCCTTGTCTTCTCTCCGCCCTCCCTCCCTCCCTCCTAGGTAAGTTAAAGAGCTGCACCTGAGCCAGCCACTGATTGATGCAGCACCACAGTCAAATAGTGGAGTGGAGTGGAGTAGGGGAACAGCAAACAGCCATTAAAGCAGCCAGCCGCCTACCCGCCACAATGGACCTACCTGTGTACACTAGGTGGATGTGATGGAATGTACTGTCGTCCCTACATTTCAAGAAGAAGTAAGAATTGCAGTTGCAACAAACCCTTGCTTGCCTACAAAGAGAGCAGCAATTTGGATTTGTTACTATGTTACCTGGAAGAATAACAAACTGTGCAAGGATGGAGGTTGTAGGAGCAAAGAGAAGTTGTCTGTAAAGTTGGTGGATGCCTATTTTCCATTTTGCAGTCCCTTGTCTCCCTCTTGTGGCCTCCTGGAGGCAAATAAATGTGCAAAAAAAAGACAGCCTGGCGGCCGGCTGTTGCAGTGTTGCCCTCTCAGGCAACACTGAGTGACTGACTGAGCCTCACAGTCTTATATAAAGTTCAGACGGAACTTTGCACGTGTCATAGTGGAGCCCTCAGGATTCCAGAGCCAGCTTTCTGACATCATAATGGGGCCTGCCTCAGAGATAAAAGCCTGGGCCCAGGCAGTGTTGTTCAGTGCTGCTCAGCAGGCAGCACAGGACTGGATTAAAGCTGATACAAGGTGTGAAGGAACAAGGGGTGGCTGTGGGCATGCACTTGCTGCCGCTGCCAGTGTTTATCTGCATGGCAGGAGGGCATTTGGGCGTTGCCAGGAAGGCGTTTTTATGTAGATTCCTCCTCTTTCAGCACTGCATTGTGGTGCAAGCAAAAGAAGCAAATCCTGTCTGGCTTCCTCTCCGGCCTTTATTCACCTCCCGCTTAGTAGCTGTAAATGTGTGTGAGCCTGCAGGGCCCCATGGAATTGCCTAGGAGTAGGCTGAATCGCTGCAAGGGGTGAACAGCAGTATGGGACAGGCTCGGGCAAGGCAAGGGCCGCTCGGGTTATCGCTTCTCGGCCTTTTGGCTAAGATCAAGTGTAGTATCTGTTCTTATCAGTTTAATATCTGATACGTCCCCTATCTGGGGACCATATATTAAATGGATTTTTAGAACAGGGAGATGGAAATAGAGCTTGCTCTGTCCACTCCACGCATTGACCTGGTATTGCAGTATTTCCAGGACCGGTGCACCCTTCCCTTATGTGTTGACTAAAATCAGATTCCAAAAGTGTTTTTTCTCTTTGCCATTGTTTCTGTCTTTCTGAAGGGATCTCCCCTTTTAATCCCATTATTTCAACACCTGTTGGACAATGCATTTGTACAGTCATGTGTGATAATGAGCTCATTTATTAAATGCAATTAATGAATACATTGCCACCTCTTGTTGTGTGTGTGTGTGTGTGTGTCTTCTGTGTTTCTGTGTTTCCGGCATTTCACATTGGAACAGCTCATTCACCTTCCTTGTCTTCTCTCCGCCCTCCCTCCCTCCCTCCTAGGTAAGTTAAAGAGCTGCACCTGAGCCAGCCACTGATTGATGCAGCACCACAGTCAAATAGTGGAGTGGAGTGGAGTAGGGGAACAGCAAACAGCCATTAAAGCAGCCAGCCGCCTACCCGCCACAATGGACCTACCTGTGTACACTAGGTGGATGTGATGGAATGTACTGTCGTCCCTACATTTCAAGAAGAAGTAAGAATTGCAGTTGCAACAAACCCTTGCTTGCCTACAAAGAGAGCAGCAATTTGGATTTGTTACTATGTTACCTGGAAGAATAACAAACTGTGCAAGGATGGAGGTTGTAGGAGCAAAGAGAAGTTGTCTGTAAAGTTGGTGGATGCCTATTTTCCATTTTGCAGTCCCTTGTCTCCCTCTTGTGGCCTCCTGGAGGCAAATAAATGTGCAAAAAAAAGACAGCCTGGCGGCCGGCTGTTGCAGTGTTGCCCTCTCAGGCAACACTGAGTGACTGACTGAGCCTCACAGTCTTATATAAAGTTCAGACGGAACTTTGCACGTGTCATAGTGGAGCCCTCAGGATTCCAGAGCCAGCTTTCTGACATCATAATGGGGCCTGCCTCAGAGATAAAAGCCTGGGCCCAGGCAGTGTTGTTCAGTGCTGCTCAGCAGGCAGCACAGGACTGGATTAAAGCTGATACAAGGTGTGAAGGAACAAGGGGTGGCTGTGGGCATGCACTTGCTGCCGCTGCCAGTGTTTATCTGCATGGCAGGAGGGCATTTGGGCGTTGCCAGGAAGGCGTTTTTATGTAGATTCCTCCTCTTTCAGCACTGCATTGTGGTGCAAGCAAAAGAAGCAAATCCTGTCTGGCTTCCTCTCCGGCCTTTATTCACCTCCCGCTTAGTAGCTGTAAATGTGTGTGAGCCTGCAGGGCCCCATGGAATTGCCTAGGAGTAGGCTGAATCGCTGCAAGGGGTGAACAGCAGTATGGGACAGGCTCGGGCAAGGCAAGGGCCGCTCGGGTTATCGCTTCTCGGCCTTTTGGCTCAGATCAGGTTTATTGCCTGGTCTGGGCCGGGGGTTCGGTCTTTCGTGGAGTCCTATCCGACGTTCTTGGGAGCGATCATCGTGCCGTTGGGCATTCCATTTCAAGATGGCAGCTGTGCGTAACACTATCCGTTTCGTGGTGAATGAGCAGAGGAGAGACGAAGTTGATACTGGACATATCATTGAGAACATCCTTCTGGACCTGGCTGGAGTTAAGTTGGTAGAGGTATTCTGTATCCAAGCTTTCAGCAATATTGCTACATATGATGTATCCTTTTTTGAGGCCGCCTACTGTTTAAACGTTTTTCAGTTGCTAAAGGAAAAACACATGCATGAGGCATTAACATCCATTGAAGTGCAACCTCTTTTTTCTACAGTGGAGAAATGTATAACAATTCATATGTATAACCCATTTTTGGATAGAAGGCTGGTCAGGGCTTTTTTAGCTCATTACTGTACCCATGTTAGAGGAGGTGTGGAGCAGAAGAACCTATGGGGAGTCTTTAATGGTGATATCAAGTACTGGGTCAGGCTGAAACCTGACTCCAGCTGTATTGGAGGAGTGATGAATCCTCCTGCTAACTTTTCCATTGGTGGGAATAAGGGATATCTGTACTACCAAGATATGCCATGCTTTTGTAGATCATGTTTTTCCTACGGGCATACCAAAGATGCATGCAAAGGCAAAGTTTGCAGAAATTGCAAAGAAACAGGACATGAGGCTAGTGCATGTATTTTCCCATCCAGGTGTGATATTTGTGGTTTGCCTGGTCATACCTGTAGGAAATGTCCAAAGGTGTTTCCTTTCTTAGGACAAGAGAGAAGAACATGGGGCAGACAGGTGAGAACAACAAGTTCCCTTGCTGCCTCTTCTGAGGTAATTTCAGAGCCAGCTGGCAGTGTTTCTGTGGCTGCTTCTCAGGACCCTGGGAAAGCTGGATTAGGAGAGGTTCTAACCTCACATACTAGCAGCATGGAGTTGGGTGTGGTCCCTCCTGCAGAGCAAAGTGTTGATGAAACACCTGGGGTTATGCCTATGGAAGGTGAAGACACAGCGCCACCTATTGGGTGTGCTTCCCCTGATGATGGTGCAAGTATGCAAATTTTGTCTTTTTCTAGCCCAGAATCAAAAATGGAAGACTCAGCTAAAGTGGAGTGGTCAATATCGGAGGAGGACGAGAAGGAGGCCAGGATGCCTAGTGCCACTAGTGCTGAAATTTTTCATAAAGTGGTCTCAAAAAGGGGGAAGTCTGGAAAGGCGGTGAAGAGACTGAAGATAGGCTTATTGGAAGATTCTGCTCATGCAAATCCCTTCTCATTGCTGGACAGTGACTCTAGTTCTAGCCCTAAGTCATCTGAGGTGGCCTCAGAAGTACCCAGCTCTCCTGGGGAAGGTTTCCTCAGTGAAGTCAATGTGGCAAATCTGGAAAGAGCTATGTATTTCCCTGGGACGTGATATGTTCTGGTTATCTCATGGCTTTCCTTTGCACTAACCATACTATGCCCGCATGTCTTTGAGATTAAAGATTGTCTCTCAAAATGTACGGGTGTTCTCCTCTGCTCACAAGCGTGCTGCAGTCCTGGACTTTTTGGCCTCTAAGGGCAGTGACATTGTTTGCGTACAAGAATGTGGTTTGTCAAAAATGCCAAGGAAAGAAGAATGGAAGTTTGGGGAAGCAATCTGGTCTTTTTCTTCCACAAATAGGAATGATGGAATTGGTATTCTCTTTAAAAATAATGAGTTTGTCATCAAACAGACTCAAATTATACAGGAAGGAAGATGTGTCTGCGTGTTACTAGCCTATAAGGGGTGGCAGTTTAGGCTAATTAATATCTATGGCCATGCTGTGAAAACTGATAGGTTGGCACTTTTTGATAGTTTAAAATTTTTTCTACATGGTAAAGTTCCTGTTATTATTGTTGGTGATATTAACTGCATCCTGGAGAAGCAGGCCCGAGCTGGATCCACAGAGTCTAATGTGGACGCTACCGGAAGTTTGTGGAATAAAATTTTGCAGGACTTTGCTTTGCAGGACGCTGTCACCAGGAAACCAGGTCCATTTACTTACCATGCCGATGACGGAAGAACGGATTCTCGTCTGGACTTTTTCTTTTTTTCTACTTCAGCAATGAAATGTGTAGATTATGCGCAGGAGAGAGTGTGGTTTTCAGATCACGAGTGTTTGTTGGGGGTTTTTGTTATAAATAATTTATTTTATGGTAGAGGGGTATGGAAGATGAATGTCAGTTTTCTGAGTGATGAAAGGGTAAAAACTAGTTTTGGGAAAAAATATGGGTTTTGGGTTAGGAAGAAAAGTTCTTTCTCTAATGTGTGTGAATGGTGGGTATGGGTGAAAAAAAAGATTGGTGGGTTTTTTAGACAGATAGGGTATAGAAGAGCGAGAAGGAAAAGATTGCAATATTCACGCTTTAATATGCGGATGACGTTCCTTCAACAATGTAAAAATTTGGGTATGGATGTAAGACACGATTTGGAAAAAACAAAAAAAGATATTAAGGAGTGGTTCCGAGAGAAAGGGAAAGAAATAATATTTAGGTCTAAGGTGGAGGTTAGAGATAATCACGAGAAGTGCACTAGATTTTTCTTTAAAAAAATGTGTGGTGGGAAAAGTGGAATGAATGTATTATTGGATAAGGATGATAAAGAGGTGTTTGGTAAGGATGTGATTGATGTGGTGTCTGATTTTTATAAACAACTGTATGATGTGAAGAAGTGTGATCTGGGTGATGATGATGAGTTTTTGGATATTGTGTGTAATTTTGTTCCTGAAAGTGAATGTTTGCCTTTGCTTGGTGAGATTATGGATGGTGAAGTAAAGGATGTGGTGGGAAGTATGGCTAAAAATAAGTCTCCAGGGATCGATGGAATACCAGCTGATTTCTATGGGAAATATTGGGATATAATTGGGAAGGATGTTATTGATGTTATGAGAGTGTTGTTTTCTGGGACGAATATGTGTGATGTGATGAAGAAGGGTATGGTAGTTCTGTTGCATAAAAAAGGAGATAAGAGACGGTTAGAAAACTGGCGACCAATTACTTTGTTGAATACGGATTATAAAATTTTTGCTAAGCTGATTGCGAATCGTATGAGAGACGTGATTGGGTGTGTGATTGATGAGGATCAGGTATGTGCGGTACCGAAAAGGAAATTGCATGAGAATGTGGCGTTGGTGCGGGACATGCTTGAGGATTGTAAGGGTCGGAATAAGAAGGTGATTGTGTGTGCGTTAGATTTTGAGAAAGCGTTTGATCGTGTGGCGCATGTGTTTTTGTTTAAAGTGTTAGAGAGAATGGGTTTTCCGGTTCAGTTTGTGAGTTTGTTGAAGAATTTATATGCGAATGCAAAGAGTTGTGTGCAGGTGAATGGTTTTTTTTCAGAATCATTTAGTATTATGTCTGGTGTGCGACAGGGTTGTCCGTTGTCTCCCATCCTATTTATTTGTGCGATTGAACCATTGTTGCAAATGATTAGAAATGATAAGGTTGTGAAAGGTTTGGTGGTGCCCGGGTGTGATGGAAAGCGTGTGAAAGCTTTGGGATATATGGATGATATTTGTGTATTGTGCGATTCAGTGTATGATATGTCCAGAGTGAAGTTGATTGTAAATATGTTTTGTATTGCGTCTGCTTTTAAAATAAATTGGGGTAAGAGCAAATTTAAAATATTTTTCAGTAATGAGCGAGTGAGTGATTCTGATATGGAACAGGTGAATGGTGTGAAAATTTTGGGTATTGTGTTTGATGATGAGCTGAAAGGGAAAGAAAGTTGGGATGAGTTAGGTGGTAGGATTGTGCGAAAGTTGGAAATGTGGAGAATGAGGGATCTTTCTTTTTCGGGGAAGGTTTTAATAGTCAAAAGTATTATTCTACCTATGATTTTATATGTTGCTCTGGTTTTTCCTCCTGCTGTTGCTATGTTAAAAAAAGTGAATAGAGTTTTGTTCCTTTTTTTATGGGGGAGCGGGATTGAGAAGGCAAGGAGAGAAATTCTAATGAAAAGCAGACGTAATGGAGGCCTTGATTTCCCAAATTTGGAGATTTTCATTGGAATTAATTGTGTACGTTTTTTTGTAGAGCTTTTATTTAAGGAATCCAAGGCTTCCAGAATGTCTAAGTACCTAGCTGGAACGGTGATTCAGCGTCTAAGGTGGGAAAAACGAAATTTATGTAAACCAATTGCTTTTCAGTGCTCAGGGTGGTATTTGTATGTAGAAAAATTTATCAAAAAGTTCCAGCTAGAGGATGTAAGAATGGAGAGATTTTTGAGAGAAAAGAATGTTGTGAGAAGTATGTGTATGAATAATGTGATGTGTTCTGTAAATGGTTTGAATTCGATGGAGTCTAAGTCTGTGTGGAAGAAGATTGTTACGTATGATGTGTCAAATAAGCAGAAAGATTTGTTATGGATGTCGGTACATGGAGTGTTGCCTGTAAGGAGTGTGCAGAAAAGAAGAGGTTTGGTTGCATCTGAAAGGTGTCCGAGAGAAGGTTGTGGGGATGATGAGGATGTGAGTCATGTGTTTTGGTCGTGTAAGCATGCAAAGGATGTTTGGAAAAAGTTGAGTGGGTTGTGTGAAGAATTGACTGGTTTGAAGAGTTTGACGTATGAAATTGTCTTGTTTGGTTTGTGTAGTTTGGGTAGTGAAAAGGATAGAGTGTTGTGGATTTTTCTGACTTGCGTGAAAGAGGTATTGTGGAATACGAGGAATTTGAATGTGTATAAAAGAGAAGTATTTGAGATGGAGGATGTGGTTAGTATGGTATTGGCTAAATTGTATTTTTATTATAAATGGGATCTAGAAAGAGGTATGGATGCGGAAGGGATATGGCGAATGTTAAAATGGAGGTATTTAGTTTGAGGAATTTTGTTTGATTTATCTTGTATTTGATGGAAAAATAAAATAATGAACCAGAGTGATGAGATTTTTTGAAAAATAGAGAGGTGGTTTGAACAACTACAGTTCTCGGTTTTATTCAAAAAAACCTGAATGGTTTAATAAAAAAAAAAAAAAAAAAAAAATCTGTTCTTATCAGTTTAATATCTGATACGTCCCCTATCTGGGGACCATATATTAAATGGATTTTTAGAACAGGGAGATGGAAATAGAGCTTGCTCTGTCCACTCCACGCATTGACCTGGTATTGCAGTATTTCCAGGACCGGTGCACCCTTCCCTTATGTGTTGACTAAAATCAGATTCCAAAAGTGTTTTTTCTCTTTGCCATTGTTTCTGTCTTTCTGAAGGGATCTCCCCTTTTAATCCCATTATTTCAACACCTGTTGGACAATGCATTTGTACAGTCATGTGTGATAATGAGCTCATTTATTAAATGCAATTAATGAATACATTGCCACCTCTTGTTGTGTGTGTGTGTGTGTGTGTCTTCTGTGTTTCTGTGTTTCCGGCATTTCACATTGGAACAGCTCATTCACCTTCCTTGTCTTCTCTCCGCCCTCCCTCCCTCCCTCCTAGGTAAGTTAAAGAGCTGCACCTGAGCCAGCCACTGATTGATGCAGCACCACAGTCAAATAGTGGAGTGGAGTGGAGTAGGGGAACAGCAAACAGCCATTAAAGCAGCCAGCCGCCTACCCGCCACAATGGACCTACCTGTGTACACTAGGTGGATGTGATGGAATGTACTGTCGTCCCTACATTTCAAGAAGAAGTAAGAATTGCAGTTGCAACAAACCCTTGCTTGCCTACAAAGAGAGCAGCAATTTGGATTTGTTACTATGTTACCTGGAAGAATAACAAACTGTGCAAGGATGGAGGTTGTAGGAGCAAAGAGAAGTTGTCTGTAAAGTTGGTGGATGCCTATTTTCCATTTTGCAGTCCCTTGTCTCCCTCTTGTGGCCTCCTGGAGGCAAATAAATGTGCAAAAAAAAGACAGCCTGGCGGCCGGCTGTTGCAGTGTTGCCCTCTCAGGCAACACTGAGTGACTGACTGAGCCTCACAGTCTTATATAAAGTTCAGACGGAACTTTGCACGTGTCATAGTGGAGCCCTCAGGATTCCAGAGCCAGCTTTCTGACATCATAATGGGGCCTGCCTCAGAGATAAAAGCCTGGGCCCAGGCAGTGTTGTTCAGTGCTGCTCAGCAGGCAGCACAGGACTGGATTAAAGCTGATACAAGGTGTGAAGGAACAAGGGGTGGCTGTGGGCATGCACTTGCTGCCGCTGCCAGTGTTTATCTGCATGGCAGGAGGGCATTTGGGCGTTGCCAGGAAGGCGTTTTTATGTAGATTCCTCCTCTTTCAGCACTGCATTGTGGTGCAAGCAAAAGAAGCAAATCCTGTCTGGCTTCCTCTCCGGCCTTTATTCACCTCCCGCTTAGTAGCTGTAAATGTGTGTGAGCCTGCAGGGCCCCATGGAATTGCCTAGGAGTAGGCTGAATCGCTGCAAGGGGTGAACAGCAGTATGGGACAGGCTCGGGCAAGGCAAGGGCCGCTCGGGTTATCGCTTCTCGGCCTTTTGGCTAAGATCAAGTGTAGTATCTGTTCTTATCAGTTTAATATCTGATACGTCCCCTATCTGGGGACCATATATTAAATGGATTTTTAGAACAGGGAGATGGAAATAGAGCTTGCTCTGTCCACTCCACGCATTGACCTGGTATTGCAGTATTTCCAGGACCGGTGCACCCTTCCCTTATGTGTTGACTAAAATCAGATTCCAAAAGTGTTTTTTCTCTTTGCCATTGTTTCTGTCTTTCTGAAGGGATCTCCCCTTTTAATCCCATTATTTCAACACCTGTTGGACAATGCATTTGTACAGTCATGTGTGATAATGAGCTCATTTATTAAATGCAATTAATGAATACATTGCCACCTCTTGTTGTGTGTGTGTGTGTGTGTGTCTTCTGTGTTTCTGTGTTTCCGGCATTTCACATTGGAACAGCTCATTCACCTTCCTTGTCTTCTCTCCGCCCTCCCTCCCTCCCTCCTAGGTAAGTTAAAGAGCTGCACCTGAGCCAGCCACTGATTGATGCAGCACCACAGTCAAATAGTGGAGTGGAGTGGAGTAGGGGAACAGCAAACAGCCATTAAAGCAGCCAGCCGCCTACCCGCCACAATGGACCTACCTGTGTACACTAGGTGGATGTGATGGAATGTACTGTCGTCCCTACATTTCAAGAAGAAGTAAGAATTGCAGTTGCAACAAACCCTTGCTTGCCTACAAAGAGAGCAGCAATTTGGATTTGTTACTATGTTACCTGGAAGAATAACAAACTGTGCAAGGATGGAGGTTGTAGGAGCAAAGAGAAGTTGTCTGTAAAGTTGGTGGATGCCTATTTTCCATTTTGCAGTCCCTTGTCTCCCTCTTGTGGCCTCCTGGAGGCAAATAAATGTGCAAAAAAAAGACAGCCTGGCGGCCGGCTGTTGCAGTGTTGCCCTCTCAGGCAACACTGAGTGACTGACTGAGCCTCACAGTCTTATATAAAGTTCAGACGGAACTTTGCACGTGTCATAGTGGAGCCCTCAGGATTCCAGAGCCAGCTTTCTGACATCATAATGGGGCCTGCCTCAGAGATAAAAGCCTGGGCCCAGGCAGTGTTGTTCAGTGCTGCTCAGCAGGCAGCACAGGACTGGATTAAAGCTGATACAAGGTGTGAAGGAACAAGGGGTGGCTGTGGGCATGCACTTGCTGCCGCTGCCAGTGTTTATCTGCATGGCAGGAGGGCATTTGGGCGTTGCCAGGAAGGCGTTTTTATGTAGATTCCTCCTCTTTCAGCACTGCATTGTGGTGCAAGCAAAAGAAGCAAATCCTGTCTGGCTTCCTCTCCGGCCTTTATTCACCTCCCGCTTAGTAGCTGTAAATGTGTGTGAGCCTGCAGGGCCCCATGGAATTGCCTAGGAGTAGGCTGAATCGCTGCAAGGGGTGAACAGCAGTATGGGACAGGCTCGGGCAAGGCAAGGGCCGCTCGGGTTATCGCTTCTCGGCCTTTTGGCTAAGATCAAGTGTAGTATCTGTTCTTATCAGTTTAATATCTGATACGTCCCCTATCTGGGGACCATATATTAAATGGATTTTTAGAACAGGGAGATGGAAATAGAGCTTGCTCTGTCCACTCCACGCATTGACCTGGTATTGCAGTATTTCCAGGACCGGTGCACCCTTCCCTTATGTGTTGACTAAAATCAGATTCCAAAAGTGTTTTTTCTCTTTGCCATTGTTTCTGTCTTTCTGAAGGGATCTCCCCTTTTAATCCCATTATTTCAACACCTGTTGGACAATGCATTTGTACAGTCATGTGTGATAATGAGCTCATTTATTAAATGCAATTAATGAATACATTGCCACCTCTTGTTGTGTGTGTGTGTGTGTGTGTCTTCTGTGTTTCTGTGTTTCCGGCATTTCACATTGGAACAGCTCATTCACCTTCCTTGTCTTCTCTCCGCCCTCCCTCCCTCCCTCCTAGGTAAGTTAAAGAGCTGCACCTGAGCCAGCCACTGATTGATGCAGCACCACAGTCAAATAGTGGAGTGGAGTGGAGTAGGGGAACAGCAAACAGCCATTAAAGCAGCCAGCCGCCTACCCGCCACAATGGACCTACCTGTGTACACTAGGTGGATGTGATGGAATGTACTGTCGTCCCTACATTTCAAGAAGAAGTAAGAATTGCAGTTGCAACAAACCCTTGCTTGCCTACAAAGAGAGCAGCAATTTGGATTTGTTACTATGTTACCTGGAAGAATAACAAACTGTGCAAGGATGGAGGTTGTAGGAGCAAAGAGAAGTTGTCTGTAAAGTTGGTGGATGCCTATTTTCCATTTTGCAGTCCCTTGTCTCCCTCTTGTGGCCTCCTGGAGGCAAATAAATGTGCAAAAAAAAGACAGCCTGGCGGCCGGCTGTTGCAGTGTTGCCCTCTCAGGCAACACTGAGTGACTGACTGAGCCTCACAGTCTTATATAAAGTTCAGACGGAACTTTGCACGTGTCATAGTGGAGCCCTCAGGATTCCAGAGCCAGCTTTCTGACATCATAATGGGGCCTGCCTCAGAGATAAAAGCCTGGGCCCAGGCAGTGTTGTTCAGTGCTGCTCAGCAGGCAGCACAGGACTGGATTAAAGCTGATACAAGGTGTGAAGGAACAAGGGGTGGCTGTGGGCATGCACTTGCTGCCGCTGCCAGTGTTTATCTGCATGGCAGGAGGGCATTTGGGCGTTGCCAGGAAGGCGTTTTTATGTAGATTCCTCCTCTTTCAGCACTGCATTGTGGTGCAAGCAAAAGAAGCAAATCCTGTCTGGCTTCCTCTCCGGCCTTTATTCACCTCCCGCTTAGTAGCTGTAAATGTGTGTGAGCCTGCAGGGCCCCATGGAATTGCCTAGGAGTAGGCTGAATCGCTGCAAGGGGTGAACAGCAGTATGGGACAGGCTCGGGCAAGGCAAGGGCCGCTCGGGTTATCGCTTCTCGGCCTTTTGGCTAAGATCAAGTGTAGTATCTGTTCTTATCAGTTTAATATCTGATACGTCCCCTATCTGGGGACCATATATTAAATGGATTTTTAGAACAGGGAGATGGAAATAGAGCTTGCTCTGTCCACTCCACGCATTGACCTGGTATTGCAGTATTTCCAGGACCGGTGCACCCTTCCCTTATGTGTTGACTAAAATCAGATTCCAAAAGTGTTTTTTCTCTTTGCCATTGTTTCTGTCTTTCTGAAGGGATCTCCCCTTTTAATCCCATTATTTCAACACCTGTTGGACAATGCATTTGTACAGTCATGTGTGATAATGAGCTCATTTATTAAATGCAATTAATGAATACATTGCCACCTCTTGTTGTGTGTGTGTGTGTGTGTGTCTTCTGTGTTTCTGTGTTTCCGGCATTTCACATTGGAACAGCTCATTCACCTTCCTTGTCTTCTCTCCGCCCTCCCTCCCTCCCTCCTAGGTAAGTTAAAGAGCTGCACCTGAGCCAGCCACTGATTGATGCAGCACCACAGTCAAATAGTGGAGTGGAGTGGAGTAGGGGAACAGCAAACAGCCATTAAAGCAGCCAGCCGCCTACCCGCCACAATGGACCTACCTGTGTACACTAGGTGGATGTGATGGAATGTACTGTCGTCCCTACATTTCAAGAAGAAGTAAGAATTGCAGTTGCAACAAACCCTTGCTTGCCTACAAAGAGAGCAGCAATTTGGATTTGTTACTATGTTACCTGGAAGAATAACAAACTGTGCAAGGATGGAGGTTGTAGGAGCAAAGAGAAGTTGTCTGTAAAGTTGGTGGATGCCTATTTTCCATTTTGCAGTCCCTTGTCTCCCTCTTGTGGCCTCCTGGAGGCAAATAAATGTGCAAAAAAAAGACAGCCTGGCGGCCGGCTGTTGCAGTGTTGCCCTCTCAGGCAACACTGAGTGACTGACTGAGCCTCACAGTCTTATATAAAGTTCAGACGGAACTTTGCACGTGTCATAGTGGAGCCCTCAGGATTCCAGAGCCAGCTTTCTGACATCATAATGGGGCCTGCCTCAGAGATAAAAGCCTGGGCCCAGGCAGTGTTGTTCAGTGCTGCTCAGCAGGCAGCACAGGACTGGATTAAAGCTGATACAAGGTGTGAAGGAACAAGGGGTGGCTGTGGGCATGCACTTGCTGCCGCTGCCAGTGTTTATCTGCATGGCAGGAGGGCATTTGGGCGTTGCCAGGAAGGCGTTTTTATGTAGATTCCTCCTCTTTCAGCACTGCATTGTGGTGCAAGCAAAAGAAGCAAATCCTGTCTGGCTTCCTCTCCGGCCTTTATTCACCTCCCGCTTAGTAGCTGTAAATGTGTGTGAGCCTGCAGGGCCCCATGGAATTGCCTAGGAGTAGGCTGAATCGCTGCAAGGGGTGAACAGCAGTATGGGACAGGCTCGGGCAAGGCAAGGGCCGCTCGGGTTATCGCTTCTCGGCCTTTTGGCTAAGATCAAGTGTAGTATCTGTTCTTATCAGTTTAATATCTGATACGTCCCCTATCTGGGGACCATATATTAAATGGATTTTTAGAACAGGGAGATGGAAATAGAGCTTGCTCTGTCCACTCCACGCATTGACCTGGTATTGCAGTATTTCCAGGACCGGTGCACCCTTCCCTTATGTGTTGACTAAAATCAGATTCCAAAAGTGTTTTTTCTCTTTGCCATTGTTTCTGTCTTTCTGAAGGGATCTCCCCTTTTAATCCCATTATTTCAACACCTGTTGGACAATGCATTTGTACAGTCATGTGTGATAATGAGCTCATTTATTAAATGCAATTAATGAATACATTGCCACCTCTTGTTGTGTGTGTGTGTGTGTGTGTCTTCTGTGTTTCTGTGTTTCCGGCATTTCACATTGGAACAGCTCATTCACCTTCCTTGTCTTCTCTCCGCCCTCCCTCCCTCCCTCCTAGGTAAGTTAAAGAGCTGCACCTGAGCCAGCCACTGATTGATGCAGCACCACAGTCAAATAGTGGAGTGGAGTGGAGTAGGGGAACAGCAAACAGCCATTAAAGCAGCCAGCCGCCTACCCGCCACAATGGACCTACCTGTGTACACTAGGTGGATGTGATGGAATGTACTGTCGTCCCTACATTTCAAGAAGAAGTAAGAATTGCAGTTGCAACAAACCCTTGCTTGCCTACAAAGAGAGCAGCAATTTGGATTTGTTACTATGTTACCTGGAAGAATAACAAACTGTGCAAGGATGGAGGTTGTAGGAGCAAAGAGAAGTTGTCTGTAAAGTTGGTGGATGCCTATTTTCCATTTTGCAGTCCCTTGTCTCCCTCTTGTGGCCTCCTGGAGGCAAATAAATGTGCAAAAAAAAGACAGCCTGGCGGCCGGCTGTTGCAGTGTTGCCCTCTCAGGCAACACTGAGTGACTGACTGAGCCTCACAGTCTTATATAAAGTTCAGACGGAACTTTGCACGTGTCATAGTGGAGCCCTCAGGATTCCAGAGCCAGCTTTCTGACATCATAATGGGGCCTGCCTCAGAGATAAAAGCCTGGGCCCAGGCAGTGTTGTTCAGTGCTGCTCAGCAGGCAGCACAGGACTGGATTAAAGCTGATACAAGGTGTGAAGGAACAAGGGGTGGCTGTGGGCATGCACTTGCTGCCGCTGCCAGTGTTTATCTGCATGGCAGGAGGGCATTTGGGCGTTGCCAGGAAGGCGTTTTTATGTAGATTCCTCCTCTTTCAGCACTGCATTGTGGTGCAAGCAAAAGAAGCAAATCCTGTCTGGCTTCCTCTCCGGCCTTTATTCACCTCCCGCTTAGTAGCTGTAAATGTGTGTGAGCCTGCAGGGCCCCATGGAATTGCCTAGGAGTAGGCTGAATCGCTGCAAGGGGTGAACAGCAGTATGGGACAGGCTCGGGCAAGGCAAGGGCCGCTCGGGTTATCGCTTCTCGGCCTTTTGGCTAAGATCAAGTGTAGTATCTGTTCTTATCAGTTTAATATCTGATACGTCCCCTATCTGGGGACCATATATTAAATGGATTTTTAGAACAGGGAGATGGAAATAGAGCTTGCTCTGTCCACTCCACGCATTGACCTGGTATTGCAGTATTTCCAGGACCGGTGCACCCTTCCCTTATGTGTTGACTAAAATCAGATTCCAAAAGTGTTTTTTCTCTTTGCCATTGTTTCTGTCTTTCTGAAGGGATCTCCCCTTTTAATCCCATTATTTCAACACCTGTTGGACAATGCATTTGTACAGTCATGTGTGATAATGAGCTCATTTATTAAATGCAATTAATGAATACATTGCCACCTCTTGTTGTGTGTGTGTGTGTGTGTGTCTTCTGTGTTTCTGTGTTTCCGGCATTTCACATTGGAACAGCTCATTCACCTTCCTTGTCTTCTCTCCGCCCTCCCTCCCTCCCTCCTAGGTAAGTTAAAGAGCTGCACCTGAGCCAGCCACTGATTGATGCAGCACCACAGTCAAATAGTGGAGTGGAGTGGAGTAGGGGAACAGCAAACAGCCATTAAAGCAGCCAGCCGCCTACCCGCCACAATGGACCTACCTGTGTACACTAGGTGGATGTGATGGAATGTACTGTCGTCCCTACATTTCAAGAAGAAGTAAGAATTGCAGTTGCAACAAACCCTTGCTTGCCTACAAAGAGAGCAGCAATTTGGATTTGTTACTATGTTACCTGGAAGAATAACAAACTGTGCAAGGATGGAGGTTGTAGGAGCAAAGAGAAGTTGTCTGTAAAGTTGGTGGATGCCTATTTTCCATTTTGCAGTCCCTTGTCTCCCTCTTGTGGCCTCCTGGAGGCAAATAAATGTGCAAAAAAAAGACAGCCTGGCGGCCGGCTGTTGCAGTGTTGCCCTCTCAGGCAACACTGAGTGACTGACTGAGCCTCACAGTCTTATATAAAGTTCAGACGGAACTTTGCACGTGTCATAGTGGAGCCCTCAGGATTCCAGAGCCAGCTTTCTGACATCATAATGGGGCCTGCCTCAGAGATAAAAGCCTGGGCCCAGGCAGTGTTGTTCAGTGCTGCTCAGCAGGCAGCACAGGACTGGATTAAAGCTGATACAAGGTGTGAAGGAACAAGGGGTGGCTGTGGGCATGCACTTGCTGCCGCTGCCAGTGTTTATCTGCATGGCAGGAGGGCATTTGGGCGTTGCCAGGAAGGCGTTTTTATGTAGATTCCTCCTCTTTCAGCACTGCATTGTGGTGCAAGCAAAAGAAGCAAATCCTGTCTGGCTTCCTCTCCGGCCTTTATTCACCTCCCGCTTAGTAGCTGTAAATGTGTGTGAGCCTGCAGGGCCCCATGGAATTGCCTAGGAGTAGGCTGAATCGCTGCAAGGGGTGAACAGCAGTATGGGACAGGCTCGGGCAAGGCAAGGGCCGCTCGGGTTATCGCTTCTCGGCCTTTTGGCTAAGATCAAGTGTAGTTTAACTTACCTAGGAGGGAGGGAGGGAGGGCGGAGAGAAGACAAGGAAGGTGAATGAGCTGTTCCAATGTGAAATGCCGGAAACACAGAAACACAGAAGACACACACACACACACACACAACAAGAGGTGGCAATGTATTCATTAATTGCATTTAATAAATGAGCTCATTATCACACATGACTGTACAAATGCATTGTCCAACAGGTGTTGAAATAATGGGATTAAAAGGGGAGATCCCTTCAGAAAGACAGAAACAATGGCAAAGAGAAAAAACACTTTTGGAATCTGATTTTAGTCAACACATAAGGGAAGGGTGCACCGGTCCTGGAAATACTGCAATACCAGGTCAATGCGTGGAGTGGACAGAGCAAGCTCTATTTCCATCTCCCTGTTCTAAAAATCCATTTAATATATGGTCCCCAGATAGGGGACGTATCAGATATTAAACTGATAAGAACAGATACTACACTTGATCTTAGCCAAAAGGCCGAGAAGCGATAACCCGAGCGGCCCTTTTTTTTGATTGAAAAATGCTTTATTGACAATCAATCGTCATCATACAAACATTACTGCGACGCAGCGCAAGCCATGAAGCAGCAAATAATAAATAATAACAGTCGTCAAACATAACATGACAGTATAATACACAGTACAGGCTAGCCTATGCTATACATTACACCACATGCTACACTAACATTCTTGCATTCACTAAAGCCAAACAACAAAGCATTACAGACAAGTGATGGGATAGGGGAGTGGGTAGGAGGGGATAGGGAAGGGGGAAATCACAGGCCCGAAGCTTTATTGAAAGACAACACACAAGAAGGGAGAGTGGGGGGAAGGGGAGTATCAGTCCTCTTCCTCATCGACGTCCGGGCTGTCCCAGGTGGAATAGTCTCTGAGCAGGCTGTGGATCAGCCTGCGGCAGTCCTGGACGGACACACTCTCTCTCCGCAAAATCAGACGGTTCCTGGCAAACCATATAGCGTCCTTAAAGCAGTTCATAAGGCGCCAGGCTTCCTGGATTGCTCCATCCGTGGTATTCCCAGGAAATAGTCCATAAAGTACCGAGCGGTACGACAGTCTGTTCCTGGGTACTGAGTCCTTGAGTTCATGTTCCAAGGCTTTCAACAGACCCTGTGCAAAGGGGCACTGCCAGAAAATGTGCAAAGATGTTTCCTCCGTGAAGGGGCACCTGGGGCAGTACCGGGTCTTGCACAGGTTCACAAGGACATTTCATGGATGGCCATCCAGGGAGGACTGCCTCTTAGGTCATTCATGCATGCCCGCAACCTGTGCAAGACCCGGTACTGCCCCAGGTGCCCCTTCACGGAGGAAACATCTTTGCACATTTTCTGGCAGTGCCCCTTTGCACAGGGTCTGTTGAAAGCCTTGGAACATGAACTCAAGGACTCAGTACCCAGGAACAGACTGTCGTACCGCTCGGTACTTTATGGACTATTTCCTGGGAATACCACGGATGGAGCAATCCAGGAAGCCTGGCGCCTTATGAACTGCTTTAAGGACGCTATATGGTTTGCCAGGAACCGTCTGATTTTGCGGAGAGAGAGTGTGTCCGTCCAGGACTGCCGCAGGCTGATCCACAGCCTGCTCAGAGACTATTCCACCTGGGACAGCCCGGACGTCGATGAGGAAGAGGACTGATACTCCCCTTCCCCCCACTCTCCCTTCTTGTGTGTTGTCTTTCAATAAAGCTTCGGGCCTGTGATTTCCCCCTTCCCTATCCCCTCCTACCCACTCCCCTATCCCATCACTTGTCTGTAATGCTTTGTTGTTTGGCTTTAGTGAATGCAAGAATGTTAGTGTAGCATGTGGTGTAATGTATAGCATAGGCTAGCCTGTACTGTGTATTATACTGTCATGTTATGTTTGACGACTGTTATTATTTATTATTTGCTGCTTCATGGCTTGCGCTGCGTCGCAGTAATGTTTGTATGATGACGATTGATTGTCAATAAAGCATTTTTCAATCAAAAAAAAGGGCCGCTCGGGTTATCGCTTCTCGGCCTTTTGGCTAAGATCAAGTGTAGTATCTGTTCTTATCAGTTTAATATCTGATACGTCCCCTATCTGGGGACCATATATTAAATGGATTTTTAGAACAGGGAGATGGAAATAGAGCTTGCTCTGTCCACTCCACGCATTGACCTGGTATTGCAGTATTTCCAGGACCGGTGCACCCTTCCCTTATGTGTTGACTAAAATCAGATTCCAAAAGTGTTTTTTCTCTTTGCCATTGTTTCTGTCTTTCTGAAGGGATCTCCCCTTTTAATCCCATTATTTCAACACCTGTTGGACAATGCATTTGTACAGTCATGTGTGATAATGAGCTCATTTATTAAATGCAATTAATGAATACATTGCCACCTCTTGTTGTGTGTGTGTGTGTGTGTGTCTTCTGTGTTTCTGTGTTTCCGGCATTTCACATTGGAACAGCTCATTCACCTTCCTTGTCTTCTCTCCGCCCTCCCTCCCTCCCTCCTAGGTAAGTTAAAGAGCTGCACCTGAGCCAGCCACTGATTGATGCAGCACCACAGTCAAATAGTGGAGTGGAGTGGAGTAGGGGAACAGCAAACAGCCATTAAAGCAGCCAGCCGCCTACCCGCCACAATGGACCTACCTGTGTACACTAGGTGGATGTGATGGAATGTACTGTCGTCCCTACATTTCAAGAAGAAGTAAGAATTGCAGTTGCAACAAACCCTTGCTTGCCTACAAAGAGAGCAGCAATTTGGATTTGTTACTATGTTACCTGGAAGAATAACAAACTGTGCAAGGATGGAGGTTGTAGGAGCAAAGAGAAGTTGTCTGTAAAGTTGGTGGATGCCTATTTTCCATTTTGCAGTCCCTTGTCTCCCTCTTGTGGCCTCCTGGAGGCAAATAAATGTGCAAAAAAAAGACAGCCTGGCGGCCGGCTGTTGCAGTGTTGCCCTCTCAGGCAACACTGAGTGACTGACTGAGCCTCACAGTCTTATATAAAGTTCAGACGGAACTTTGCACGTGTCATAGTGGAGCCCTCAGGATTCCAGAGCCAGCTTTCTGACATCATAATGGGGCCTGCCTCAGAGATAAAAGCCTGGGCCCAGGCAGTGTTGTTCAGTGCTGCTCAGCAGGCAGCACAGGACTGGATTAAAGCTGATACAAGGTGTGAAGGAACAAGGGGTGGCTGTGGGCATGCACTTGCTGCCGCTGCCAGTGTTTATCTGCATGGCAGGAGGGCATTTGGGCGTTGCCAGGAAGGCGTTTTTATGTAGATTCCTCCTCTTTCAGCACTGCATTGTGGTGCAAGCAAAAGAAGCAAATCCTGTCTGGCTTCCTCTCCGGCCTTTATTCACCTCCCGCTTAGTAGCTGTAAATGTGTGTGAGCCTGCAGGGCCCCATGGAATTGCCTAGGAGTAGGCTGAATCGCTGCAAGGGGTGAACAGCAGTATGGGACAGGCTCGGGCAAGGCAAGGGCCGCTCGGGTTATCGCTTCTCGGCCTTTTGGCTAAGATCAAGTGTAGTATCTGTTCTTATCAGTTTAATATCTGATACGTCCCCTATCTGGGGACCATATATTAAATGGATTTTTAGAACAGGGAGATGGAAATAGAGCTTGCTCTGTCCACTCCACGCATTGACCTGGTATTGCAGTATTTCCAGGACCGGTGCACCCTTCCCTTATGTGTTGACTAAAATCAGATTCCAAAAGTGTTTTTTCTCTTTGCCATTGTTTCTGTCTTTCTGAAGGGATCTCCCCTTTTAATCCCATTATTTCAACACCTGTTGGACAATGCATTTGTACAGTCATGTGTGATAATGAGCTCATTTATTAAATGCAATTAATGAATACATTGCCACCTCTTGTTGTGTGTGTGTGTGTGTGTCTTCTGTGTTTCTGTGTTTCCGGCATTTCACATTGGAACAGCTCATTCACCTTCCTTGTCTTCTCTCCGCCCTCCCTCCCTCCTAGGTAAGTTAAAGAGCTGCACCTGAGCCAGCCACTGATTGATGCAGCACCACAGTCAAATAGTGGAGTGGAGTGGAGTAGGGGAACAGCAAACAGCCATTAAAGCAGCCAGCCGCCTACCCGCCACAATGGACCTACCTGTGTACACTAGGTGGATGTGATGGAATGTACTGTCGTCCCTACATTTCAAGAAGAAGTAAGAATTGCAGTTGCAACAAACCCTTGCTTGCCTACAAAGAGAGCAGCAATTTGGATTTGTTACTATGTTACCTGGAAGAATAACAAACTGTGCAAGGATGGAGGTTGTAGGAGCAAAGAGAAGTTGTCTGTAAAGTTGGTGGATGCCTATTTTCCATTTTGCAGTCCCTTGTCTCCCTCTTGTGGCCTCCTGGAGGCAAATAAATGTGCAAAAAAAAGACAGCCTGGCGGCCGGCTGTTGCAGTGTTGCCCTCTCAGGCAACACTGAGTGACTGACTGAGCCTCACAGTCTTATATAAAGTTCAGACGGAACTTTGCACGTGTCATAGTGGAGCCCTCAGGATTCCAGAGCCAGCTTTCTGACATCATAATGGGGCCTGCCTCAGAGATAAAAGCCTGGGCCCAGGCAGTGTTGTTCAGTGCTGCTCAGCAGGCAGCACAGGACTGGATTAAAGCTGATACAAGGTGTGAAGGAACAAGGGGTGGCTGTGGGCATGCACTTGCTGCCGCTGCCAGTGTTTATCTGCATGGCAGGAGGGCATTTGGGCGTTGCCAGGAAGGCGTTTTTATGTAGATTCCTCCTCTTTCAGCACTGCATTGTGGTGCAAGCAAAAGAAGCAAATCCTGTCTGGCTTCCTCTCCGGCCTTTATTCACCTCCCGCTTAGTAGCTGTAAATGTGTGTGAGCCTGCAGGGCCCCATGGAATTGCCTAGGAGTAGGCTGAATCGCTGCAAGGGGTGAACAGCAGTATGGGACAGGCTCGGGCAAGGCAAGGGCCGCTCGGGTTATCGCTTCTCGGCCTTTTGGCTAAGATCAAGTGTAGTACTTTAGGGTATTGCCTTGTTTCTTGGTCAGGAGGTGCCCTGGTACCCTTTTCCTTGGCCTGGGGGGATCGTTTCTCTTAGGAGAGACTTCACCCCTCTGCTGCTATTGGGGAGGAGGATTAGTCCAGGGCAACGGGGAGCGATCACCTGCCTGGTACTTCGGTACTGAAGGTATTCTTTGGAGATTGCTGGAATTCGTTTGGAGCAGGATGGAGGAAATTCCCGAATATATGCGTACCAGGAATGCTGTCCGGTTTTTCGTGGAGGAATCTGAGCGACAAAGGAAGGATCTGGAGTTCATCACAAAGGTTCTTTTGTTGGATTTCTTTCAGCTGGAGAGATCATGCATTTTGGCGGTGATGGACTATCCGAGGAGAGGGTGCTTTGACGTTACCTTCGCCACAGAAGAAATTTATGCTGTCTTTTTAGAACGCTTGAAGGAAGGTAAAAGGGACCCAAGACTTGTGGGTGTGAAGGTAACACCACATTTTGTGCCAAACAAAAAGTTGGTGGTTGTAAAAATGTTTTCGCCTTACGTGGATGAAGAGGACATTAAGTTATTTCTCAATAAGTTTTGTGAGGAGGTGGTGGGAAAGGGGAAAGTGTTTAACCCTTTTGGATTTTGGACTGGGAAGTGGAAATTTCTTTGTAAATTTGTGAGAATTGGTGAATCTAGAAACCTATTGTTTCCTCCAGCGCGGTTCAAGATTGGAAGTGCGTGTGGAAATTTATTTTTTCTTGGAATGGATATGTTTTGTTTGAATTGTAAAGAGTATGGTCATGAGAGAGAAGCCTGTGAGAAAGTAATGTGTACAAAATGTCTGCAAGAGGGACATAAGTATAATGAATGTCAGAAAGGGAAAGTATGTAATATGTGTGGAGAGGAGGGGCACATATTCAAATCGTGCCCAAAGAAAAGCAAACGTGAGGTACAAGAGGAAAATAAGAAGATAGTCAAAAGAAAGGAAGCGGAAGTTAGTTTGGAAGAAGGCAAGCTTCATAAATTGGAAGGAAGTGGGCAAAGTGATGAGAAAAAAAGGAAAAAAGCAGAGAGAAAGAAAAAAAGTGTCATTTCAGAAGAGGAAAGAGCAGAAAGAGACAGGTTATTGGAAGAAGTAGAGCAGTTACGTAGTAAAATTAATTTTGAAAAAATGCGGAGGAGGGTGCGGCTCTGTGTAAGAGAAAATTTACCAGGGTTTCTTGAAAGGTATGGTGTGCCAACATGGTTAACGTGCATTGTAAACTGTGAGTGGGATGGTAATGATTTGCAGGAACATCTAGTGGATATGTTAGGAACTATTGCTGTTAAAAAAGGAATGTTTTTTTGATTTCTTAAGGAAAAAAAAGGAAAGAGGAAAACAAAAATTAATTGTACGTTTTCAGTTTTCATTGTGATGATCTAAGTCTTTTTTATTTTGAATTTTATGATTTTTAAGACGTGATCTGAATGAATTAAAAAAAAAAAAAAAAAAAAAAAAATCTGTTCTTATCAGTTTAATATCTGATACGTCCCCTATCTGGGGACCATATATTAAATGGATTTTTAGAACAGGGAGATGGAAATAGAGCTTGCTCTGTCCACTCCACGCATTGACCTGGTATTGCAGTATTTCCAGGACCGGTGCACCCTTCCCTTATGTGTTGACTAAAATCAGATTCCAAAAGTGTTTTTTCTCTTTGCCATTGTTTCTGTCTTTCTGAAGGGATCTCCCCTTTTAATCCCATTATTTCAACACCTGTTGGACAATGCATTTGTACAGTCATGTGTGATAATGAGCTCATTTATTAAATGCAATTAATGAATACATTGCCACCTCTTGTTGTGTGTGTGTGTGTGTCTTCTGTGTTTCTGTGTTTCCGGCATTTCACATTGGAACAGCTCATTCACCTTCCTTGTCTTCTCTCCGCCCTCCCTCCCTCCTAGGTAAGTTAAAGAGCTGCACCTGAGCCAGCCACTGATTGATGCAGCACCACAGTCAAATAGTGGAGTGGAGTGGAGTAGGGGAACAGCAAACAGCCATTAAAGCAGCCAGCCGCCTACCCGCCACAATGGACCTACCTGTGTACACTAGGTGGATGTGATGGAATGTACTGTCGTCCCTACATTTCAAGAAGAAGTAAGAATTGCAGTTGCAACAAACCCTTGCTTGCCTACAAAGAGAGCAGCAATTTGGATTTGTTACTATGTTACCTGGAAGAATAACAAACTGTGCAAGGATGGAGGTTGTAGGAGCAAAGAGAAGTTGTCTGTAAAGTTGGTGGATGCCTATTTTCCATTTTGCAGTCCCTTGTCTCCCTCTTGTGGCCTCCTGGAGGCAAATAAATGTGCAAAAAAAAGACAGCCTGGCGGCCGGCTGTTGCAGTGTTGCCCTCTCAGGCAACACTGAGTGACTGACTGAGCCTCACAGTCTTATATAAAGTTCAGACGGAACTTTGCACGTGTCATAGTGGAGCCCTCAGGATTCCAGAGCCAGCTTTCTGACATCATAATGGGGCCTGCCTCAGAGATAAAAGCCTGGGCCCAGGCAGTGTTGTTCAGTGCTGCTCAGCAGGCAGCACAGGACTGGATTAAAGCTGATACAAGGTGTGAAGGAACAAGGGGTGGCTGTGGGCATGCACTTGCTGCCGCTGCCAGTGTTTATCTGCATGGCAGGAGGGCATTTGGGCGTTGCCAGGAAGGCGTTTTTATGTAGATTCCTCCTCTTTCAGCACTGCATTGTGGTGCAAGCAAAAGAAGCAAATCCTGTCTGGCTTCCTCTCCGGCCTTTATTCACCTCCCGCTTAGTAGCTGTAAATGTGTGTGAGCCTGCAGGGCCCCATGGAATTGCCTAGGAGTAGGCTGAATCGCTGCAAGGGGTGAACAGCAGTATGGGACAGGCTCGGGCAAGGCAAGGGCCGCTCGGGTTATCGCTTCTCGGCCTTTTGGCTAAGATCAAGTGTAGTATCTGTTCTTATCAGTCCTTGTAAGGATAGATAGCTCGGAGAACCACTGGGGGCTATAAACACTAGCTTAGCGATCCAAGAGCGTTCCAGACGAAGCCGGCGACGAACTGCGGAGAAGAACCAGCGAAGACGACGATCCAGAAGGGAGAAGCCGCCATCGGGGAAGAAGCTCCGGGAGATCGCTGCCGGGAAGAAGAAGGAGAACTTCGGAGAAGAGCCGCTGCTGAAGGGGATCTTCGAAGAAGCTCGGCCGCAGAAGAAGAAGCTCGACGAGGAACCGCTGCGGAAGAAATTTCGTGGAAGAACCTCGGCCAGCAAGGAGAAGATTTGCATAGCTCCGCCCCCTTCGGGAAAGAGCTATCGAAGATCCTCCCCAAGCGACAGGAACAGCTGGAAGAAGCCATGGCCTCAACCAGCAACCCTGCCACCCAGAAGAAGAAGGCTGATGGACCAGGTGAGCCGACCCAGGCCAGGACATCTCCTCCTGAAGCCTCCTCAAGCCAACAGGCCACCAGGAAGCCGAACCAGGCTGCTCCAACCCTGGAGCCCTGGATGAAGCAGACGGTGGCCCTGAAGCTGAAGGAGGTGGACGGGAGAGTGCCGGACATGACGGAAGAAGTGTTCTGCCAGAAGATGCTCCTGGACCAGGGCTTCGCTAAGCCGGAGACCATCAGCATCCAGGCCTTCATGACCGGGATGTTCTTCGTGACCTTTGCTTCGATCAACATCTGCAGAAGGTACTGGGAGATGGTGAAAGCGGCGAGGCCTGAATCCCCTTTCTCTCGCTTTGTGGGCAACTGCCCTGTCCAAAGAGAGGAAAGGCGGGTGACGGTCTCAATGCGGAACCCACACACCCCCGGCAAAGACATCACCACGCTCCTGAAGCGGTTCTGCACAGTGGTGAGGGAACCCACCCACATCCTGAACGGACTCGGCTTCTGGACTGGCAAGTGGTCGGTAATCGTCCGACTGAACAAGGATTCGAACGCGGAAGACGGCCTCCAGCACCTGCCCCAGTCATTCTCGCTGGGCAACTCCTACGGCCTCATCTACTACCCGGACATGCCGCAGATCTGCAGGAGATGCAGCAAGAAGGGTCATTCGGTGAAGGACTGCAAGGAGGACGCCTGCAAGAACTGCCGGGTAACAGGACACGAGACCAAAGACTGCCCGAAACGGACAATGTGCAACCTCTGCGGACAAGCAGCCCACTCTTACAAGGACTGCCCGAAGAGGGATCGATCCTGGGCAACTGTAGCGGCGAAAGCTCCGGCCAGAGGGAACCCCGCCCCAACCAGAGCTCCAGCGGCGCAGAAGACCGGGAATAAGAAGGATGGTAAGAAGACGACAGTCCCTCCCCCCCGCCTCCCGGCCCTCCCTCGCCCTACCCTTCCCACCCTCCCTCGCCCGGCCCTCCCCACCCCCCCGTCCCCAACCCCTGTCACCCCCACTGAGGCTCTCACCTTCTCCTACCCACCCATCTCAGTGGTCCTGTCACCTGCACCTCTCCCAACCCAGCCTCCCTTCTCCCCAGCTCCAGCAGCACTAACATCTTCCCCTCCAGCTGCTGGAGTCCTCTCCCTGGAGGATTTTCCCCCTCTTGTCTCCTCAGGTGCCATCCAGAGGAAGAGAAAGGTGAGGGACAGCCCAGCGGCTGAGTCCTCAAAGCGACAAGTCGTGGAAATCTGCGAAGACTCCCTTGCGCAGCAGGAGGAAATGGAGCAGATGGTGGAGGAACTCGTGTCTGAACCTGAGGTCATCGACTTCACAACAGACATCCAGGTGGCTACAATCCTGGAACAATTTCTGTCAGAGGGCCTGCTGGATCTTTCGGACCCGCCAGGCGAGGAGGATCCGCCCGACCGGACTGGTAACTAAGGTGTATCGTTTGCACTAACCTTCTTTATTCTCCCCCATGGCTGCTAAACTTAACATCTTTAGCCTCAATGTGAGGAGTGTTAGAGATAGGACTAGATGTCAGATGGTGCTAACTTTTCTTTCCAAGCAGTCGAGTGATGTATTTATGCTGCAGGAATGTACTCTCCCCTCTTCCAGGTCATACCATCATCTGGCCAGGCAGTGGACCCATGGCCCGTCCTACTGGTCTGGTGGGGGCGACTGTAAGTCTGCAGGGGTTGCCATCCTGATTAGGGGAGGCGTATTTACTGTTGACTCTGTCCAGGAGCTCGCCTGCGGCCGCTTGTTGGTCGTAGACGGTTCCTGGGCAGGAGAGCCGATTAGGCTCATCAACGTGTACGCCCCCCCTATGAAGGCTGAGCGCCTGGAACTATTCCAGACCCTGCGGACCCAGCTCGCCACCACTAGGGCAGTGGTGATGGCCGGGGACTTCAACTGCCCCATCGAAGAGGATGGACGAAGTTCCGGCACTTCAATCAAGCTGGATGTCAGTTCCAAACTGCTTATCGAGATGGTAACCGAAGCATCCTTGCAGGACGTTGTGGGCTCCATGGGGATCGGCTCTGTGAACTATTCATGGAGCCGACCCGATGGCTCACTTCGTTCTCGGATTGACTTTGTGTTCACCTCCCGGGCAGTCAAGCAGCATGGGCACTCCATGGTCCCCTGCTTCTTCTCTGACCACAGGGCCATTCTCTTCCAGGGTGCCATCGGCCACGGTTTTCCTCCCGGCCCTGGCTCCTGGAAGCTGAATTGTGCCCTGCTGGAAAGAGAGGAGGTACTGGCGGAACTTAGAGACGCCTATATTGTTTGGAGGAATGATAAAGTTTTCTTTGACAAAACCTGTGACTGGTGGGAATATGTTAAAGTTGAATTTCGTTGTTTCTTTCAGGCAAAAAGTCGCCAACAGGCGTGTGAGAGGAAGAGAGACTTCAGAGAGATGCAGCGTCAGCTGCGATCCCTGCAAGACCTCCTTCAATGTGGCTGGGACGTCAGGAAGGAGCTGGAGGAAGCCAAAAAGGGCCTGAAAGGGCACTTTGAGGAGGAATCCAAGCGAATTGTCTTTCGTTCCAAGGTGGAGAACCTGGAGAAGGGTGAGAAATGTAACTCGTTCTTTTTCAGGAAACTCCATGCCGGCCACACGCCCCTGAAGGAACTCCGAGATGAGACCGGAAACATGCATTCTGGGAAGAAGGAGGTGATGGGAGTCGTCACAGACTACTACCGAAGCCTCTACTCCCGGAAAACCACTGACCCCGAAGCCGCCGATAAATTCCTGTCAGGTATCACTAATCATCTTGATCCTGCAGGTACGGAGGCTATGGACGTACCCCTGACGGTGGAGGAACTGCTCTCTGCCGCTAAATCCTTCAGACCCGGCAGGACCCCGGGCAGTGATGGTCTCCCAGCAGAGCTCTATGTAGCGCTGGGGGACTTGATCTGTCCGGACCTGCTGGAGCTCTATGAGGAGATGGTGGTGGAGGGTAGAATGCCACCGTCCTTGAGAGAAGGCATGATCACGATCTTGTATAAGCGGAAGGGGGAGAGATGTGACCTGAAAAACTGGCGTCCCATCTCTCTCCTGAACGTGGACTACAAGATCCTCGCCAAAGTATTGACCAACAGACTGAAGGTTGTCATCGGACGGATCATCGGATCGGACCAAACCTGCGGCATTCCTGGCCGTAGGGTGGCCGACAGTCTTGCCCTGGTGAGGGACACGGTGCATTACATGCAAAGCCGCCGTACACACGCGGCCCTGGTCAGTCTGGATCAGGAGAAGGCTTTTGACCGGGTCTCTCACGAATTCATGGGTAAGGCTCTGCGTAGGCTGCGGCTTGGCAGGTTGTTCTGTTTGTATGTTAACCTGATGTATTGCGACATTTACAGCTCGGTGCTGGTGAACGGCTGGAAGACAGACCCCTTTCCTGTATCGTCTGGGGTTAGACAAGGCTGTCCTCTTTCACCTCTCCTTTTTGTTTGTGTTATAGAGCTCTTCGCAGAGGCTATCCGGCAGAATGGAGAGATCAGAGGGATCACCGCACCAGGTCCAGGACACTTCGAGGTCAAATGCTCGCTGTACATGGACGACGTGACCGTCTTCTGCACTGACCAGAGTTCGGTGACTGCACTCGTCCAGACCTGCGAGGAGTTCGGACGCGCTTCAGGGGCAAAAGTCAACTGCGGGAAGTCGGAAGCCATGCTCTTCGGAAAGTGGTACCTGCCTTCTCCTGCCTCCTTCCCTTTTACTATCAAGCCGGACTTCATCAAAATTCTGGGAGTCTGGTTCGGTAAGGAAGGTGCAGCCCTAAAGTCGTGGGAAGAACGCTTGGCCAAAGTCAACCAAAGGATCGGACTGTGGAGCCTCAGACAACTCACTATTGAGGGCAAAGCAATGGTCCTGCGTAACGAAGTCTTGCCTGTGCTACAATACACTGCACAGGCATGGCCCCCTCTTGCAACGGTCTCGAGGGCCATTACCAGGACTGTGTTTCGCTTCATCTGGGGCTCGAAAATGGACAGAGTAAAGCGGACTGTTATGTACAAGGAGCCCCGCAAAGGTGGGAAGGGTATACCCGACATTCCCACTCTGCTGCGGATCGCTTTTGCATGTGACTGTGTTCGTAGGACTCTGAGGACAGCAAACGGCTCTGCGGGCAAGGCCATGTCCCGCTACTTCCTCCTTCCCCTCTGGCGAGGTTTTGGCTGGGACAAGTGGGACAGCTCCTTCCCTTACAACTGGCACGCTCCCTGGTTCTACGGAGATGTTGTCCGGTTTGTGAGGGAGCATCAACTGGAGGGTCTTAAGCCCGACTTGTGGAAACCTAAGACGATCCACAAGCACATCAGAGCAAAGGACTCACTGGAGTTTGTTCCAGGGCTTCATGCCGACACGTTGGAGACTGTTTGGACTAACGTGTCATCTGGCAGGTTGACCAACGGGCACAAGGACATTTCATGGATGGCCATCCAGGGAGGACTGCCTCTTAGGTCATTCATGCATGCCCGCAACCTGTGCAAGACCCGGTACTGCCCCAGGTGCCCCTTCACGGAGGAAACATCTTTGCACATTTTCTGGCAGTGCCCCTTTGCACAGGGTCTGTTGAAAGCCTTGGAACATGAACTCAAGGACTCAGTACCCAGGAACAGACTGTCGTACCGCTCGGTACTTTATGGACTATTTCCTGGGAATACCACGGATGGAGCAATCCAGGAAGCCTGGCGCCTTATGAACTGCTTTAAGGACGCTATATGGTTTGCCAGAAACCGTCTGATTTTGCGGAGAGAGAGTGTGTCCGTCCAGGACTGCCGCAGGCTGATCCACAGCCTGCTCAGAGACTATTCCACCTGGGACAGCCCGGACGTCGATGAGGAAGAGGACTGATACTCCCCTTCCCCCCACTCTCCCTTCTTGTGTGTTGTCTTTCAATAAAGCTTCGGGCCTGTGATTTCCCCCTTCCCTACCCCCTCCTACCCACTCCCCTATCCCATCACTTGTCTGTAATGCTTTGTTGTTTGGCTTTAGTGAATGCAAGAATGTTAGTGTAGCATGTGGTGTAATGTATAGCATAGGCTAGCCTGTACTGTGTATTATACTGTCATGTTATGTTTGACGACTGTTATTATTTATTATTTGCTGCTTCATGGCTTGCGCTGTGTCGCAGTAATGTTTGTATGATGACGATTGATTGTCAATAAAGCATTTTTCAATCAAAAATCTGTTCTTATCAGTTTAATATCTGATACGTCCCCTATCTGGGGACCATATATTAAATGGATTTTTAGAACAGGGAGATGGAAATAGAGCTTGCTCTGTCCACTCCACGCATTGACCTGGTATTGCAGTATTTCCAGGACCGGTGCACCCTTCCCTTATGTGTTGACTAAAATCAGATTCCAAAAGTGTTTTTTCTCTTTGCCATTGTTTCTGTCTTTCTGAAGGGATCTCCCCTTTTAATCCCATTATTTCAACACCTGTTGGACAATGCATTTGTACAGTCATGTGTGATAATGAGCTCATTTATTAAATGCAATTAATGAATACATTGCCACCTCTTGTTGTGTGTGTGTGTGTGTCTTCTGTGTTTCTGTGTTTCCGGCATTTCACATTGGAACAGCTCATTCACCTTCCTTGTCTTCTCTCCGCCCTCCCTCCCTCCTAGGTAAGTTAAAGAGCTGCACCTGAGCCAGCCACTGATTGATGCAGCACCACAGTCAAATAGTGGAGTGGAGTGGAGTAGGGGAACAGCAAACAGCCATTAAAGCAGCCAGCCGCCTACCCGCCACAATGGACCTACCTGTGTACACTAGGTGGATGTGATGGAATGTACTGTCGTCCCTACATTTCAAGAAGAAGTAAGAATTGCAGTTGCAACAAACCCTTGCTTGCCTACAAAGAGAGCAGCAATTTGGATTTGTTACTATGTTACCTGGAAGAATAACAAACTGTGCAAGGATGGAGGTTGTAGGAGCAAAGAGAAGTTGTCTGTAAAGTTGGTGGATGCCTATTTTCCATTTTGCAGTCCCTTGTCTCCCTCTTGTGGCCTCCTGGAGGCAAATAAATGTGCAAAAAAAAGACAGCCTGGCGGCCGGCTGTTGCAGTGTTGCCCTCTCAGGCAACACTGAGTGACTGACTGAGCCTCACAGTCTTATATAAAGTTCAGACGGAACTTTGCACGTGTCATAGTGGAGCCCTCAGGATTCCAGAGCCAGCTTTCTGACATCATAATGGGGCCTGCCTCAGAGATAAAAGCCTGGGCCCAGGCAGTGTTGTTCAGTGCTGCTCAGCAGGCAGCACAGGACTGGATTAAAGCTGATACAAGGTGTGAAGGAACAAGGGGTGGCTGTGGGCATGCACTTGCTGCCGCTGCCAGTGTTTATCTGCATGGCAGGAGGGCATTTGGGCGTTGCCAGGAAGGCGTTTTTATGTAGATTCCTCCTCTTTCAGCACTGCATTGTGGTGCAAGCAAAAGAAGCAAATCCTGTCTGGCTTCCTCTCCGGCCTTTATTCACCTCCCGCTTAGTAGCTGTAAATGTGTGTGAGCCTGCAGGGCCCCATGGAATTGCCTAGGAGTAGGCTGAATCGCTGCAAGGGGTGAACAGCAGTATGGGACAGGCTCGGGCAAGGCAAGGGCCGCTCGGGTTATCGCTTCTCGGCCTTTTGGCTAAGATCAAGTGTAGTATCTGTTCTTATCAGTTTAATATCTGATACGTCCCCTATCTGGGGACCATATATTAAATGGATTTTTAGAACAGGGAGATGGAAATAGAGCTTGCTCTGTCCACTCCACGCATTGACCTGGTATTGCAGTATTTCCAGGACCGGTGCACCCTTCCCTTATGTGTTGACTAAAATCAGATTCCAAAAGTGTTTTTTCTCTTTGCCATTGTTTCTGTCTTTCTGAAGGGATCTCCCCTTTTAATCCCATTATTTCAACACCTGTTGGACAATGCATTTGTACAGTCATGTGTGATAATGAGCTCATTTATTAAATGCAATTAATGAATACATTGCCACCTCTTGTTGTGTGTGTGTGTGTGTGTGTCTTCTGTGTTTCTGTGTTTCCGGCATTTCACATTGGAACAGCTCATTCACCTTCCTTGTCTTCTCTCCGCCCTCCCTCCCTCCCTCCTAGGTAAGTTAAAGAGCTGCACCTGAGCCAGCCACTGATTGATGCAGCACCACAGTCAAATAGTGGAGTGGAGTGGAGTAGGGGAACAGCAAACAGCCATTAAAGCAGCCAGCCGCCTACCCGCCACAATGGACCTACCTGTGTACACTAGGTGGATGTGATGGAATGTACTGTCGTCCCTACATTTCAAGAAGAAGTAAGAATTGCAGTTGCAACAAACCCTTGCTTGCCTACAAAGAGAGCAGCAATTTGGATTTGTTACTATGTTACCTGGAAGAATAACAAACTGTGCAAGGATGGAGGTTGTAGGAGCAAAGAGAAGTTGTCTGTAAAGTTGGTGGATGCCTATTTTCCATTTTGCAGTCCCTTGTCTCCCTCTTGTGGCCTCCTGGAGGCAAATAAATGTGCAAAAAAAAGACAGCCTGGCGGCCGGCTGTTGCAGTGTTGCCCTCTCAGGCAACACTGAGTGACTGACTGAGCCTCACAGTCTTATATAAAGTTCAGACGGAACTTTGCACGTGTCATAGTGGAGCCCTCAGGATTCCAGAGCCAGCTTTCTGACATCATAATGGGGCCTGCCTCAGAGATAAAAGCCTGGGCCCAGGCAGTGTTGTTCAGTGCTGCTCAGCAGGCAGCACAGGACTGGATTAAAGCTGATACAAGGTGTGAAGGAACAAGGGGTGGCTGTGGGCATGCACTTGCTGCCGCTGCCAGTGTTTATCTGCATGGCAGGAGGGCATTTGGGCGTTGCCAGGAAGGCGTTTTTATGTAGATTCCTCCTCTTTCAGCACTGCATTGTGGTGCAAGCAAAAGAAGCAAATCCTGTCTGGCTTCCTCTCCGGCCTTTATTCACCTCCCGCTTAGTAGCTGTAAATGTGTGTGAGCCTGCAGGGCCCCATGGAATTGCCTAGGAGTAGGCTGAATCGCTGCAAGGGGTGAACAGCAGTATGGGACAGGCTCGGGCAAGGCAAGGGCCGCTCGGGTTATCGCTTCTCGGCCTTTTGGCTAAGATCAAGTGTAGTATCTGTTCTTATCAGTTTAA
The DNA here is from genome assembly GCF_050947455.1 of Rhinoderma darwinii. Taxonomy (NCBI): domain Eukaryota; kingdom Metazoa; phylum Chordata; class Amphibia; order Anura; family Rhinodermatidae; genus Rhinoderma; species Rhinoderma darwinii. The sequence goes on from NW_027461794.1 coordinate 79,537, forward strand.
TATCTGATACGTCCCCTATCTGGGGACCATATATTAAATGGATTTTTAGAACAGGGAGATGGAAATAGAGCTTGCTCTGTCCACTCCACGCATTGACCTGGTATTGCAGTATTTCCAGGACCGGTGCACCCTTCCCTTATGTGTTGACTAAAATCAGATTCCAAAAGTGTTTTTTCTCTTTGCCATTGTTTCTGTCTTTCTGAAGGGATCTCCCCTTTTAATCCCATTATTTCAACACCTGTTGGACAATGCATTTGTACAGTCATGTGTGATAATGAGCTCATTTATTAAATGCAATTAATGAATACATTGCCACCTCTTGTTGTGTGTGTGTGTGTGTGTGTCTTCTGTGTTTCTGTGTTTCCGGCATTTCACATTGGAACAGCTCATTCACCTTCCTTGTCTTCTCTCCGCCCTCCCTCCCTCCCTCCTAGGTAAGTTAAAGAGCTGCACCTGAGCCAGCCACTGATTGATGCAGCACCACAGTCAAATAGTGGAGTGGAGTGGAGTAGGGGAACAGCAAACAGCCATTAAAGCAGCCAGCCGCCTACCCGCCACAATGGACCTACCTGTGTACACTAGGTGGATGTGATGGAATGTACTGTCGTCCCTACATTTCAAGAAGAAGTAAGAATTGCAGTTGCAACAAACCCTTGCTTGCCTACAAAGAGAGCAGCAATTTGGATTTGTTACTATGTTACCTGGAAGAATAACAAACTGTGCAAGGATGGAGGTTGTAGGAGCAAAGAGAAGTTGTCTGTAAAGTTGGTGGATGCCTATTTTCCATTTTGCAGTCCCTTGTCTCCCTCTTGTGGCCTCCTGGAGGCAAATAAATGTGCAAAAAAAAGACAGCCTGGCGGCCGGCTGTTGCAGTGTTGCCCTCTCAGGCAACACTGAGTGACTGACTGAGCCTCACAGTCTTATATAAAGTTCAGACGGAACTTTGCACGTGTCATAGTGGAGCCCTCAGGATTCCAGAGCCAGCTTTCTGACATCATAATGGGGCCTGCCTCAGAGATAAAAGCCTGGGCCCAGGCAGTGTTGTTCAGTGCTGCTCAGCAGGCAGCACAGGACTGGATTAAAGCTGATACAAGGTGTGAAGGAACAAGGGGTGGCTGTGGGCATGCACTTGCTGCCGCTGCCAGTGTTTATCTGCATGGCAGGAGGGCATTTGGGCGTTGCCAGGAAGGCGTTTTTATGTAGATTCCTCCTCTTTCAGCACTGCATTGTGGTGCAAGCAAAAGAAGCAAATCCTGTCTGGCTTCCTCTCCGGCCTTTATTCACCTCCCGCTTAGTAGCTGTAAATGTGTGTGAGCCTGCAGGGCCCCATGGAATTGCCTAGGAGTAGGCTGAATCGCTGCAAGGGGTGAACAGCAGTATGGGACAGGCTCGGGCAAGGCAAGGGCCGCTCGGGTTATCGCTTCTCGGCCTTTTGGCTAAGATCAAGTGTAGTATCTGTTCTTATCAGTTTAATATCTGATACGTCCCCTATCTGGGGACCATATATTAAATGGATTTTTAGAACAGGGAGATGGAAATAGAGCTTGCTCTGTCCACTCCACGCATTGACCTGGTATTGCAGTATTTCCAGGACCGGTGCACCCTTCCCTTATGTGTTGACTAAAATCAGATTCCAAAAGTGTTTTTTCTCTTTGCCATTGTTTCTGTCTTTCTGAAGGGATCTCCCCTTTTAATCCCATTATTTCAACACCTGTTGGACAATGCATTTGTACAGTCATGTGTGATAATGAGCTCATTTATTAAATGCAATTAATGAATACATTGCCACCTCTTGTTGTGTGTGTGTGTGTGTGTGTCTTCTGTGTTTCTGTGTTTCCGGCATTTCACATTGGAACAGCTCATTCACCTTCCTTGTCTTCTCTCCGCCCTCCCTCCCTCCCTCCTAGGTAAGTTAAAGAGCTGCACCTGAGCCAGCCACTGATTGATGCAGCACCACAGTCAAATAGTGGAGTGGAGTGGAGTAGGGGAACAGCAAACAGCCATTAAAGCAGCCAGCCGCCTACCCGCCACAATGGACCTACCTGTGTACACTAGGTGGATGTGATGGAATGTACTGTCGTCCCTACATTTCAAGAAGAAGTAAGAATTGCAGTTGCAACAAACCCTTGCTTGCCTACAAAGAGAGCAGCAATTTGGATTTGTTACTATGTTACCTGGAAGAATAACAAACTGTGCAAGGATGGAGGTTGTAGGAGCAAAGAGAAGTTGTCTGTAAAGTTGGTGGATGCCTATTTTCCATTTTGCAGTCCCTTGTCTCCCTCTTGTGGCCTCCTGGAGGCAAATAAATGTGCAAAAAAAAGACAGCCTGGCGGCCGGCTGTTGCAGTGTTGCCCTCTCAGGCAACACTGAGTGACTGACTGAGCCTCACAGTCTTATATAAAGTTCAGACGGAACTTTGCACGTGTCATAGTGGAGCCCTCAGGATTCCAGAGCCAGCTTTCTGACATCATAATGGGGCCTGCCTCAGAGATAAAAGCCTGGGCCCAGGCAGTGTTGTTCAGTGCTGCTCAGCAGGCAGCACAGGACTGGATTAAAGCTGATACAAGGTGTGAAGGAACAAGGGGTGGCTGTGGGCATGCACTTGCTGCCGCTGCCAGTGTTTATCTGCATGGCAGGAGGGCATTTGGGCGTTGCCAGGAAGGCGTTTTTATGTAGATTCCTCCTCTTTCAGCACTGCATTGTGGTGCAAGCAAAAGAAGCAAATCCTGTCTGGCTTCCTCTCCGGCCTTTATTCACCTCCCGCTTAGTAGCTGTAAATGTGTGTGAGCCTGCAGGGCCCCATGGAATTGCCTAGGAGTAGGCTGAATCGCTGCAAGGGGTGAACAGCAGTATGGGACAGGCTCGGGCAAGGCAAGGGCCGCTCGGGTTATCGCTTCTCGGCCTTTTGGCTAAGATCAAGTGTAGTATCTGTTCTTATCAGTTTAATATCTGATACGTCCCCTATCTGGGGACCATATATTAAATGGATTTTTAGAACAGGGAGATGGAAATAGAGCTTGCTCTGTCCACTCCACGCATTGACCTGGTATTGCAGTATTTCCAGGACCGGTGCACCCTTCCCTTATGTGTTGACTAAAATCAGATTCCAAAAGTGTTTTTTCTCTTTGCCATTGTTTCTGTCTTTCTGAAGGGATCTCCCCTTTTAATCCCATTATTTCAACACCTGTTGGACAATGCATTTGTACAGTCATGTGTGATAATGAGCTCATTTATTAAATGCAATTAATGAATACATTGCCACCTCTTGTTGTGTGTGTGTGTGTGTGTGTCTTCTGTGTTTCTGTGTTTCCGGCATTTCACATTGGAACAGCTCATTCACCTTCCTTGTCTTCTCTCCGCCCTCCCTCCCTCCCTCCTAGGTAAGTTAAAGAGCTGCACCTGAGCCAGCCACTGATTGATGCAGCACCACAGTCAAATAGTGGAGTGGAGTGGAGTAGGGGAACAGCAAACAGCCATTAAAGCAGCCAGCCGCCTACCCGCCACAATGGACCTACCTGTGTACACTAGGTGGATGTGATGGAATGTACTGTCGTCCCTACATTTCAAGAAGAAGTAAGAATTGCAGTTGCAACAAACCCTTGCTTGCCTACAAAGAGAGCAGCAATTTGGATTTGTTACTATGTTACCTGGAAGAATAACAAACTGTGCAAGGATGGAGGTTGTAGGAGCAAAGAGAAGTTGTCTGTAAAGTTGGTGGATGCCTATTTTCCATTTTGCAGTCCCTTGTCTCCCTCTTGTGGCCTCCTGGAGGCAAATAAATGTGCAAAAAAAAGACAGCCTGGCGGCCGGCTGTTGCAGTGTTGCCCTCTCAGGCAACACTGAGTGACTGACTGAGCCTCACAGTCTTATATAAAGTTCAGACGGAACTTTGCACGTGTCATAGTGGAGCCCTCAGGATTCCAGAGCCAGCTTTCTGACATCATAATGGGGCCTGCCTCAGAGATAAAAGCCTGGGCCCAGGCAGTGTTGTTCAGTGCTGCTCAGCAGGCAGCACAGGACTGGATTAAAGCTGATACAAGGTGTGAAGGAACAAGGGGTGGCTGTGGGCATGCACTTGCTGCCGCTGCCAGTGTTTATCTGCATGGCAGGAGGGCATTTGGGCGTTGCCAGGAAGGCGTTTTTATGTAGATTCCTCCTCTTTCAGCACTGCATTGTGGTGCAAGCAAAAGAAGCAAATCCTGTCTGGCTTCCTCTCCGGCCTTTATTCACCTCCCGCTTAGTAGCTGTAAATGTGTGTGAGCCTGCAGGGCCCCATGGAATTGCCTAGGAGTAGGCTGAATCGCTGCAAGGGGTGAACAGCAGTATGGGACAGGCTCGGGCAAGGCAAGGGCCGCTCGGGTTATCGCTTCTCGGCCTTTTGGCTAAGATCAAGTGTAGTATCTGTTCTTATCAGTTTAATATCTGATACGTCCCCTATCTGGGGACCATATATTAAATGGATTTTTAGAACAGGGAGATGGAAATAGAGCTTGCTCTGTCCACTCCACGCATTGACCTGGTATTGCAGTATTTCCAGGACCGGTGCACCCTTCCCTTATGTGTTGACTAAAATCAGATTCCAAAAGTGTTTTTTCTCTTTGCCATTGTTTCTGTCTTTCTGAAGGGATCTCCCCTTTTAATCCCATTATTTCAACACCTGTTGGACAATGCATTTGTACAGTCATGTGTGATAATGAGCTCATTTATTAAATGCAATTAATGAATACATTGCCACCTCTTGTTGTGTGTGTGTGTGTGTGTGTCTTCTGTGTTTCTGTGTTTCCGGCATTTCACATTGGAACAGCTCATTCACCTTCCTTGTCTTCTCTCCGCCCTCCCTCCCTCCTAGGTAAGTTAAAGAGCTGCACCTGAGCCAGCCACTGATTGATGCAGCACCACAGTCAAATAGTGGAGTGGAGTGGAGTAGGGGAACAGCAAACAGCCATTAAAGCAGCCAGCCGCCTACCCGCCACAATGGACCTACCTGTGTACACTAGGTGGATGTGATGGAATGTACTGTCGTCCCTACATTTCAAGAAGAAGTAAGAATTGCAGTTGCAACAAACCCTTGCTTGCCTACAAAGAGAGCAGCAATTTGGATTTGTTACTATGTTACCTGGAAGAATAACAAACTGTGCAAGGATGGAGGTTGTAGGAGCAAAGAGAAGTTGTCTGTAAAGTTGGTGGATGCCTATTTTCCATTTTGCAGTCCCTTGTCTCCCTCTTGTGGCCTCCTGGAGGCAAATAAATGTGCAAAAAAAAGACAGCCTGGCGGCCGGCTGTTGCAGTGTTGCCCTCTCAGGCAACACTGAGTGACTGACTGAGCCTCACAGTCTTATATAAAGTTCAGACGGAACTTTGCACGTGTCATAGTGGAGCCCTCAGGATTCCAGAGCCAGCTTTCTGACATCATAATGGGGCCTGCCTCAGAGATAAAAGCCTGGGCCCAGGCAGTGTTGTTCAGTGCTGCTCAGCAGGCAGCACAGGACTGGATTAAAGCTGATACAAGGTGTGAAGGAACAAGGGGTGGCTGTGGGCATGCACTTGCTGCCGCTGCCAGTGTTTATCTGCATGGCAGGAGGGCATTTGGGCGTTGCCAGGAAGGCGTTTTTATGTAGATTCCTCCTCTTTCAGCACTGCATTGTGGTGCAAGCAAAAGAAGCAAATCCTGTCTGGCTTCCTCTCCGGCCTTTATTCACCTCCCGCTTAGTAGCTGTAAATGTGTGTGAGCCTGCAGGGCCCCATGGAATTGCCTAGGAGTAGGCTGAATCGCTGCAAGGGGTGAACAGCAGTATGGGACAGGCTCGGGCAAGGCAAGGGCCGCTCGGGTTATCGCTTCTCGGCCTTTTGGCTAAGATCAAGTGTAGTATCTGTTCTTATCAGTTTAATATCTGATACGTCCCCTATCTGGGGACCATATATTAAATGGATTTTTAGAACAGGGAGATGGAAATAGAGCTTGCTCTGTCCACTCCACGCATTGACCTGGTATTGCAGTATTTCCAGGACCGGTGCACCCTTCCCTTATGTGTTGACTAAAATCAGATTCCAAAAGTGTTTTTTCTCTTTGCCATTGTTTCTGTCTTTCTGAAGGGATCTCCCCTTTTAATCCCATTATTTCAACACCTGTTGGACAATGCATTTGTACAGTCATGTGTGATAATGAGCTCATTTATTAAATGCAATTAATGAATACATTGCCACCTCTTGTTGTGTGTGTGTGTGTGTCTTCTGTGTTTCTGTGTTTCCGGCATTTCACATTGGAACAGCTCATTCACCTTCCTTGTCTTCTCTCCGCCCTCCCTCCCTCCTAGGTAAGTTAAAGAGCTGCACCTGAGCCAGCCACTGATTGATGCAGCACCACAGTCAAATAGTGGAGTGGAGTGGAGTAGGGGAACAGCAAACAGCCATTAAAGCAGCCAGCCGCCTACCCGCCACAATGGACCTACCTGTGTACACTAGGTGGATGTGATGGAATGTACTGTCGTCCCTACATTTCAAGAAGAAGTAAGAATTGCAGTTGCAACAAACCCTTGCTTGCCTACAAAGAGAGCAGCAATTTGGATTTGTTACTATGTTACCTGGAAGAATAACAAACTGTGCAAGGATGGAGGTTGTAGGAGCAAAGAGAAGTTGTCTGTAAAGTTGGTGGATGCCTATTTTCCATTTTGCAGTCCCTTGTCTCCCTCTTGTGGCCTCCTGGAGGCAAATAAATGTGCAAAAAAAAGACAGCCTGGCGGCCGGCTGTTGCAGTGTTGCCCTCTCAGGCAACACTGAGTGACTGACTGAGCCTCACAGTCTTATATAAAGTTCAGACGGAACTTTGCACGTGTCATAGTGGAGCCCTCAGGATTCCAGAGCCAGCTTTCTGACATCATAATGGGGCCTGCCTCAGAGATAAAAGCCTGGGCCCAGGCAGTGTTGTTCAGTGCTGCTCAGCAGGCAGCACAGGACTGGATTAAAGCTGATACAAGGTGTGAAGGAACAAGGGGTGGCTGTGGGCATGCACTTGCTGCCGCTGCCAGTGTTTATCTGCATGGCAGGAGGGCATTTGGGCGTTGCCAGGAAGGCGTTTTTATGTAGATTCCTCCTCTTTCAGCACTGCATTGTGGTGCAAGCAAAAGAAGCAAATCCTGTCTGGCTTCCTCTCCGGCCTTTATTCACCTCCCGCTTAGTAGCTGTAAATGTGTGTGAGCCTGCAGGGCCCCATGGAATTGCCTAGGAGTAGGCTGAATCGCTGCAAGGGGTGAACAGCAGTATGGGACAGGCTCGGGCAAGGCAAGGGCCGCTCGGGTTATCGCTTCTCGGCCTTTTGGCTAAGATCAAGTGTAGTATCTGTTCTTATCAGTTTAATATCTGATACGTCCCCTATCTGGGGACCATATATTAAATGGATTTTTAGAACAGGGAGATGGAAATAGAGCTTGCTCTGTCCACTCCACGCATTGACCTGGTATTGCAGTATTTCCAGGACCGGTGCACCCTTCCCTTATGTGTTGACTAAAATCAGATTCCAAAAGTGTTTTTTCTCTTTGCCATTGTTTCTGTCTTTCTGAAGGGATCTCCCCTTTTAATCCCATTATTTCAACACCTGTTGGACAATGCATTTGTACAGTCATGTGTGATAATGAGCTCATTTATTAAATGCAATTAATGAATACATTGCCACCTCTTGTTGTGTGTGTGTGTGTGTCTTCTGTGTTTCTGTGTTTCCGGCATTTCACATTGGAACAGCTCATTCACCTTCCTTGTCTTCTCTCCGCCCTCCCTCCCTCCTAGGTAAGTTAAAGAGCTGCACCTGAGCCAGCCACTGATTGATGCAGCACCACAGTCAAATAGTGGAGTGGAGTGGAGTAGGGGAACAGCAAACAGCCATTAAAGCAGCCAGCCGCCTACCCGCCACAATGGACCTACCTGTGTACACTAGGTGGATGTGATGGAATGTACTGTCGTCCCTACATTTCAAGAAGAAGTAAGAATTGCAGTTGCAACAAACCCTTGCTTGCCTACAAAGAGAGCAGCAATTTGGATTTGTTACTATGTTACCTGGAAGAATAACAAACTGTGCAAGGATGGAGGTTGTAGGAGCAAAGAGAAGTTGTCTGTAAAGTTGGTGGATGCCTATTTTCCATTTTGCAGTCCCTTGTCTCCCTCTTGTGGCCTCCTGGAGGCAAATAAATGTGCAAAAAAAAGACAGCCTGGCGGCCGGCTGTTGCAGTGTTGCCCTCTCAGGCAACACTGAGTGACTGACTGAGCCTCACAGTCTTATATAAAGTTCAGACGGAACTTTGCACGTGTCATAGTGGAGCCCTCAGGATTCCAGAGCCAGCTTTCTGACATCATAATGGGGCCTGCCTCAGAGATAAAAGCCTGGGCCCAGGCAGTGTTGTTCAGTGCTGCTCAGCAGGCAGCACAGGACTGGATTAAAGCTGATACAAGGTGTGAAGGAACAAGGGGTGGCTGTGGGCATGCACTTGCTGCCGCTGCCAGTGTTTATCTGCATGGCAGGAGGGCATTTGGGCGTTGCCAGGAAGGCGTTTTTATGTAGATTCCTCCTCTTTCAGCACTGCATTGTGGTGCAAGCAAAAGAAGCAAATCCTGTCTGGCTTCCTCTCCGGCCTTTATTCACCTCCCGCTTAGTAGCTGTAAATGTGTGTGAGCCTGCAGGGCCCCATGGAATTGCCTAGGAGTAGGCTGAATCGCTGCAAGGGGTGAACAGCAGTATGGGACAGGCTCGGGCAAGGCAAGGGCCGCTCGGGTTATCGCTTCTCGGCCTTTTGGCTAAGATCAAGTGTAGTATCTGTTCTTATCAGTTTAATATCTGATACGTCCCCTATCTGGGGACCATATATTAAATGGATTTTTAGAACAGGGAGATGGAAATAGAGCTTGCTCTGTCCACTCCACGCATTGACCTGGTATTGCAGTATTTCCAGGACCGGTGCACCCTTCCCTTATGTGTTGACTAAAATCAGATTCCAAAAGTGTTTTTTCTCTTTGCCATTGTTTCTGTCTTTCTGAAGGGATCTCCCCTTTTAATCCCATTATTTCAACACCTGTTGGACAATGCATTTGTACAGTCATGTGTGATAATGAGCTCATTTATTAAATGCAATTAATGAATACATTGCCACCTCTTGTTGTGTGTGTGTGTGTGTCTTCTGTGTTTCTGTGTTTCCGGCATTTCACATTGGAACAGCTCATTCACCTTCCTTGTCTTCTCTCCGCCCTCCCTCCCTCCTAGGTAAGTTAAAGAGCTGCACCTGAGCCAGCCACTGATTGATGCAGCACCACAGTCAAATAGTGGAGTGGAGTGGAGTAGGGGAACAGCAAACAGCCATTAAAGCAGCCAGCCGCCTACCCGCCACAATGGACCTACCTGTGTACACTAGGTGGATGTGATGGAATGTACTGTCGTCCCTACATTTCAAGAAGAAGTAAGAATTGCAGTTGCAACAAACCCTTGCTTGCCTACAAAGAGAGCAGCAATTTGGATTTGTTACTATGTTACCTGGAAGAATAACAAACTGTGCAAGGATGGAGGTTGTAGGAGCAAAGAGAAGTTGTCTGTAAAGTTGGTGGATGCCTATTTTCCATTTTGCAGTCCCTTGTCTCCCTCTTGTGGCCTCCTGGAGGCAAATAAATGTGCAAAAAAAAGACAGCCTGGCGGCCGGCTGTTGCAGTGTTGCCCTCTCAGGCAACACTGAGTGACTGACTGAGCCTCACAGTCTTATATAAAGTTCAGACGGAACTTTGCACGTGTCATAGTGGAGCCCTCAGGATTCCAGAGCCAGCTTTCTGACATCATAATGGGGCCTGCCTCAGAGATAAAAGCCTGGGCCCAGGCAGTGTTGTTCAGTGCTGCTCAGCAGGCAGCACAGGACTGGATTAAAGCTGATACAAGGTGTGAAGGAACAAGGGGTGGCTGTGGGCATGCACTTGCTGCCGCTGCCAGTGTTTATCTGCATGGCAGGAGGGCATTTGGGCGTTGCCAGGAAGGCGTTTTTATGTAGATTCCTCCTCTTTCAGCACTGCATTGTGGTGCAAGCAAAAGAAGCAAATCCTGTCTGGCTTCCTCTCCGGCCTTTATTCACCTCCCGCTTAGTAGCTGTAAATGTGTGTGAGCCTGCAGGGCCCCATGGAATTGCCTAGGAGTAGGCTGAATCGCTGCAAGGGGTGAACAGCAGTATGGGACAGGCTCGGGCAAGGCAAGGGCCGCTCGGGTTATCGCTTCTCGGCCTTTTGGCTAAGATCAAGTGTAGTATCTGTTCTTATCAGTTTAATATCTGATACGTCCCCTATCTGGGGACCATATATTAAATGGATTTTTAGAACAGGGAGATGGAAATAGAGCTTGCTCTGTCCACTCCACGCATTGACCTGGTATTGCAGTATTTCCAGGACCGGTGCACCCTTCCCTTATGTGTTGACTAAAATCAGATTCCAAAAGTGTTTTTTCTCTTTGCCATTGTTTCTGTCTTTCTGAAGGGATCTCCCCTTTTAATCCCATTATTTCAACACCTGTTGGACAATGCATTTGTACAGTCATGTGTGATAATGAGCTCATTTATTAAATGCAATTAATGAATACATTGCCACCTCTTGTTGTGTGTGTGTGTGTGTCTTCTGTGTTTCTGTGTTTCCGGCATTTCACATTGGAACAGCTCATTCACCTTCCTTGTCTTCTCTCCGCCCTCCCTCCCTCCTAGGTAAGTTAAAGAGCTGCACCTGAGCCAGCCACTGATTGATGCAGCACCACAGTCAAATAGTGGAGTGGAGTGGAGTAGGGGAACAGCAAACAGCCATTAAAGCAGCCAGCCGCCTACCCGCCACAATGGACCTACCTGTGTACACTAGGTGGATGTGATGGAATGTACTGTCGTCCCTACATTTCAAGAAGAAGTAAGAATTGCAGTTGCAACAAACCCTTGCTTGCCTACAAAGAGAGCAGCAATTTGGATTTGTTACTATGTTACCTGGAAGAATAACAAACTGTGCAAGGATGGAGGTTGTAGGAGCAAAGAGAAGTTGTCTGTAAAGTTGGTGGATGCCTATTTTCCATTTTGCAGTCCCTTGTCTCCCTCTTGTGGCCTCCTGGAGGCAAATAAATGTGCAAAAAAAAGACAGCCTGGCGGCCGGCTGTTGCAGTGTTGCCCTCTCAGGCAACACTGAGTGACTGACTGAGCCTCACAGTCTTATATAAAGTTCAGACGGAACTTTGCACGTGTCATAGTGGAGCCCTCAGGATTCCAGAGCCAGCTTTCTGACATCATAATGGGGCCTGCCTCAGAGATAAAAGCCTGGGCCCAGGCAGTGTTGTTCAGTGCTGCTCAGCAGGCAGCACAGGACTGGATTAAAGCTGATACAAGGTGTGAAGGAACAAGGGGTGGCTGTGGGCATGCACTTGCTGCCGCTGCCAGTGTTTATCTGCATGGCAGGAGGGCATTTGGGCGTTGCCAGGAAGGCGTTTTTATGTAGATTCCTCCTCTTTCAGCACTGCATTGTGGTGCAAGCAAAAGAAGCAAATCCTGTCTGGCTTCCTCTCCGGCCTTTATTCACCTCCCGCTTAGTAGCTGTAAATGTGTGTGAGCCTGCAGGGCCCCATGGAATTGCCTAGGAGTAGGCTGAATCGCTGCAAGGGGTGAACAGCAGTATGGGACAGGCTCGGGCAAGGCAAGGGCCGCTCGGGTTATCGCTTCTCGGCCTTTTGGCTAAGATCAAGTGTAGTACTTTAGGGTATTGCCTTGTTTCTTGGTCAGGAGGTGCCCTGGTACCCTTTTCCTTGGCCTGGGGGGATCGTCTCTTTTACAAGAGACTTAACCCCTCTGCTGCTATTGGGGGAGAGGATTAGTCCAGGGCAACGGGGAGCGATCACTTGCCTGGCATTTAGGTGCTGAAGGTATTATCGTTGGAGTTCGTTGGATTTCGTTGGATATCGTTGGTTTTTTTGCGGCAGGATGGAGGAAATCCCTGACTACATGCGGACTCGGAATGCTGTTCGTTTTACGATGGAGGAATCTGGAGGACAAAGCAGGGACTTGGAGTTCCTAACAAAGGTACTCTTGCTTGGTCTTTTCCAGTTGGAGAGACAATGGATATTGTCTGTAATGGACTATCCAAGAAGAGGATGCTTCGATGTCACCTTTTGTACGGAGGAAATTTATCTGGACTTTCTGGACACTTTGAAGGAGAAGAAGCAGGATCCAAGACTGGTTGGTGTGATTGTAACACCACACTTTGCTCCTAGCAAAAAGTTGGTGATTGTTAAAATGTTTTCCCCCTATGTGTGTAAAGACGATATTATATGTTTTCTCACTAAGTTCTGTGAGGAGGTGGTGGAGAAGGGTAAGGTCTTTAATCCCTTTGGATTTTGGACAGGCAAATGGAAATTCCTGTGTAAAATTAAGGCAGTTGGAGAGGCTGGAAACTTATTGCTTCCTCCAGCACGCTTTAAAATTGGCAGTGCAAGTGGGAATCTCTATTTTTTTGGAATGGGGATTTTTTGCCATAATTGCAAAGAGTATGGACATGTGAAGGAAAATTGTGGGAAAATATTCTGTACAAAATGTTTCCAAGAAGGTCATATGTACAATGATTGTGAGAAGGGTAAAGTGTGTAACATGTGTAGAGAAGAAGGGCATGTGTTTAAAAATTGTTTAAAGAAAAGCAAAAGTGAAGTAAAGGAGGAGAGTAAGAAGACCGTTAAAAGAAAGGAACAGATAGTTAAAAGAAAGGAAGAGAAAGTTACCTCAGGAAAAGAGGATAAGCCACAGGAAGTGGGAGGAGGATGGAAAAGCGTTGAGGTTAAAAGGAGTGATGAAACAAAAAGGAGAAAAATTGTGGAAAAAAATGTTGTTTCAGATGAAAATAGAGCAGAAAGAGATAAATTAGTAAAAGACATAGAGGAATTAAGAGAGAAAATTAATTTTGAGAAGGTTCGGAGGCGGGTACGAACTTGTCTAAGAGGAGATATATCCGATTTTCTTGAAAGATATAAAGTGCCAACCTGGTTGGCGTGTATTGTAAATTTGGAGTGGGATGGTCAAGATCTTCGAGAACATCTTGTGGATATGGTAGGTGTAATCGCTGTAAGAAATGGTTTGTTTTATTAATTTTACTTACAAAAAAAAAAAAGAGAAATAAAAATTATATTTTGGTTTTTCATAATGATGATCAAGTCTTTAAATTTGAAGTTTAAAATTTAACTCGAGACGGATCTGAGTGGAAACCTGATCTGTTCTTATCAGTTTAATATCTGATACGTCCCCTATCTGGGGACCATATATTAAATGGATTTTTAGAACAGGGAGATGGAAATAGAGCTTGCTCTGTCCACTCCACGCATTGACCTGGTATTGCAGTATTTCCAGGACCGGTGCACCCTTCCCTTATGTGTTGACTAAAATCAGATTCCAAAAGTGTTTTTTCTCTTTGCCATTGTTTCTGTCTTTCTGAAGGGATCTCCCCTTTTAATCCCATTATTTCAACACCTGTTGGACAATGCATTTGTACAGTCATGTGTGATAATGAGCTCATTTATTAAATGCAATTAATGAATACATTGCCACCTCTTGTTGTGTGTGTGTGTGTGTCTTCTGTGTTTCTGTGTTTCCGGCATTTCACATTGGAACAGCTCATTCACCTTCCTTGTCTTCTCTCCGCCCTCCCTCCCTCCTAGGTAAGTTAAAGAGCTGCACCTGAGCCAGCCACTGATTGATGCAGCACCACAGTCAAATAGTGGAGTGGAGTGGAGTAGGGGAACAGCAAACAGCCATTAAAGCAGCCAGCCGCCTACCCGCCACAATGGACCTACCTGTGTACACTAGGTGGATGTGATGGAATGTACTGTCGTCCCTACATTTCAAGAAGAAGTAAGAATTGCAGTTGCAACAAACCCTTGCTTGCCTACAAAGAGAGCAGCAATTTGGATTTGTTACTATGTTACCTGGAAGAATAACAAACTGTGCAAGGATGGAGGTTGTAGGAGCAAAGAGAAGTTGTCTGTAAAGTTGGTGGATGCCTATTTTCCATTTTGCAGTCCCTTGTCTCCCTCTTGTGGCCTCCTGGAGGCAAATAAATGTGCAAAAAAAAGACAGCCTGGCGGCCGGCTGTTGCAGTGTTGCCCTCTCAGGCAACACTGAGTGACTGACTGAGCCTCACAGTCTTATATAAAGTTCAGACGGAACTTTGCACGTGTCATAGTGGAGCCCTCAGGATTCCAGAGCCAGCTTTCTGACATCATAATGGGGCCTGCCTCAGAGATAAAAGCCTGGGCCCAGGCAGTGTTGTTCAGTGCTGCTCAGCAGGCAGCACAGGACTGGATTAAAGCTGATACAAGGTGTGAAGGAACAAGGGGTGGCTGTGGGCATGCACTTGCTGCCGCTGCCAGTGTTTATCTGCATGGCAGGAGGGCATTTGGGCGTTGCCAGGAAGGCGTTTTTATGTAGATTCCTCCTCTTTCAGCACTGCATTGTGGTGCAAGCAAAAGAAGCAAATCCTGTCTGGCTTCCTCTCCGGCCTTTATTCACCTCCCGCTTAGTAGCTGTAAATGTGTGTGAGCCTGCAGGGCCCCATGGAATTGCCTAGGAGTAGGCTGAATCGCTGCAAGGGGTGAACAGCAGTATGGGACAGGCTCGGGCAAGGCAAGGGCCGCTCGGGTTATCGCTTCTCGGCCTTTTGGCTAAGATCAAGTGTAGTATCTGTTCTTATCAGTTTAATATCTGATACGTCCCCTATCTGGGGACCATATATTAAATGGATTTTTAGAACAGGGAGATGGAAATAGAGCTTGCTCTGTCCACTCCACGCATTGACCTGGTATTGCAGTATTTCCAGGACCGGTGCACCCTTCCCTTATGTGTTGACTAAAATCAGATTCCAAAAGTGTTTTTTCTCTTTGCCATTGTTTCTGTCTTTCTGAAGGGATCTCCCCTTTTAATCCCATTATTTCAACACCTGTTGGACAATGCATTTGTACAGTCATGTGTGATAATGAGCTCATTTATTAAATGCAATTAATGAATACATTGCCACCTCTTGTTGTGTGTGTGTGTGTGTGTGTCTTCTGTGTTTCTGTGTTTCCGGCATTTCACATTGGAACAGCTCATTCACCTTCCTTGTCTTCTCTCCGCCCTCCCTCCCTCCCTCCTAGGTAAGTTAAAGAGCTGCACCTGAGCCAGCCACTGATTGATGCAGCACCACAGTCAAATAGTGGAGTGGAGTGGAGTAGGGGAACAGCAAACAGCCATTAAAGCAGCCAGCCGCCTACCCGCCACAATGGACCTACCTGTGTACACTAGGTGGATGTGATGGAATGTACTGTCGTCCCTACATTTCAAGAAGAAGTAAGAATTGCAGTTGCAACAAACCCTTGCTTGCCTACAAAGAGAGCAGCAATTTGGATTTGTTACTATGTTACCTGGAAGAATAACAAACTGTGCAAGGATGGAGGTTGTAGGAGCAAAGAGAAGTTGTCTGTAAAGTTGGTGGATGCCTATTTTCCATTTTGCAGTCCCTTGTCTCCCTCTTGTGGCCTCCTGGAGGCAAATAAATGTGCAAAAAAAAGACAGCCTGGCGGCCGGCTGTTGCAGTGTTGCCCTCTCAGGCAACACTGAGTGACTGACTGAGCCTCACAGTCTTATATAAAGTTCAGACGGAACTTTGCACGTGTCATAGTGGAGCCCTCAGGATTCCAGAGCCAGCTTTCTGACATCATAATGGGGCCTGCCTCAGAGATAAAAGCCTGGGCCCAGGCAGTGTTGTTCAGTGCTGCTCAGCAGGCAGCACAGGACTGGATTAAAGCTGATACAAGGTGTGAAGGAACAAGGGGTGGCTGTGGGCATGCACTTGCTGCCGCTGCCAGTGTTTATCTGCATGGCAGGAGGGCATTTGGGCGTTGCCAGGAAGGCGTTTTTATGTAGATTCCTCCTCTTTCAGCACTGCATTGTGGTGCAAGCAAAAGAAGCAAATCCTGTCTGGCTTCCTCTCCGGCCTTTATTCACCTCCCGCTTAGTAGCTGTAAATGTGTGTGAGCCTGCAGGGCCCCATGGAATTGCCTAGGAGTAGGCTGAATCGCTGCAAGGGGTGAACAGCAGTATGGGACAGGCTCGGGCAAGGCAAGGGCCGCTCGGGTTATCGCTTCTCGGCCTTTTGGCTAAGATCAAGTGTAGTACCTGCTCAAGCTGAGGTTAGTAATCATCCCTGCCGGTGGTACGTGGGCCATCGTAGGGGGATGACAGAACGCCGAGGTGAGGGCAGGGAACCACAACGGTCATCGCTCTGGTGTACGCATTTGGTTTAAAGGTACCATTTGTAGGTGACCAGGCGACCGCCGGATCGAGGTCATTAGGCCGGGTAGTTTGGAAGCCCGAGTTGCTATGTGCCCCAGGGCTGGTGACCCTGGGGTGCCCTAACTCACTGGGGGTGGGATCCCACTGAGTGAAGGCACACTTGCACGCACTCTCTTTCACGCTATATGAGCACACACCTTTATTCTCCCGGCCTTCTGGCTGGGAGATGAGGAATTTTTTTATACCTGGCGGATGTCCAGGCTGTATCACAGCGCACATCCACTTATTTAATTTTGTTTTTCACTGTGTGTTTGTCACGTTTGTCACAAGGATTTTGGGATGCGGTGCCCTTTTGGGACCCTCCTGAGGTCTAGGGGGAAAATGTGTGGCCTTCTGGTTCCTTTTTCCCCTGCAACCCGGCCTCCCTTCTTCGGAGGGGAGGTGCAACTAGGATGCAGGCTCCTAGGTGGACACTGGGGTGGCAGCCCAGGTAGAAGCCTAGGAGTGTGTTTGGGTCTCCCTAAGCTTCGGCGAGGGGGGACCATCGATCCTTGATCCTCTAGGCCTATGGTTTGGAGGGTCAGGGAATGGTTATGCGGGGCCTCTCTCTTTTAAGAGAAGGGCTGCGATAGACCGCATCCTTGTGCACTTTTTGTGTGGCACCTCTGCACTTTTTATGCACTTGGGTGATAGAAAGCACGACTCGGGCTTTCAATAAAAAAAAAAAAAATCTGTTCTTATCAGTTTAATATCTGATACGTCCCCTATCTGGGGACCATATATTAAATGGATTTTTAGAACAGGGAGATGGAAATAGAGCTTGCTCTGTCCACTCCACGCATTGACCTGGTATTGCAGTATTTCCAGGACCGGTGCACCCTTCCCTTATGTGTTGACTAAAATCAGATTCCAAAAGTGTTTTTTCTCTTTGCCATTGTTTCTGTCTTTCTGAAGGGATCTCCCCTTTTAATCCCATTATTTCAACACCTGTTGGACAATGCATTTGTACAGTCATGTGTGATAATGAGCTCATTTATTAAATGCAATTAATGAATACATTGCCACCTCTTGTTGTGTGTGTGTGTGTGTGTGTCTTCTGTGTTTCTGTGTTTCCGGCATTTCACATTGGAACAGCTCATTCACCTTCCTTGTCTTCTCTCCGCCCTCCCTCCCTCCCTCCTAGGTAAGTTAAAGAGCTGCACCTGAGCCAGCCACTGATTGATGCAGCACCACAGTCAAATAGTGGAGTGGAGTGGAGTAGGGGAACAGCAAACAGCCATTAAAGCAGCCAGCCGCCTACCCGCCACAATGGACCTACCTGTGTACACTAGGTGGATGTGATGGAATGTACTGTCGTCCCTACATTTCAAGAAGAAGTAAGAATTGCAGTTGCAACAAACCCTTGCTTGCCTACAAAGAGAGCAGCAATTTGGATTTGTTACTATGTTACCTGGAAGAATAACAAACTGTGCAAGGATGGAGGTTGTAGGAGCAAAGAGAAGTTGTCTGTAAAGTTGGTGGATGCCTATTTTCCATTTTGCAGTCCCTTGTCTCCCTCTTGTGGCCTCCTGGAGGCAAATAAATGTGCAAAAAAAAGACAGCCTGGCGGCCGGCTGTTGCAGTGTTGCCCTCTCAGGCAACACTGAGTGACTGACTGAGCCTCACAGTCTTATATAAAGTTCAGACGGAACTTTGCACGTGTCATAGTGGAGCCCTCAGGATTCCAGAGCCAGCTTTCTGACATCATAATGGGGCCTGCCTCAGAGATAAAAGCCTGGGCCCAGGCAGTGTTGTTCAGTGCTGCTCAGCAGGCAGCACAGGACTGGATTAAAGCTGATACAAGGTGTGAAGGAACAAGGGGTGGCTGTGGGCATGCACTTGCTGCCGCTGCCAGTGTTTATCTGCATGGCAGGAGGGCATTTGGGCGTTGCCAGGAAGGCGTTTTTATGTAGATTCCTCCTCTTTCAGCACTGCATTGTGGTGCAAGCAAAAGAAGCAAATCCTGTCTGGCTTCCTCTCCGGCCTTTATTCACCTCCCGCTTAGTAGCTGTAAATGTGTGTGAGCCTGCAGGGCCCCATGGAATTGCCTAGGAGTAGGCTGAATCGCTGCAAGGGGTGAACAGCAGTATGGGACAGGCTCGGGCAAGGCAAGGGCCGCTCGGGTTATCGCTTCTCGGCCTTTTGGCTAAGATCAAGTGTAGTATCTGTTCTTATCAGTTTAATATCTGATACGTCCCCTATCTGGGGACCATATATTAAATGGATTTTTAGAACAGGGAGATGGAAATAGAGCTTGCTCTGTCCACTCCACGCATTGACCTGGTATTGCAGTATTTCCAGGACCGGTGCACCCTTCCCTTATGTGTTGACTAAAATCAGATTCCAAAAGTGTTTTTTCTCTTTGCCATTGTTTCTGTCTTTCTGAAGGGATCTCCCCTTTTAATCCCATTATTTCAACACCTGTTGGACAATGCATTTGTACAGTCATGTGTGATAATGAGCTCATTTATTAAATGCAATTAATGAATACATTGCCACCTCTTGTTGTGTGTGTGTGTGTGTGTGTCTTCTGTGTTTCTGTGTTTCCGGCATTTCACATTGGAACAGCTCATTCACCTTCCTTGTCTTCTCTCCGCCCTCCCTCCCTCCCTCCTAGGTAAGTTAAAGAGCTGCACCTGAGCCAGCCACTGATTGATGCAGCACCACAGTCAAATAGTGGAGTGGAGTGGAGTAGGGGAACAGCAAACAGCCATTAAAGCAGCCAGCCGCCTACCCGCCACAATGGACCTACCTGTGTACACTAGGTGGATGTGATGGAATGTACTGTCGTCCCTACATTTCAAGAAGAAGTAAGAATTGCAGTTGCAACAAACCCTTGCTTGCCTACAAAGAGAGCAGCAATTTGGATTTGTTACTATGTTACCTGGAAGAATAACAAACTGTGCAAGGATGGAGGTTGTAGGAGCAAAGAGAAGTTGTCTGTAAAGTTGGTGGATGCCTATTTTCCATTTTGCAGTCCCTTGTCTCCCTCTTGTGGCCTCCTGGAGGCAAATAAATGTGCAAAAAAAAGACAGCCTGGCGGCCGGCTGTTGCAGTGTTGCCCTCTCAGGCAACACTGAGTGACTGACTGAGCCTCACAGTCTTATATAAAGTTCAGACGGAACTTTGCACGTGTCATAGTGGAGCCCTCAGGATTCCAGAGCCAGCTTTCTGACATCATAATGGGGCCTGCCTCAGAGATAAAAGCCTGGGCCCAGGCAGTGTTGTTCAGTGCTGCTCAGCAGGCAGCACAGGACTGGATTAAAGCTGATACAAGGTGTGAAGGAACAAGGGGTGGCTGTGGGCATGCACTTGCTGCCGCTGCCAGTGTTTATCTGCATGGCAGGAGGGCATTTGGGCGTTGCCAGGAAGGCGTTTTTATGTAGATTCCTCCTCTTTCAGCACTGCATTGTGGTGCAAGCAAAAGAAGCAAATCCTGTCTGGCTTCCTCTCCGGCCTTTATTCACCTCCCGCTTAGTAGCTGTAAATGTGTGTGAGCCTGCAGGGCCCCATGGAATTGCCTAGGAGTAGGCTGAATCGCTGCAAGGGGTGAACAGCAGTATGGGACAGGCTCGGGCAAGGCAAGGGCCGCTCGGGTTATCGCTTCTCGGCCTTTTGGCAAGATCAGGTGTAGTATTTCTGCATCTGGTTTTGTTGGGAGGTGTCCGGGGTACCCTGCTCCTTGGCCTTGGGGGATCGTCTCTTTTCACAGAGAGACTTCACCCCCTTGCTGCTATTTGGGGAGTGGGCTTAGCCCCCGGACAACGAGTTGCGATCGCGCCTTACCCAAGAGGTCAACCGGCCTTGAGGCGTTTTTCTAAGAGCGTTCCGAGGGCGTTTATCGGGCTTCGTAGGTGTCTGGGGTACCCTAATCCTTGGCCTTGGGGGAGGGTTCCACTTAATTGTGGAATCTGAGCCCTTGCTGCTATAAGGGACAGGCTTAGCCCCCAGGCACTGAAAATGCCATATACATTTGGATTTGCATCCGGGGACACCCGGTTGCGCCAGTCCGTCCGCATCGAGGTGGAAGAAGGCCATCGCCAGCGGAAGAACCTTCGCTTCATTGTGGAGGTGATTCTGCTGGACTTCCTGGGGCTCAAGCGGGCGGACATCCTGTGTCTCAACGACCAGGAAAGCCGCGGTCGGTACACCGTATCCTTTACGGCCGCGGCATGTTGCGACAACATGCACAAAAGATTGTCTGATGCGGACCAGAGTGAGGAGCGGCTAAATGGACTGAACTTTTTATTCCTCTACGGGGAGGAAGAAGTCCCGCTCGTGATGTGCATGTTCAGTCCATTTGTCTCAGAGTGTGACATTGAAACCTTCCTCAGTCGTTACTGCAGGGAGGTCCGCTTCTCACATAAAATCTTGAACACCCAGAGCTTCTGGAATGGCAAAAGAAAATATTGGGTGAAGTTCCGCCAGGATCCCAATGGCATTGGAGGCTTACATCACCCACCCCAGAACTTTGCCATTGGGAAGAATCGAGGATTCCTATTTTACCCCCAGATGCCAATAGCCTGCCGGAACTGCTTGAGATATGGCCACACCAGAGAACATTGTGACCGGCCCCATGTGGTGCAGTGTAACAGGTGTGGCCAGGTTGGACACGTAGCGGCAAAATGCAGTTCCGAGGTGTTGTGCAATCTGTGCGGCATGACTGGGCATGCTTTTAAAGATTGCCCCCGCAGAGCGAAATCTGGGCCACCCAGACCAGGGCCAGAGCGGCAGTTTGCAACATGTGCAGACGCCGCTGGTAATGCCCCAAAACGAGCATTGACGACTGAGGGGTCCAGGCCAAAGTCCTTCACAGCTCCATCGGGGGGCCCACCGATGTCAGCCTCGAGGGACGGCCATAGGGATTCCACCGGGTCCAGGCAGAGCAGGAGGAATTCTGACTCTGCTGGACATAAGTTGACCGGCACCTCTGCAAACAGGTCCTCTGCTCCGCCTGCAGTGGACCCTGTTGAGGCAGTGGTTAGCGACAGGCGTCGTGGCTCCGTAGGTTCTGCAGTAGGACCTGACGCCTGTCCCAAGAGTGTGGGCATGGAGCGGAGACACTCTGTGTCAGACGAGGGCTCCATTAAGAAAACCCTAAAATATGCTGGATTGGAGCCTCGTTTTGACCATTTCCGGTCAACGGGGGGGTCGGAGCAAAGTTCCTCCACTGCGGTTGTGGAGGGGCTTGCGATGAAGGCTCCCCGTAAGCAGGCAAAGGTTGCCAAGAGTGATGGGACCTCACAGGCCCCTGTGCAGCTGCCCAGGAAGGACATCAGCGATATCTTCAGCCAGGGGCCAGAGATGGGTGAGAGCGACTTCGAGGAGATGGATAGGAGCCATTCTGCAAAGAGACAGCGAGAGGAAGAGGAGTCCGGAGTTCGGAGGAAAGCTGCCTATCGGAGTTCGGATGAGAGCAGTGTGGGGGTTGGAGCCGCCCACGTATCTGGCTCTGACCCTACCAACATCCAAGATTTATTGACCCCTCAAAAAGGGGGTCCAGACTCGCAGCTGATCTCCGAGTACGACTCTTCTGGTTCGGACCCTGACCTCAACTAAGACTATGTTGGTTCCTATCAAAGTCGCCTCACTAAATGTGAGGTCCCTAAAGAGCCCTGTCCGCAGGACTGCTTTATTTTCATTTTTAGAGACTGTGGACTTTGACCTTTGCCTGCTTCAAGAATGTGGAATCCCTAATGACTTGGAATATCAAGATTTAAAGATGGACTGGAAACTAGGCCCCTCAGTCTGGTCTGGTGGAAATGACTGTCGCTCTGCGGGGGTTGGATTGCTCTGCCGAGGTCGTTTTATCTCCATCCAAACAGTGACTGAAATCATGCCCGGCAGAGCTATTTTAATACATTTGCTTTTTAATGGAATTTTAATTCGTGTTTTAAACGTTTATGCCCCTCCTACCAAACAGGAGAGGGCAGAACTATTAGAGATTTTACCATTGTTTTGTGTTGGGTCTACCCCCCTGCTGGTGGGTGGTGATTTTAACTGTGTGCGAGATGGAGAACACCGGCAGGGTGGGGATTTTAATCGAAAAATTGACCGTACTTCTTACCTGCTCAAGAATTTTATTGGTGATTTTAAATTGAAAGATTGCTGGAGGGAACTCTTGCCTGCGGACCCAGGCCCCACCTGGTCCAATGGAAGAGTGAGCTCCAGAATTGATTTTATTTTCACTTCTAATAGTTTTATTCCCAAAAAATGTTTGCTTTTAACAAATATTTTATCTGATCACAAGCTCCTTTCAGTGCACCTGGAGCTAGAGGGAGAGCAAAAAGCTTGTAGGGGTCCCTGGAGACTAAACACCACACTCCTGGAGGACCCCATCATTAAAGAGGAGTTTGTGCGGACCTACCAGTGTTGGCAGTCCCATAGAGCGCCCAGTCAGCCTATGCTACACTGGTGGGAGGGCATTAAACCCAAAATCAGAGCTTTTTTTATTCGAGCAGGTAAGAAGAAAGCAAAAGAGAAAAAACAATGGTTTTATGTTCTTAATAAACGTTTACATGTACTTTTTAAATTGAAGGAGATTGGTATGGATGTTGATGATGATATCTTAAATCTTAAAGCTGAAATAAAATATGCCATAGAAGAGAAAGGGAAACAAATAATTTTTAATTCACATGTAAAGCACCTCGAGGATGGCGAGAAGTGTTCCCGGTTCTTCTTCAAAAAGGTAATGGATAAACGAGATGTCATTTTAAACCTTGAAGGAGAAACCACTATGGTCGGCATTTTAAATTCTGCTTTTAATTTCTACCAATCTCTTTTTAACAAGAAAAATATTGATCCTTCCTTTTTAGAACATGTTCTTAATTCCCTTGATGCCAAGCTAGATATTTTAGACCAGGAAGTTTTATCCCGTAATATTACCTTGGAGGAACTTTTATTTGCTTTTAAAAGTTTTTCTAATGGGAAAGCTCCTGGGGAAGATGGTCTGCCCATCGAATTTTATCATGCTTTTTGGGAAATTTTAAAGAATGACATGTTTTTATTGTATAAGGAAGTTTTTATTACTGAAGAGCTGCCCCCTTCCTGGAGGAGGGGGATTGTGTCCTTAATTTTTAAAAAAGGTGAGAGGGACCAGTTAAAAAACTGGCGCCCTATTACTCTTTTAAACGTTGATTGTAAAATTTTAGCTAAACTAATAACAATCCGTTTTAAACCTTTTATTCATAAATTAATCCATCCAAACCAGGTATGTGGGGTACCTGGGAGGTCAATTACTGAGTCCCTGAATATTTTACGTGACATCATTTGGTATTTTAAAGAAAGGGGTCAAAGCCTTGCTATTTTATCCTTAGATTTCGAGAAGGCTTTTGACCGGGTCTCCCATGAATATCTTTTTATGGTTCTTAAAAAGATGGCTGTTCCTGAAATTATTTTAACACGTATTAAGCTTTTATATCGATCCTGTTTTAGCCAAATTTCTATCAACGGATTTTTAACTAAAGGTGTTCCTCTTTTATCAGGGGTGAAACAGGGGTGCCCGTTGTCTCCGCTCCTTTTTATTTGTGCCATAGAACCTCTGTTCACCCTAATAAGAGATGATAAAGTCATCAGAGGCGTGCCCATACCTGGAGGAAGGGGGAACCAGGTAAAAATCCTAGGCTATATGGATGACGCCACCGTCCTATGCCCAGACGCCGCTTCTATGAGACGGGCATTGAGGAACACCGGCTTTTTTTGTGAAGCCTCTGGTTTTAAATTAAACGTTGATAAGTGTGACTGTTTTTATACTGGTGTATGGGATTCCTCTGTGACACCAGGAGTTAACATGCAGCAGGATCAGATAAAAATTTTAGGAATTGTTTTTAATCAAGAAAACGATGGGAGACCCAATTGGGATTCAGTAATTGCCAAAATGGAAAAAAAGGTTTTAATGTGGAATTTGAGAAATCTCACCATGGAGGGAAAAGTTTTAATAATTAAATCTGTTTTATTACCCATAATGCTTTATGTAGCTATGGTTTTCCCTCCAACAATTTTATATATTAAAAAAGTGACCAGGATCTGTTTTATGTTTTTATGGGGTTCCAAAATGGAAAAACTAAAACGTGATTTTATGTACAGATGTAAGGACAATGGCGGGAGAGATGTTCCTAACCTTTTTAACTTCTTTTACATTAAATACTTTTGCTTCTGTTTTAAAATATATAATTCTGATGGTATTTTTAGCTACTTTTTAAAGTACGCTACGGGCATGATTTTTAAACGATGGTTTCGTGTCCCTTTGAATTCTCCTGTGCTTCTGTGTCCCCCAAAACAATATGCGGTGCTCGAAAAAACTGTCAGGCTCCTAGGTCTCCAAGAATTGGAGCCTGACATATTGGGGGACCAGAAAAAAGTGTCACTCTCCTGTAGGCGGCAGGAGGATACACTGGCAGTTTCAAATTTCTCACAGGCAAGGTCCAAGGTGGTGTGGCGGAACGTTTTCGGGAAATTTATGGCAAATGTGCACAAGGACCTTGCCTGGGCAATCGTTCACCAGTGCCTCCCTACTCGTGAATTCCAGCATAGGCGAGGACTGGTGGCGAGAGCCAAGTGCCCGAGAGACAGGTGTGGTGACGACGAGACGATAATGCACCTGTTTTGGAACTGCCCATATGCACAGGAGGTTTGGAGGAAGGTAGGCCCATTGCTGAAATGGGCCTGCGGTCTTAAAGATCTTAAATTTGAATACGTGTTTTATGGTCTTTTTAACTGCCCAAGTTTTAAACAGCAAATGGTCTGTTGGATCATTTTAAACTGTTTTAAGAATGCCATTTGGAAGGTTAGGAACATTCTGCTTTTTAAACATGATTTTATTGACGTTAAAAATTGTGTGAAATATGCCCTAAGTGAAATGTATATTTATTATCTTAGGGACAAAAAGCAGCTAGGGGTAAAAGAAGCAACATCCATGTGGTGTTTGCAAATGTGGAATACCATAACATTGTAAATAAAAATGGTTTTATTCTTTTATGTCTTTTATGCCCTGTATAAATTTTATCCTGCTATTGTTCTGTACTTTTATTATAACATCTGTATTAATGGTCTTATTATTATTACTTTTGTATTCATTTAAATGTATGAATATTCATGTATTATGCTGTTGATTTTATCTTGTGGTTTCAATTTTAAAAAAAAGTCTGTAAAATATATTATTTTTGCCAATAAAAAACTTTGTTGAAACCTTATCTGTTCTTATCAGTTTAATATCTGATACGTCCCCTATCTGGGGACCATATATTAAATGGATTTTTAGAACAGGGAGATGGAAATAGAGCTTGCTCTGTCCACTCCACGCATTGACCTGGTATTGCAGTATTTCCAGGACCGGTGCACCCTTCCCTTATGTGTTGACTAAAATCAGATTCCAAAAGTGTTTTTTCTCTTTGCCATTGTTTCTGTCTTTCTGAAGGGATCTCCCCTTTTAATCCCATTATTTCAACACCTGTTGGACAATGCATTTGTACAGTCATGTGTGATAATGAGCTCATTTATTAAATGCAATTAATGAATACATTGCCACCTCTTGTTGTGTGTGTGTGTGTGTGTGTCTTCTGTGTTTCTGTGTTTCCGGCATTTCACATTGGAACAGCTCATTCACCTTCCTTGTCTTCTCTCCGCCCTCCCTCCCTCCCTCCTAGGTAAGTTAAAGAGCTGCACCTGAGCCAGCCACTGATTGATGCAGCACCACAGTCAAATAGTGGAGTGGAGTGGAGTAGGGGAACAGCAAACAGCCATTAAAGCAGCCAGCCGCCTACCCGCCACAATGGACCTACCTGTGTACACTAGGTGGATGTGATGGAATGTACTGTCGTCCCTACATTTCAAGAAGAAGTAAGAATTGCAGTTGCAACAAACCCTTGCTTGCCTACAAAGAGAGCAGCAATTTGGATTTGTTACTATGTTACCTGGAAGAATAACAAACTGTGCAAGGATGGAGGTTGTAGGAGCAAAGAGAAGTTGTCTGTAAAGTTGGTGGATGCCTATTTTCCATTTTGCAGTCCCTTGTCTCCCTCTTGTGGCCTCCTGGAGGCAAATAAATGTGCAAAAAAAAGACAGCCTGGCGGCCGGCTGTTGCAGTGTTGCCCTCTCAGGCAACACTGAGTGACTGACTGAGCCTCACAGTCTTATATAAAGTTCAGACGGAACTTTGCACGTGTCATAGTGGAGCCCTCAGGATTCCAGAGCCAGCTTTCTGACATCATAATGGGGCCTGCCTCAGAGATAAAAGCCTGGGCCCAGGCAGTGTTGTTCAGTGCTGCTCAGCAGGCAGCACAGGACTGGATTAAAGCTGATACAAGGTGTGAAGGAACAAGGGGTGGCTGTGGGCATGCACTTGCTGCCGCTGCCAGTGTTTATCTGCATGGCAGGAGGGCATTTGGGCGTTGCCAGGAAGGCGTTTTTATGTAGATTCCTCCTCTTTCAGCACTGCATTGTGGTGCAAGCAAAAGAAGCAAATCCTGTCTGGCTTCCTCTCCGGCCTTTATTCACCTCCCGCTTAGTAGCTGTAAATGTGTGTGAGCCTGCAGGGCCCCATGGAATTGCCTAGGAGTAGGCTGAATCGCTGCAAGGGGTGAACAGCAGTATGGGACAGGCTCGGGCAAGGCAAGGGCCGCTCGGGTTATCGCTTCTCGGCCTTTTGGCTAAGATCAAGTGTAGTACTTTAGGGTATTGCCTTGTTTCTTGGTCAGGAGGTGCCCTGGTACCCTTTTCCTTGGCCTGGGGGGATCGTTTCTCTTAGGAGAGACTTCACCCCTCTGCTGCTATTGGGGAGGAGGATTAGTCCAGGGCAACGGGGAGCGATCACCTGCCTGGTACTCCGGTACTGAAGGTATTTCTTTGGAGATTGCTGGAATTCTTTTGGAGCAGGATGGAGGAAATTCCCGAACATATGCGAACCAGGAATGCGGTCCGGTTTTTCGTGGAGGAATCTGAGAGGCAAAGGAAGGATTTGGAGTTCATCACGAAGGTCCTTTTGTTGGATTTCTTTCAGCTGGAGAGATCGTGCATTTTGGCGGTGATGGACTATCCGAGGAGAGGGTGCTTTGACGTTACCTTCGCTACAGAAGAAATTTATTCTGATTTTTTGGAACGCTTGAAGGAAGGTAAAAGGGACCCAAGACTTGTGGGTGTGAAGGTAACACCACATTTTGTGCCAAACAAGAAGTTGGTGGTCGTAAAGATGTTTTCGCCTTACGTGGAAGAAGAGGACATTAAGTCATTTCTCACTAAGTTTTGTGAGGAGGTGGTGGGAAAGGGGAAAGTGTTTAACCCCTTTGGATTTTGGACTGGGAAATGGAAATTTCTTTGTAAATTTGCAAGAATTGGTGAATCTGGAAACCTATTGTTTCCTCCAGCGCGGTTTAAGATTGGAAGTGCATGTGGAAATTTATTTTTTTTGGGAATGGATATGTTTTGTTTGAATTGTAAAGATTATGGTCATGAGAGAGAAACGTGTGAGAAAGTAATGTGTACAAAATGTCTGCAAGAGGGACATAAGTATAATGAATGTCAGAAAGGGAAAGTATGTAATATGTGTGGAGAGGAGGGGCACATATTCAAATCATGCCCAAAGAAAAGCAAACGTGAGGTACAAGACGAAAATAAGAAGATAGTCAAAAGAAAGGAAGCGGAAGTTAGTTTGGAAGAAGGAAAGCTTCAGAAATTGGAAGGAAGTGGGCAAAGTGATGAGAAAAAAAGGAAAAAAGCAGAGAGAAAGAAAAAAAGTGTCATTTCAGAAGAGGAAAGAGCAGAAAGAGACAGGTTACTGGAAGAAGTAGAGCAGTTACGTAGTAAAATTAATTTTGAAAAAATGCGGAGAAGGGTGCGGCTCTGTGTAAGAGAAAATTTACCAGGGTTTCTTGAACGGTATGGTGTGCCAACGTGGTTAGCGTGCATTGTAAACTGTGAATGGGATGGTAATGATTTGCAGGAACATTTAGTGGATATGTTAGGAACTATTGCTGTTAAAAAAGGAATGTTTTTTTGATTTCTTAAAAGGAAAAAAGGAAAGAGGAAAACAAAAGTTAATTATACGTTTTCAGTTTTCATTGTGATGATCTAAGTCTTTTTTATTTTGAATTTTATGATTTTTAAGACGTGATCTGAATGATAAAAAAAAAAAAAAAAAAAAAAAAATCTGTTCTTATCAGTTTAATATCTGATACGTCCCCTATCTGGGGACCATATATTAAATGGATTTTTAGAACAGGGAGATGGAAATAGAGCTTGCTCTGTCCACTCCACGCATTGACCTGGTATTGCAGTATTTCCAGGACCGGTGCACCCTTCCCTTATGTGTTGACTAAAATCAGATTCCAAAAGTGTTTTTTCTCTTTGCCAT
This sequence comes from Rhinoderma darwinii, assembly GCF_050947455.1. NCBI lineage: Eukaryota > Metazoa > Chordata > Amphibia > Anura > Rhinodermatidae > Rhinoderma > Rhinoderma darwinii. The sequence continues at coordinate 108,211 of NW_027461794.1, forward strand.
TGTTTCTGTCTTTCTGAAGGGATCTCCCCTTTTAATCCCATTATTTCAACACCTGTTGGACAATGCATTTGTACAGTCATGTGTGATAATGAGCTCATTTATTAAATGCAATTAATGAATACATTGCCACCTCTTGTTGTGTGTGTGTGTGTGTGTGTCTTCTGTGTTTCTGTGTTTCCGGCATTTCACATTGGAACAGCTCATTCACCTTCCTTGTCTTCTCTCCGCCCTCCCTCCCTCCCTCCTAGGTAAGTTAAAGAGCTGCACCTGAGCCAGCCACTGATTGATGCAGCACCACAGTCAAATAGTGGAGTGGAGTGGAGTAGGGGAACAGCAAACAGCCATTAAAGCAGCCAGCCGCCTACCCGCCACAATGGACCTACCTGTGTACACTAGGTGGATGTGATGGAATGTACTGTCGTCCCTACATTTCAAGAAGAAGTAAGAATTGCAGTTGCAACAAACCCTTGCTTGCCTACAAAGAGAGCAGCAATTTGGATTTGTTACTATGTTACCTGGAAGAATAACAAACTGTGCAAGGATGGAGGTTGTAGGAGCAAAGAGAAGTTGTCTGTAAAGTTGGTGGATGCCTATTTTCCATTTTGCAGTCCCTTGTCTCCCTCTTGTGGCCTCCTGGAGGCAAATAAATGTGCAAAAAAAAGACAGCCTGGCGGCCGGCTGTTGCAGTGTTGCCCTCTCAGGCAACACTGAGTGACTGACTGAGCCTCACAGTCTTATATAAAGTTCAGACGGAACTTTGCACGTGTCATAGTGGAGCCCTCAGGATTCCAGAGCCAGCTTTCTGACATCATAATGGGGCCTGCCTCAGAGATAAAAGCCTGGGCCCAGGCAGTGTTGTTCAGTGCTGCTCAGCAGGCAGCACAGGACTGGATTAAAGCTGATACAAGGTGTGAAGGAACAAGGGGTGGCTGTGGGCATGCACTTGCTGCCGCTGCCAGTGTTTATCTGCATGGCAGGAGGGCATTTGGGCGTTGCCAGGAAGGCGTTTTTATGTAGATTCCTCCTCTTTCAGCACTGCATTGTGGTGCAAGCAAAAGAAGCAAATCCTGTCTGGCTTCCTCTCCGGCCTTTATTCACCTCCCGCTTAGTAGCTGTAAATGTGTGTGAGCCTGCAGGGCCCCATGGAATTGCCTAGGAGTAGGCTGAATCGCTGCAAGGGGTGAACAGCAGTATGGGACAGGCTCGGGCAAGGCAAGGGCCGCTCGGGTTATCGCTTCTCGGCCTTTTGGCTAAGATCAAGTGTAGTATCTGTTCTTATCAGTTTAATATCTGATACGTCCCCTATCTGGGGACCATATATTAAATGGATTTTTAGAACAGGGAGATGGAAATAGAGCTTGCTCTGTCCACTCCACGCATTGACCTGGTATTGCAGTATTTCCAGGACCGGTGCACCCTTCCCTTATGTGTTGACTAAAATCAGATTCCAAAAGTGTTTTTTCTCTTTGCCATTGTTTCTGTCTTTCTGAAGGGATCTCCCCTTTTAATCCCATTATTTCAACACCTGTTGGACAATGCATTTGTACAGTCATGTGTGATAATGAGCTCATTTATTAAATGCAATTAATGAATACATTGCCACCTCTTGTTGTGTGTGTGTGTGTGTGTGTCTTCTGTGTTTCTGTGTTTCCGGCATTTCACATTGGAACAGCTCATTCACCTTCCTTGTCTTCTCTCCGCCCTCCCTCCCTCCCTCCTAGGTAAGTTAAAGAGCTGCACCTGAGCCAGCCACTGATTGATGCAGCACCACAGTCAAATAGTGGAGTGGAGTGGAGTAGGGGAACAGCAAACAGCCATTAAAGCAGCCAGCCGCCTACCCGCCACAATGGACCTACCTGTGTACACTAGGTGGATGTGATGGAATGTACTGTCGTCCCTACATTTCAAGAAGAAGTAAGAATTGCAGTTGCAACAAACCCTTGCTTGCCTACAAAGAGAGCAGCAATTTGGATTTGTTACTATGTTACCTGGAAGAATAACAAACTGTGCAAGGATGGAGGTTGTAGGAGCAAAGAGAAGTTGTCTGTAAAGTTGGTGGATGCCTATTTTCCATTTTGCAGTCCCTTGTCTCCCTCTTGTGGCCTCCTGGAGGCAAATAAATGTGCAAAAAAAAGACAGCCTGGCGGCCGGCTGTTGCAGTGTTGCCCTCTCAGGCAACACTGAGTGACTGACTGAGCCTCACAGTCTTATATAAAGTTCAGACGGAACTTTGCACGTGTCATAGTGGAGCCCTCAGGATTCCAGAGCCAGCTTTCTGACATCATAATGGGGCCTGCCTCAGAGATAAAAGCCTGGGCCCAGGCAGTGTTGTTCAGTGCTGCTCAGCAGGCAGCACAGGACTGGATTAAAGCTGATACAAGGTGTGAAGGAACAAGGGGTGGCTGTGGGCATGCACTTGCTGCCGCTGCCAGTGTTTATCTGCATGGCAGGAGGGCATTTGGGCGTTGCCAGGAAGGCGTTTTTATGTAGATTCCTCCTCTTTCAGCACTGCATTGTGGTGCAAGCAAAAGAAGCAAATCCTGTCTGGCTTCCTCTCCGGCCTTTATTCACCTCCCGCTTAGTAGCTGTAAATGTGTGTGAGCCTGCAGGGCCCCATGGAATTGCCTAGGAGTAGGCTGAATCGCTGCAAGGGGTGAACAGCAGTATGGGACAGGCTCGGGCAAGGCAAGGGCCGCTCGGGTTATCGCTTCTCGGCCTTTTGGCTAAGATCAAGTGTAGTATCTGTTCTTATCAGTTTAATATCTGATACGTCCCCTATCTGGGGACCATATATTAAATGGATTTTTAGAACAGGGAGATGGAAATAGAGCTTGCTCTGTCCACTCCACGCATTGACCTGGTATTGCAGTATTTCCAGGACCGGTGCACCCTTCCCTTATGTGTTGACTAAAATCAGATTCCAAAAGTGTTTTTTCTCTTTGCCATTGTTTCTGTCTTTCTGAAGGGATCTCCCCTTTTAATCCCATTATTTCAACACCTGTTGGACAATGCATTTGTACAGTCATGTGTGATAATGAGCTCATTTATTAAATGCAATTAATGAATACATTGCCACCTCTTGTTGTGTGTGTGTGTGTGTGTGTCTTCTGTGTTTCTGTGTTTCCGGCATTTCACATTGGAACAGCTCATTCACCTTCCTTGTCTTCTCTCCGCCCTCCCTCCCTCCCTCCTAGGTAAGTTAAAGAGCTGCACCTGAGCCAGCCACTGATTGATGCAGCACCACAGTCAAATAGTGGAGTGGAGTGGAGTAGGGGAACAGCAAACAGCCATTAAAGCAGCCAGCCGCCTACCCGCCACAATGGACCTACCTGTGTACACTAGGTGGATGTGATGGAATGTACTGTCGTCCCTACATTTCAAGAAGAAGTAAGAATTGCAGTTGCAACAAACCCTTGCTTGCCTACAAAGAGAGCAGCAATTTGGATTTGTTACTATGTTACCTGGAAGAATAACAAACTGTGCAAGGATGGAGGTTGTAGGAGCAAAGAGAAGTTGTCTGTAAAGTTGGTGGATGCCTATTTTCCATTTTGCAGTCCCTTGTCTCCCTCTTGTGGCCTCCTGGAGGCAAATAAATGTGCAAAAAAAAGACAGCCTGGCGGCCGGCTGTTGCAGTGTTGCCCTCTCAGGCAACACTGAGTGACTGACTGAGCCTCACAGTCTTATATAAAGTTCAGACGGAACTTTGCACGTGTCATAGTGGAGCCCTCAGGATTCCAGAGCCAGCTTTCTGACATCATAATGGGGCCTGCCTCAGAGATAAAAGCCTGGGCCCAGGCAGTGTTGTTCAGTGCTGCTCAGCAGGCAGCACAGGACTGGATTAAAGCTGATACAAGGTGTGAAGGAACAAGGGGTGGCTGTGGGCATGCACTTGCTGCCGCTGCCAGTGTTTATCTGCATGGCAGGAGGGCATTTGGGCGTTGCCAGGAAGGCGTTTTTATGTAGATTCCTCCTCTTTCAGCACTGCATTGTGGTGCAAGCAAAAGAAGCAAATCCTGTCTGGCTTCCTCTCCGGCCTTTATTCACCTCCCGCTTAGTAGCTGTAAATGTGTGTGAGCCTGCAGGGCCCCATGGAATTGCCTAGGAGTAGGCTGAATCGCTGCAAGGGGTGAACAGCAGTATGGGACAGGCTCGGGCAAGGCAAGGGCCGCTCGGGTTATCGCTTCTCGGCCTTTTGGCTAAGATCAAGTGTAGTATCTGTTCTTATCAGTTTAATATCTGATACGTCCCCTATCTGGGGACCATATATTAAATGGATTTTTAGAACAGGGAGATGGAAATAGAGCTTGCTCTGTCCACTCCACGCATTGACCTGGTATTGCAGTATTTCCAGGACCGGTGCACCCTTCCCTTATGTGTTGACTAAAATCAGATTCCAAAAGTGTTTTTTCTCTTTGCCATTGTTTCTGTCTTTCTGAAGGGATCTCCCCTTTTAATCCCATTATTTCAACACCTGTTGGACAATGCATTTGTACAGTCATGTGTGATAATGAGCTCATTTATTAAATGCAATTAATGAATACATTGCCACCTCTTGTTGTGTGTGTGTGTGTGTGTGTCTTCTGTGTTTCTGTGTTTCCGGCATTTCACATTGGAACAGCTCATTCACCTTCCTTGTCTTCTCTCCGCCCTCCCTCCCTCCCTCCTAGGTAAGTTAAAGAGCTGCACCTGAGCCAGCCACTGATTGATGCAGCACCACAGTCAAATAGTGGAGTGGAGTGGAGTAGGGGAACAGCAAACAGCCATTAAAGCAGCCAGCCGCCTACCCGCCACAATGGACCTACCTGTGTACACTAGGTGGATGTGATGGAATGTACTGTCGTCCCTACATTTCAAGAAGAAGTAAGAATTGCAGTTGCAACAAACCCTTGCTTGCCTACAAAGAGAGCAGCAATTTGGATTTGTTACTATGTTACCTGGAAGAATAACAAACTGTGCAAGGATGGAGGTTGTAGGAGCAAAGAGAAGTTGTCTGTAAAGTTGGTGGATGCCTATTTTCCATTTTGCAGTCCCTTGTCTCCCTCTTGTGGCCTCCTGGAGGCAAATAAATGTGCAAAAAAAAGACAGCCTGGCGGCCGGCTGTTGCAGTGTTGCCCTCTCAGGCAACACTGAGTGACTGACTGAGCCTCACAGTCTTATATAAAGTTCAGACGGAACTTTGCACGTGTCATAGTGGAGCCCTCAGGATTCCAGAGCCAGCTTTCTGACATCATAATGGGGCCTGCCTCAGAGATAAAAGCCTGGGCCCAGGCAGTGTTGTTCAGTGCTGCTCAGCAGGCAGCACAGGACTGGATTAAAGCTGATACAAGGTGTGAAGGAACAAGGGGTGGCTGTGGGCATGCACTTGCTGCCGCTGCCAGTGTTTATCTGCATGGCAGGAGGGCATTTGGGCGTTGCCAGGAAGGCGTTTTTATGTAGATTCCTCCTCTTTCAGCACTGCATTGTGGTGCAAGCAAAAGAAGCAAATCCTGTCTGGCTTCCTCTCCGGCCTTTATTCACCTCCCGCTTAGTAGCTGTAAATGTGTGTGAGCCTGCAGGGCCCCATGGAATTGCCTAGGAGTAGGCTGAATCGCTGCAAGGGGTGAACAGCAGTATGGGACAGGCTCGGGCAAGGCAAGGGCCGCTCGGGTTATCGCTTCTCGGCCTTTTGGCTCAGATCAGGTTTATTGCCTGGTCTGGGCCGGGGGTTCGGTCTTTCGTGGAGTCCTCTCCGACGTTTTTGGGAGCGATCATCGTGCCGTTGGGCATTCCTCATCAAGATGGCAGCTGTGCGGAATACAATTCGTTTTGTGGTGAATGAGCAGAGGAGAGAAGAAGTGGATACTGGGCACATCATTGAGAACATCCTTCTGGACCTGGCTGGAGTCACATTGGTAGAGGTATTCTGTATCCAAGCTTTCAGCAATATTGCTACGTATGACGTATCCTTTTTTGAGGCCGCCTACTGTCTAAATGTTTTTCAGTTGCTCAAGGAGAAACATATGCATGAGGCTTTAAAATCTATTGAAGTGCTACCTCTTTTCTCAGCAGTGGAGAAATGTATTACCATCCACATGTATAACCCATTTCTGGATAGAAGGCTGGTCAGGGCCTTTTTAGCTCACTACTGTACCCATGTTAGAGGAGGTGTGGAGCAGAAGAACCTATGGGGAGTTTTCAATGGTGATATCAAGTACTGGGTCAGGCTGAAACCTGACTCCAGCTGTATTGGAGGAGTGATGAATCCTCCTGCTAATTTTTCCATTGGTGGGAACAAGGGATATCTTTACTACCAAGATATGCCATCATTTTGCAGATCATGTTTTTCCTACGGGCATACTAAAGATGCATGTAAAGGCAAGGTTTGCAGAAATTGCAAGGAAACAGGACATGAGGTTAGTGCATGCATTTCCCCATCCAGGTGTGATATTTGTGGTTTGCCTGGTCATACCTGTAGAAAATGCCCAAAGGTGTTTCCCTTCTTAGGGCAAGAGAGAAGGACATGGGGCAGACAGGTGAGAACAACAAGTTCCCTTGCTGCCTCTTCTGATGTAATTTCAGAGCCTGCTGGCAGTGTTTCTGTGGCTGCTTCTCAGGACCCTGGGAAAGCTGGATTAGGAGAGGTTCTAACCTCACATACTGACAGCATGGAGTTGGGTGTGGTCCCTCCTGCAGAGCCAACTGTTGATGAGACACCTGTGGTTATACCTATGGAAGGTGAAGACACAGCGCCACCTAGTGGGTGTGCATACCCTGATAATGGTGCAAGTATGCAAATTTTGTCTTTCTCTAGCCCAGAGTCAAAAACGGAAGACTCAGCTAAAGTGGAGTGGTCAATATCGGAGGAGGACGAGAAGGAGGCCAGGATGCCTAGTGCCACTAGTGCGGAAATTTTCCACAAAGTTGTCTCAAAAAGGGGGAAATCTGGAAAGGCGGTGAAGAGACTGAAGATTGGTTTGTTGGAAGATTCTGCTCATGCAAATCCTTTCTCATTGCTGGACAGTGACTCTAGTTGTAGCCCTAAGTCATCTGAGGTGGCCTCAGAAGTACCCAGCTCTCCTGGGGAAGGTTTCCTCAGTGAAGTCAATGTGGCAAATCTGGAAAGAGCAATGTATTTCCCTGGGACGTGATATGTTCTGGCTATTTCATGGCTTGCTTTTCCACTAACCATACTATGCCCGCATGTCTTTGAGATTAAAGATTGTCTCACAAAATGTACGGGTGTTCTCCTCTGCTCACAAGCGTGCTGCAGTCCTGGACTTTTTGGCCTCTAAGGGCAGTGACATTGTTTGCGTACAAGAATGTGGTTTATCAAAAATGCCAAGGAAAGAAGAATGGAAGTTTGGGGAAGCAATTTGGTCTTTTTCTTCCACAAATAGGAATGATGGAATTGGTATTCTCTTTAAAAATAATGAGTTTGTCATCAAACAGACTCAAATTATACAGGAAGGAAGATGTGTCTGTGTGTTACTATCCTATAAGGGATGGCAGTTTAGGCTTATCAATATCTATGGCCATGCTGTGAAATCTGATAGGTTGGCACTTTTTGATAGTTTAAAATTTTTTCTACATGGTAAAGTTCCTGTTATTATTGTCGGTGATATTAACTGTATCCTGGAGAAGCAGGCCCGAGCTGGATCCACAGAGTCTAATGTGGACGCTACCGGAAGTTTGTGGAATAAAATTTTGCAGGACTTTGCTTTGCAGGACGCTGTCACCAGGAAACCAGGTCCATTTACGTACCATGCCGATGACGGAAGAACGGATTCTCGTCTGGACTTTTTCTTTTTTTCTATTTCAGCAATGAAATGTGTAGATTATGCGCAGGAGAGAGTGTGGTTTTCAGATCACGAGTGTTTGTTGGGGGTTTTTGTTATAAATAATTTCTTTTATGGTAGAGGGGTATGGAAGATGAATGTTAGTTTTCTGAGTGATGAAAGGGTAAAAACTAGGTTTGGGAAAAAATATGGGTTTTGGGTTAGGAAGAAAAGTTCTTTCTCTAATGTGTGTGAATGGTGGGTATGGGTGAAAAAAAAGATTGGTGGGTTTTTTAGACAGATAGGGTATAGAAGAGCGAGAAGGAAAAGATTGCAATATTCACGCTTTAATATGCGGATGACGTTCCTTCAACAATGTAAAAATTTGGGTATGGATGTAAGACACGATTTGGAAAAAACAAAAAAAGATATTAAGGAGTGGTTCCGAGAGAAAGGGAAAGAAATAATATTTAGGTCTAAGGTGGAGGTTAGAGATAATCACGAGAAGTGCACTAGATTTTTCTTTAAAAAAATGTGTGGTGGGAAAAGTGGTATGAATGTGTTATTGGATAAGGATGATAAAGAGGTGTTTGGTAAGGATGTGATTGATGTGGTGTCTGATTTTTATAAACAACTGTATGATGTGAAGAAGTGTGATCTGGGTGACGATGATGAGTTTTTGGATATTGTGTGTAATTTTGTTCCTGAAAGTGAATGTGAGCTTTTGCTTGGTGAGATTATGGATGGTGAAGTAAAGGATGTGGTGGGAAGTATGGCCAAAAATAAGTCTCCAGGGACCGATGGAATACCAGCTGATTTCTATGGGAAATATTGGGATATAATTGGGAAGGATGTTATTGATGTTATGAGAGTGTTGTTTTCTGGGACGAATATGTGTGATGTGATGAAGAAGGGTATGGTAGTTCTGTTGCATAAAAAAGGAGATAAGAGACGGTTAGAAAATTGGCGACCAATTACTTTGCTGAATACGGATTATAAAATTTTTGCCAAGCTGATTGCGAATCGTATGAGAGATGTGATTGGGTGTGTAATTGATGAGGATCAGGTATGTGCGGTACCGAAAAGGAAATTGCATGAGAACGTGGCGTTGGTGCGGGACATGCTTGAGGATTGTAAGGGTCGGAATAAGAAGGTGATTGTGTGTGCGTTAGATTTTGAGAAAGCGTTTGATCGTGTGGCGCATGTGTTTTTGTTCAAAGTGTTAGAGAGAATGGGTTTTCCGGTTCAGTTTGTGAGTTTGTTGAAGAAATTATACGCGAATGCAAAGAGTTGTGTGCAGGTGAATGGGTTTTTTTCAGAATCATTTAGTATTATGTCTGGTGTGCGACAGGGTTGTCCGTTGTCTCCCATCCTTTTTATTTGTGCGATTGAACCATTGTTGCAAATGATTAGAAATGATAAGGTTGTGAAAGGTTTGGTGGTGCCCGGGTGTGATGGAAAGCGTGTGAAAGCTTTGGGATATATGGATGATATTTGTGTATTGTGTGATTCAGTGTATGATATGTCCAGAGTGAAGTTGATTGTAAATATGTTTTGTATTGCGTCTGCTTTTAAAATAAATTGGGGTAAGAGCAAATTTAAAATTTTTTTCAGTAATGAGCGAGTGTGTGATTCTGATATGGAACAGGTGAATGGTGTGAGAATTTTGGGTATTGTGTTTGATGATGAGCTGAAAGGGAAAGAAAGTTGGGATGAGTTAGGTGGTAGGATTGTGCGAAAGTTGGAAATGTGGAGAATGAGGGATCTTTCTTTTTCGGGGAAGGTTTTAATTGTCAAAAGTATTATTCTACCTATGATTTTATATGTTGCTCTGGTTTTTCCTCCTGCTGTTGCTATGTTAAAAAAAGTGAATAGAGTTTTGTTCCTTTTTCTATGGGGGAGCGGGATTGAGAAGGCAAGGAGAGAAATTCTAATGAAAAGCAGACGTAATGGAGGCCTTGATTTCCCAAATTTGGAGATTTTCATTGGAATTAATTGTGTACGTTTTTTTGTAGAGCTTTTATTTAAGGAATCCAAGGCTTCCAGAATGTCTAAATATCTAGCTGGAACGGTGATTCAGCGTCTAAGTTGGGAAAAACGAAATTTATGTAAACCAATTGCTTTCCAGTGCACGGGGTGGTATTTGTATGTAGAAAAATTTATCAAAAAGTTCCAGCTAGAGGATGTAAGAATGGAGAGATTTTTGAGAGAAAAGAATGTTGTGAGAAGTATGTGTATGAATAATGTGATGTGTTCTGTAAATGGTTTGAATTCGATGGAGTCTAAGTCTGTGTGGAAGAAGATTGTTACGTATGATGTGTCAAATAAGCAGAAAGATTTATTATGGATGTCGGTACATGGAGTGTTGCCTGTAAGGAGTGTTCAGAAAAGAAGAGGTTTGGTTGCATCTGAAAGGTGTCCGAGAGAAGGTTGTGGGGATGATGAGGATGTGAGTCATGTGTTTTGGTCGTGTAAGCATGCAAAGGATGTTTGGAAAAAGTTGAGTGGGTTGTGCGAAGAATTGACTGGTTTGAAGAGTTTGACGTATGAAATTGTCTTGTTTGGTTTGTGTAGTTTGGGTAGTGAAAAGGATAGAGTGTTGTGGATTTTTTTGACTTGTGTGAAAGAGGTATTGTGGAATACGAGGAATTTGAATGTGTATAAAAGAGAAGTATTTGAGATGGAGGATGTGGTTAGTATGGTATTGGCTAAATTGTATTTTTATTATAAATGGGATCTAGAAAGAGGTATGGATGCGGAAGGGATATGGCGAATGTTAAAATGGAGGTATTTAGTTTGAGGAATTTTGTTTGATTTATCTTGTATTTGATGGAAAAATAAAATAATGAACCAGAATGATGAGATTTTTTGAAAAATAGAGAGGTGGTTTGAACAACTACAGTTCTCGGTTTTATTCAAAAAACCTGAATGGTTTAATAAAAAAAAAATAAAAAAAAAAAAAAAAAAAAAAAAAAAAAAAAAAAAATCTGTTCTTATCAGTTTAATATCTGATACGTCCCCTATCTGGGGACCATATATTAAATGGATTTTTAGAACAGGGAGATGGAAATAGAGCTTGCTCTGTCCACTCCACGCATTGACCTGGTATTGCAGTATTTCCAGGACCGGTGCACCCTTCCCTTATGTGTTGACTAAAATCAGATTCCAAAAGTGTTTTTTCTCTTTGCCATTGTTTCTGTCTTTCTGAAGGGATCTCCCCTTTTAATCCCATTATTTCAACACCTGTTGGACAATGCATTTGTACAGTCATGTGTGATAATGAGCTCATTTATTAAATGCAATTAATGAATACATTGCCACCTCTTGTTGTGTGTGTGTGTGTGTGTGTCTTCTGTGTTTCTGTGTTTCCGGCATTTCACATTGGAACAGCTCATTCACCTTCCTTGTCTTCTCTCCGCCCTCCCTCCCTCCCTCCTAGGTAAGTTAAAGAGCTGCACCTGAGCCAGCCACTGATTGATGCAGCACCACAGTCAAATAGTGGAGTGGAGTGGAGTAGGGGAACAGCAAACAGCCATTAAAGCAGCCAGCCGCCTACCCGCCACAATGGACCTACCTGTGTACACTAGGTGGATGTGATGGAATGTACTGTCGTCCCTACATTTCAAGAAGAAGTAAGAATTGCAGTTGCAACAAACCCTTGCTTGCCTACAAAGAGAGCAGCAATTTGGATTTGTTACTATGTTACCTGGAAGAATAACAAACTGTGCAAGGATGGAGGTTGTAGGAGCAAAGAGAAGTTGTCTGTAAAGTTGGTGGATGCCTATTTTCCATTTTGCAGTCCCTTGTCTCCCTCTTGTGGCCTCCTGGAGGCAAATAAATGTGCAAAAAAAAGACAGCCTGGCGGCCGGCTGTTGCAGTGTTGCCCTCTCAGGCAACACTGAGTGACTGACTGAGCCTCACAGTCTTATATAAAGTTCAGACGGAACTTTGCACGTGTCATAGTGGAGCCCTCAGGATTCCAGAGCCAGCTTTCTGACATCATAATGGGGCCTGCCTCAGAGATAAAAGCCTGGGCCCAGGCAGTGTTGTTCAGTGCTGCTCAGCAGGCAGCACAGGACTGGATTAAAGCTGATACAAGGTGTGAAGGAACAAGGGGTGGCTGTGGGCATGCACTTGCTGCCGCTGCCAGTGTTTATCTGCATGGCAGGAGGGCATTTGGGCGTTGCCAGGAAGGCGTTTTTATGTAGATTCCTCCTCTTTCAGCACTGCATTGTGGTGCAAGCAAAAGAAGCAAATCCTGTCTGGCTTCCTCTCCGGCCTTTATTCACCTCCCGCTTAGTAGCTGTAAATGTGTGTGAGCCTGCAGGGCCCCATGGAATTGCCTAGGAGTAGGCTGAATCGCTGCAAGGGGTGAACAGCAGTATGGGACAGGCTCGGGCAAGGCAAGGGCCGCTCGGGTTATCGCTTCTCGGCCTTTTGGCAAGATCAGGTGTAGTATTTCTGCATCTGGTTTTGTTGGGAGGTGTCCGGGGTACCCTGCTCCTTGGCCTTGGGGGATCGTCTCTTTTCACAGAGAGACTTCACCCCCTTGCTGCTATTTGGGGAGTGGGCTTAGCCCCCGGACAACGAGTTGCGATCGCGCCTTACCCAAGAGGTCAACCGGCCTTGAGGCGTTTTTCTAAGAGCGTTCCGAGGGCGTTTATCGGGCTTCGTAGGTGTCTGGGGTACCCTAATCCTTGGCCTTGGGGGAGGGTTCCACTTAATTGTGGAATCTGAGCCCTTGCTGCTATAAGGGACAGGCTTAGCCCCCAGGCACTGAAAATGCCATATACATTTGGATTTGCATCCGGGGACACCCGGTTGCGCCAGTCCGTCCGCATCGAGGTGGAAGAAGGCCATCGCCAGCGGAAGAACCTTCGCTTCATTGTGGAGGTGATTCTGCTGGACTTCCTGGGGCTCAAGCGGGCGGACATCCTGTGTCTCAACGACCAGGAAAGCCGCGGTCGGTACACCGTATCCTTTACGGCCGCGGCATGTTGCGACAACATGCACAAAAGATTGTCTGATGCGGACCAGAGTGAGGAGCGGCTAAATGGACTGAACTTTTTATTCCTCTACGGGGAGGAAGAAGTCCCGCTCGTGATGTGCATGTTCAGTCCATTTGTCTCAGAGTGTGACATTGAAACCTTCCTCAGTCGTTACTGCAGGGAGGTCCGCTTCTCACATAAAATCTTGAACACCCAGAGCTTCTGGAATGGCAAAAGAAAATATTGGGTGAAGTTCCGCCAGGATCCCAATGGCATTGGAGGCTTACATCACCCACCCCAGAACTTTGCCATTGGGAAGAATCGAGGATTCCTATTTTACCCCCAGATGCCAATAGCCTGCCGGAACTGCTTGAGATATGGCCACACCAGAGAACATTGTGACCGGCCCCATGTGGTGCAGTGTAACAGGTGTGGCCAGGTTGGACACGTAGCGGCAAAATGCAGTTCCGAGGTGTTGTGCAATCTGTGCGGCATGACTGGGCATGCTTTTAAAGATTGCCCCCGCAGAGCGAAATCTGGGCCACCCAGACCAGGGCCAGAGCGGCAGTTTGCAACATGTGCAGACGCCGCTGGTAATGCCCCAAAACGAGCATTGACGACTGAGGGGTCCAGGCCAAAGTCCTTCACAGCTCCATCGGGGGGCCCACCGATGTCAGCCTCGAGGGACGGCCATAGGGATTCCACCGGGTCCAGGCAGAGCAGGAGGAATTCTGACTCTGCTGGACATAAGTTGACCGGCACCTCTGCAAACAGGTCCTCTGCTCCGCCTGCAGTGGACCCTGTTGAGGCAGTGGTTAGCGACAGGCGTCGTGGCTCCGTAGGTTCTGCAGTAGGACCTGACGCCTGTCCCAAGAGTGTGGGCATGGAGCGGAGACACTCTGTGTCAGACGAGGGCTCCATTAAGAAAACCCTAAAATATGCTGGATTGGAGCCTCGTTTTGACCATTTCCGGTCAACGGGGGGGTCGGAGCAAAGTTCCTCCACTGCGGTTGTGGAGGGGCTTGCGATGAAGGCTCCCCGTAAGCAGGCAAAGGTTGCCAAGAGTGATGGGACCTCACAGGCCCCTGTGCAGCTGCCCAGGAAGGACATCAGCGATATCTTCAGCCAGGGGCCAGAGATGGGTGAGAGCGACTTCGAGGAGATGGATAGGAGCCATTCTGCAAAGAGACAGCGAGAGGAAGAGGAGTCCGGAGTTCGGAGGAAAGCTGCCTATCGGAGTTCGGATGAGAGCAGTGTGGGGGTTGGAGCCGCCCACGTATCTGGCTCTGACCCTACCAACATCCAAGATTTATTGACCCCTCAAAAAGGGGGTCCAGACTCGCAGCTGATCTCCGAGTACGACTCTTCTGGTTCGGACCCTGACCTCAACTAAGACTATGTTGGTTCCTATCAAAGTCGCCTCACTAAATGTGAGGTCCCTAAAGAGCCCTGTCCGCAGGACTGCTTTATTTTCATTTTTAGAGACTGTGGACTTTGACCTTTGCCTGCTTCAAGAATGTGGAATCCCTAATGACTTGGAATATCAAGATTTAAAGATGGACTGGAAACTAGGCCCCTCAGTCTGGTCTGGTGGAAATGACTGTCGCTCTGCGGGGGTTGGATTGCTCTGCCGAGGTCGTTTTATCTCCATCCAAACAGTGACTGAAATCATGCCCGGCAGAGCTATTTTAATACATTTGCTTTTTAATGGAATTTTAATTCGTGTTTTAAACGTTTATGCCCCTCCTACCAAACAGGAGAGGGCAGAACTATTAGAGATTTTACCATTGTTTTGTGTTGGGTCTACCCCCCTGCTGGTGGGTGGTGATTTTAACTGTGTGCGAGATGGAGAACACCGGCAGGGTGGGGATTTTAATCGAAAAATTGACCGTACTTCTTACCTGCTCAAGAATTTTATTGGTGATTTTAAATTGAAAGATTGCTGGAGGGAACTCTTGCCTGCGGACCCAGGCCCCACCTGGTCCAATGGAAGAGTGAGCTCCAGAATTGATTTTATTTTCACTTCTAATAGTTTTATTCCCAAAAAATGTTTGCTTTTAACAAATATTTTATCTGATCACAAGCTCCTTTCAGTGCACCTGGAGCTAGAGGGAGAGCAAAAAGCTTGTAGGGGTCCCTGGAGACTAAACACCACACTCCTGGAGGACCCCATCATTAAAGAGGAGTTTGTGCGGACCTACCAGTGTTGGCAGTCCCATAGAGCGCCCAGTCAGCCTATGCTACACTGGTGGGAGGGCATTAAACCCAAAATCAGAGCTTTTTTTATTCGAGCAGGTAAGAAGAAAGCAAAAGAGAAAAAACAATGGTTTTATGTTCTTAATAAACGTTTACATGTACTTTTTAAATTGAAGGAGATTGGTATGGATGTTGATGATGATATCTTAAATCTTAAAGCTGAAATAAAATATGCCATAGAAGAGAAAGGGAAACAAATAATTTTTAATTCACATGTAAAGCACCTCGAGGATGGCGAGAAGTGTTCCCGGTTCTTCTTCAAAAAGGTAATGGATAAACGAGATGTCATTTTAAACCTTGAAGGAGAAACCACTATGGTCGGCATTTTAAATTCTGCTTTTAATTTCTACCAATCTCTTTTTAACAAGAAAAATATTGATCCTTCCTTTTTAGAACATGTTCTTAATTCCCTTGATGCCAAGCTAGATATTTTAGACCAGGAAGTTTTATCCCGTAATATTACCTTGGAGGAACTTTTATTTGCTTTTAAAAGTTTTTCTAATGGGAAAGCTCCTGGGGAAGATGGTCTGCCCATCGAATTTTATCATGCTTTTTGGGAAATTTTAAAGAATGACATGTTTTTATTGTATAAGGAAGTTTTTATTACTGAAGAGCTGCCCCCTTCCTGGAGGAGGGGGATTGTGTCCTTAATTTTTAAAAAAGGTGAGAGGGACCAGTTAAAAAACTGGCGCCCTATTACTCTTTTAAACGTTGATTGTAAAATTTTAGCTAAACTAATAACAATCCGTTTTAAACCTTTTATTCATAAATTAATCCATCCAAACCAGGTATGTGGGGTACCTGGGAGGTCAATTACTGAGTCCCTGAATATTTTACGTGACATCATTTGGTATTTTAAAGAAAGGGGTCAAAGCCTTGCTATTTTATCCTTAGATTTCGAGAAGGCTTTTGACCGGGTCTCCCATGAATATCTTTTTATGGTTCTTAAAAAGATGGCTGTTCCTGAAATTATTTTAACACGTATTAAGCTTTTATATCGATCCTGTTTTAGCCAAATTTCTATCAACGGATTTTTAACTAAAGGTGTTCCTCTTTTATCAGGGGTGAAACAGGGGTGCCCGTTGTCTCCGCTCCTTTTTATTTGTGCCATAGAACCTCTGTTCACCCTAATAAGAGATGATAAAGTCATCAGAGGTGTGCCCATACCTGGAGGAAGGGGGAACCAGGTAAAAATCCTAGGCTATATGGATGACGCCACCGTCCTATGCCCAGACGCCGCTTCTATGAGACGGGCATTGAGGAACACCGGCTTTTTTTGTGAAGCCTCTGGTTTTAAATTAAACGTTGATAAGTGTGACTGTTTTTATACTGGTGTATGGGATTCCTCTGTGACACCAGGAGTTAACATGCAGCAGGATCAGATAAAAATTTTAGGAATTGTTTTTAATCAAGAAAACGATGGGAGACCCAATTGGGATTCAGTAATTGCCAAAATGGAAAAAAAGGTTTTAATGTGGAATTTGAGAAATCTCACCATGGAGGGAAAAGTTTTAATAATTAAATCTGTTTTATTACCCATAATGCTTTATGTAGCTATGGTTTTCCCTCCAACAATTTTATATATTAAAAAAGTGACCAGGATCTGTTTTATGTTTTTATGGGGTTCCAAAATGGAAAAACTAAAACGTGATTTTATGTACAGATGTAAGGACAATGGCGGGAGAGATGTTCCTAACCTTTTTAACTTCTTTTACATTAAATACTTTTGCTTCTGTTTTAAAATGTATAATTCTGATGGTATTTTTAGCTACTTTTTAAAGTACGCTACGGGCATGATTTTTAAACGATGGTTTCGTGTCCCTTTGAATTCTCCTGTGCTTCTGTGTCCCCCAAAACAATATGCGGTGCTCGAAAAAACTGTCAGGCTCCTAGGTCTCCAAGAATTGGAGCCTGACATATTGGGGGACCAGAAAAAAGTGTCACTCTCCTGTAGGCGGCAGGAGGATACACTGGCAGTTTCAAATTTCTCACAGGCAAGGTCCAAGGTGGTGTGGCGGAACGTTTTCGGGAAATTTATGGCAAATGTGCACAAGGACCTTGCCTGGGCAATCGTTCACCAGTGCCTCCCTACTCGTGAATTCCAGCATAGGCGAGGACTGGTGGCGAGAGCCAAGTGCCCGAGAGACAGGTGTGGTGACGACGAGACGATAATGCACCTGTTTTGGAACTGCCCATATGCACAGGAGGTTTGGAGGAAGGTAGGCCCATTGCTGAAATGGGCCTGCGGTCTTAAAGATCTTAAATTTGAATACGTGTTTTATGGTCTTTTTAACTGCCCAAGTTTTAAACAGCAAATGGTCTGTTGGATCATTTTAAACTGTTTTAAGAATGCCATTTGGAAGGTTAGGAACATTCTGCTTTTTAAACATGATTTTATTGACGTTAAAAATTGTGTGAAATATGCCCTAAGTGAAATGTATATTTATTATCTTAGGGACAAAAAGCAGCTAGGGGTAAAAGAAGCAACATCCATGTGGTGTTTGCAAATGTGGAATACCATAACATTGTAAATAAAAATGGTTTTATTCTCTTATGTCTTTTATGCCCTGTATAAATTTTATCCTGCTATTGTTCTGTACTTTTATTATAACATCTGTATTAATGGTCTTATTATTATTACTTTTGTATTCATTTAAATGTATGAATATTCATGTATTATGCTGTTGATTTTATCTTGTGGTTTCAATTTTAAAAAAAAGTCTGTAAAATATATTATTTTTGCCAATAAAAAACTTTGTTGAAACCTTATCTGTTCTTATCAGTTTAATATCTGATACGTCCCCTATCTGGGGACCATATATTAAATGGATTTTTAGAACAGGGAGATGGAAATAGAGCTTGCTCTGTCCACTCCACGCATTGACCTGGTATTGCAGTATTTCCAGGACCGGTGCACCCTTCCCTTATGTGTTGACTAAAATCAGATTCCAAAAGTGTTTTTTCTCTTTGCCATTGTTTCTGTCTTTCTGAAGGGATCTCCCCTTTTAATCCCATTATTTCAACACCTGTTGGACAATGCATTTGTACAGTCATGTGTGATAATGAGCTCATTTATTAAATGCAATTAATGAATACATTGCCACCTCTAGTTGTGTGTGTGTGTGTGTGTGTCTTCTGTGTTTCTGTGTTTCCGGCATTTCACATTGGAACAGCTCATTCACCTTCCTTGTCTTCTCTCCGCCCTCCCTCCCTCCCTCCTAGGTAAGTTAAAGAGCTGCACCTGAGCCAGCCACTGATTGATGCAGCACCACAGTCAAATAGTGGAGTGGAGTGGAGTAGGGGAACAGCAAACAGCCATTAAAGCAGCCAGCCGCCTACCCGCCACAATGGACCTACCTGTGTACACTAGGTGGATGTGATGGAATGTACTGTCGTCCCTACATTTCAAGAAGAAGTAAGAATTGCAGTTGCAACAAACCCTTGCTTGCCTACAAAGAGAGCAGCAATTTGGATTTGTTACTATGTTACCTGGAAGAATAACAAACTGTGCAAGGATGGAGGTTGTAGGAGCAAAGAGAAGTTGTCTGTAAAGTTGGTGGATGCCTATTTTCCATTTTGCAGTCCCTTGTCTCCCTCTTGTGGCCTCCTGGAGGCAAATAAATGTGCAAAAAAAAGACAGCCTGGCGGCCGGCTGTTGCAGTGTTGCCCTCTCAGGCAACACTGAGTGACTGACTGAGCCTCACAGTCTTATATAAAGTTCAGACGGAACTTTGCACGTGTCATAGTGGAGCCCTCAGGATTCCAGAGCCAGCTTTCTGACATCATAATGGGGCCTGCCTCAGAGATAAAAGCCTGGGCCCAGGCAGTGTTGTTCAGTGCTGCTCAGCAGGCAGCACAGGACTGGATTAAAGCTGATACAAGGTGTGAAGGAACAAGGGGTGGCTGTGGGCATGCACTTGCTGCCGCTGCCAGTGTTTATCTGCATGGCAGGAGGGCATTTGGGCGTTGCCAGGAAGGCGTTTTTATGTAGATTCCTCCTCTTTCAGCACTGCATTGTGGTGCAAGCAAAAGAAGCAAATCCTGTCTGGCTTCCTCTCCGGCCTTTATTCACCTCCCGCTTAGTAGCTGTAAATGTGTGTGAGCCTGCAGGGCCCCATGGAATTGCCTAGGAGTAGGCTGAATCGCTGCAAGGGGTGAACAGCAGTATGGGACAGGCTCGGGCAAGGCAAGGGCCGCTCGGGTTATCGCTTCTCGGCCTTTTGGCTAAGATCAAGTGTAGTACTTTAGGGTATTGCCTTGTTTCTTGGTCAGGAGGTGCCCTGGTACCCTTTTCCTTGGCCTGGGGGGATCGTTTCTCTTAGGAGAGACTTCACCCCTCTGCTGCTATTGGGGAGGAGGATTAGTCCAGGGCAACGGGGAGCGATCACCTGCCTGGTACTCCGGTACTGAAGGTATTTCTTTGGAGATTGCTGGAATTCTTTTGGAGCAGGATGGAGGAAATTCCCGAACATATGCGAACCAGGAATGCGGTCCGGTTTTTCGTGGAGGAATCTGAGAGGCAAAGGAAGGATTTGGAGTTCATCACGAAGGTCCTTTTGTTGGATTTCTTTCAGCTGGAGAGATCGTGCATTTTGGCGGTGATGGACTATCCGAGGAGAGGGTGCTTTGACGTTACCTTCGCTACAGAAGAAATTTATTCTGATTTTTTGGAACGCTTGAAGGAAGGTAAAAGGGACCCAAGACTTGTGGGTGTGAAGGTAACACCACATTTTGTGCCAAACAAGAAGTTGGTGGTCGTAAAGATGTTTTCGCCTTACGTGGAAGAAGAGGACATTAAGTCATTTCTCACTAAGTTTTGTGAGGAGGTGGTGGGAAAGGGGAAAGTGTTTAACCCCTTTGGATTTTGGACTGGGAAATGGAAATTTCTTTGTAAATTTGCAAGAATTGGTGAATCTGGAAACCTATTGTTTCCTCCAGCGCGGTTTAAGATTGGAAGTGCATGTGGAAATTTATTTTTTTTGGGAATGGATATGTTTTGTTTGAATTGTAAAGATTATGGTCATGAGAGAGAAACGTGTGAGAAAGTAATGTGTACAAAATGTCTGCAAGAGGGACATAAGTATAATGAATGTCAGAAAGGGAAAGTATGTAATATGTGTGGAGAGGAGGGGCACATATTCAAATCATGCCCAAAGAAAAGCAAACGTGAGGTACAAGACGAAAATAAGAAGATAGTCAAAAGAAAGGAAGCGGAAGTTAGTTTGGAAGAAGGAAAGCTTCAGAAATTGGAAGGAAGTGGGCAAAGTGATGAGAAAAAAAGGAAAAAAGCAGAGAGAAAGAAAAAAAGTGTCATTTCAGAAGAGGAAAGAGCAGAAAGAGACAGGTTACTGGAAGAAGTAGAGCAGTTACGTAGTAAAATTAATTTTGAAAAAATGCGGAGAAGGGTGCGGCTCTGTGTAAGAGAAAATTTACCAGGGTTTCTTGAACGGTATGGTGTGCCAACGTGGTTAGCGTGCATTGTAAACTGTGAATGGGATGGTAATGATTTGCAGGAACATTTAGTGGATATGTTAGGAACTATTGCTGTTAAAAAAGGAATGTTTTTTTGATTTCTTAAAAGGAAAAAAGGAAAGAGGAAAACAAAAGTTAATTATACGTTTTCAGTTTTCATTGTGATGATCTAAGTCTTTTTTATTTTGAATTTTATGATTTTTAAGACGTGATCTGAATGATAAAAAAAAAAAAAAAAAAAAAAAAAAAAAAAAAAAAAAAAAAATCTGTTCTTATCAGTTTAATATCTGATACGTCCCCTATCTGGGGACCATATATTAAATGGATTTTTAGAACAGGGAGATGGAAATAGAGCTTGCTCTGTCCACTCCACGCATTGACCTGGTATTGCAGTATTTCCAGGACCGGTGCACCCTTCCCTTATGTGTTGACTAAAATCAGATTCCAAAAGTGTTTTTTCTCTTTGCCATTGTTTCTGTCTTTCTGAAGGGATCTCCCCTTTTAATCCCATTATTTCAACACCTGTTGGACAATGCATTTGTACAGTCATGTGTGATAATGAGCTCATTTATTAAATGCAATTAATGAATACATTGCCACCTCTTGTTGTGTGTGTGTGTGTGTGTGTCTTCTGTGTTTCTGTGTTTCCGGCATTTCACATTGGAACAGCTCATTCACCTTCCTTGTCTTCTCTCCGCCCTCCCTCCCTCCCTCCTAGGTAAGTTAAAGAGCTGCACCTGAGCCAGCCACTGATTGATGCAGCACCACAGTCAAATAGTGGAGTGGAGTGGAGTAGGGGAACAGCAAACAGCCATTAAAGCAGCCAGCCGCCTACCCGCCACAATGGACCTACCTGTGTACACTAGGTGGATGTGATGGAATGTACTGTCGTCCCTACATTTCAAGAAGAAGTAAGAATTGCAGTTGCAACAAACCCTTGCTTGCCTACAAAGAGAGCAGCAATTTGGATTTGTTACTATGTTACCTGGAAGAATAACAAACTGTGCAAGGATGGAGGTTGTAGGAGCAAAGAGAAGTTGTCTGTAAAGTTGGTGGATGCCTATTTTCCATTTTGCAGTCCCTTGTCTCCCTCTTGTGGCCTCCTGGAGGCAAATAAATGTGCAAAAAAAAGACAGCCTGGCGGCCGGCTGTTGCAGTGTTGCCCTCTCAGGCAACACTGAGTGACTGACTGAGCCTCACAGTCTTATATAAAGTTCAGACGGAACTTTGCACGTGTCATAGTGGAGCCCTCAGGATTCCAGAGCCAGCTTTCTGACATCATAATGGGGCCTGCCTCAGAGATAAAAGCCTGGGCCCAGGCAGTGTTGTTCAGTGCTGCTCAGCAGGCAGCACAGGACTGGATTAAAGCTGATACAAGGTGTGAAGGAACAAGGGGTGGCTGTGGGCATGCACTTGCTGCCGCTGCCAGTGTTTATCTGCATGGCAGGAGGGCATTTGGGCGTTGCCAGGAAGGCGTTTTTATGTAGATTCCTCCTCTTTCAGCACTGCATTGTGGTGCAAGCAAAAGAAGCAAATCCTGTCTGGCTTCCTCTCCGGCCTTTATTCACCTCCCGCTTAGTAGCTGTAAATGTGTGTGAGCCTGCAGGGCCCCATGGAATTGCCTAGGAGTAGGCTGAATCGCTGCAAGGGGTGAACAGCAGTATGGGACAGGCTCGGGCAAGGCAAGGGCCGCTCGGGTTATCGCTTCTCGGCCTTTTGGCTAAGATCAAGTGTAGTATCTGTTCTTATCAGTTTAATATCTGATACGTCCCCTATCTGGGGACCATATATTAAATGGATTTTTAGAACAGGGAGATGGAAATAGAGCTTGCTCTGTCCACTCCACGCATTGACCTGGTATTGCAGTATTTCCAGGACCGGTGCACCCTTCCCTTATGTGTTGACTAAAATCAGATTCCAAAAGTGTTTTTTCTCTTTGCCATTGTTTCTGTCTTTCTGAAGGGATCTCCCCTTTTAATCCCATTATTTCAACACCTGTTGGACAATGCATTTGTACAGTCATGTGTGATAATGAGCTCATTTATTAAATGCAATTAATGAATACATTGCCACCTCTTGTTGTGTGTGTGTGTGTGTGTGTCTTCTGTGTTTCTGTGTTTCCGGCATTTCACATTGGAACAGCTCATTCACCTTCCTTGTCTTCTCTCCGCCCTCCCTCCCTCCCTCCTAGGTAAGTTAAAGAGCTGCACCTGAGCCAGCCACTGATTGATGCAGCACCACAGTCAAATAGTGGAGTGGAGTGGAGTAGGGGAACAGCAAACAGCCATTAAAGCAGCCAGCCGCCTACCCGCCACAATGGACCTACCTGTGTACACTAGGTGGATGTGATGGAATGTACTGTCGTCCCTACATTTCAAGAAGAAGTAAGAATTGCAGTTGCAACAAACCCTTGCTTGCCTACAAAGAGAGCAGCAATTTGGATTTGTTACTATGTTACCTGGAAGAATAACAAACTGTGCAAGGATGGAGGTTGTAGGAGCAAAGAGAAGTTGTCTGTAAAGTTGGTGGATGCCTATTTTCCATTTTGCAGTCCCTTGTCTCCCTCTTGTGGCCTCCTGGAGGCAAATAAATGTGCAAAAAAAAGACAGCCTGGCGGCCGGCTGTTGCAGTGTTGCCCTCTCAGGCAACACTGAGTGACTGACTGAGCCTCACAGTCTTATATAAAGTTCAGACGGAACTTTGCACGTGTCATAGTGGAGCCCTCAGGATTCCAGAGCCAGCTTTCTGACATCATAATGGGGCCTGCCTCAGAGATAAAAGCCTGGGCCCAGGCAGTGTTGTTCAGTGCTGCTCAGCAGGCAGCACAGGACTGGATTAAAGCTGATACAAGGTGTGAAGGAACAAGGGGTGGCTGTGGGCATGCACTTGCTGCCGCTGCCAGTGTTTATCTGCATGGCAGGAGGGCATTTGGGCGTTGCCAGGAAGGCGTTTTTATGTAGATTCCTCCTCTTTCAGCACTGCATTGTGGTGCAAGCAAAAGAAGCAAATCCTGTCTGGCTTCCTCTCCGGCCTTTATTCACCTCCCGCTTAGTAGCTGTAAATGTGTGTGAGCCTGCAGGGCCCCATGGAATTGCCTAGGAGTAGGCTGAATCGCTGCAAGGGGTGAACAGCAGTATGGGACAGGCTCGGGCAAGGCAAGGGCCGCTCGGGTTATCGCTTCTCGGCCTTTTGGCTAAGATCAAGTGTAGTATCTGTTCTTATCAGTTTAATATCTGATACGTCCCCTATCTGGGGACCATATATTAAATGGATTTTTAGAACAGGGAGATGGAAATAGAGCTTGCTCTGTCCACTCCACGCATTGACCTGGTATTGCAGTATTTCCAGGACCGGTGCACCCTTCCCTTATGTGTTGACTAAAATCAGATTCCAAAAGTGTTTTTTCTCTTTGCCATTGTTTCTGTCTTTCTGAAGGGATCTCCCCTTTTAATCCCATTATTTCAACACCTGTTGGACAATGCATTTGTACAGTCATGTGTGATAATGAGCTCATTTATTAAATGCAATTAATGAATACATTGCCACCTCTTGTTGTGTGTGTGTGTGTGTGTGTCTTCTGTGTTTCTGTGTTTCCGGCATTTCACATTGGAACAGCTCATTCACCTTCCTTGTCTTCTCTCCGCCCTCCCTCCCTCCCTCCTAGGTAAGTTAAAGAGCTGCACCTGAGCCAGCCACTGATTGATGCAGCACCACAGTCAAATAGTGGAGTGGAGTGGAGTAGGGGAACAGCAAACAGCCATTAAAGCAGCCAGCCGCCTACCCGCCACAATGGACCTACCTGTGTACACTAGGTGGATGTGATGGAATGTACTGTCGTCCCTACATTTCAAGAAGAAGTAAGAATTGCAGTTGCAACAAACCCTTGCTTGCCTACAAAGAGAGCAGCAATTTGGATTTGTTACTATGTTACCTGGAAGAATAACAAACTGTGCAAGGATGGAGGTTGTAGGAGCAAAGAGAAGTTGTCTGTAAAGTTGGTGGATGCCTATTTTCCATTTTGCAGTCCCTTGTCTCCCTCTTGTGGCCTCCTGGAGGCAAATAAATGTGCAAAAAAAAGACAGCCTGGCGGCCGGCTGTTGCAGTGTTGCCCTCTCAGGCAACACTGAGTGACTGACTGAGCCTCACAGTCTTATATAAAGTTCAGACGGAACTTTGCACGTGTCATAGTGGAGCCCTCAGGATTCCAGAGCCAGCTTTCTGACATCATAATGGGGCCTGCCTCAGAGATAAAAGCCTGGGCCCAGGCAGTGTTGTTCAGTGCTGCTCAGCAGGCAGCACAGGACTGGATTAAAGCTGATACAAGGTGTGAAGGAACAAGGGGTGGCTGTGGGCATGCACTTGCTGCCGCTGCCAGTGTTTATCTGCATGGCAGGAGGGCATTTGGGCGTTGCCAGGAAGGCGTTTTTATGTAGATTCCTCCTCTTTCAGCACTGCATTGTGGTGCAAGCAAAAGAAGCAAATCCTGTCTGGCTTCCTCTCCGGCCTTTATTCACCTCCCGCTTAGTAGCTGTAAATGTGTGTGAGCCTGCAGGGCCCCATGGAATTGCCTAGGAGTAGGCTGAATCGCTGCAAGGGGTGAACAGCAGTATGGGACAGGCTCGGGCAAGGCAAGGGCCGCTCGGGTTATCGCTTCTCGGCCTTTTGGCTAAGATCAAGTGTAGTATCTGTTCTTATCAGTTTAATATCTGATACGTCCCCTATCTGGGGACCATATATTAAATGGATTTTTAGAACAGGGAGATGGAAATAGAGCTTGCTCTGTCCACTCCACGCATTGACCTGGTATTGCAGTATTTCCAGGACCGGTGCACCCTTCCCTTATGTGTTGACTAAAATCAGATTCCAAAAGTGTTTTTTCTCTTTGCCATTGTTTCTGTCTTTCTGAAGGGATCTCCCCTTTTAATCCCATTATTTCAACACCTGTTGGACAATGCATTTGTACAGTCATGTGTGATAATGAGCTCATTTATTAAATGCAATTAATGAATACATTGCCACCTCTTGTTGTGTGTGTGTGTGTGTGTGTCTTCTGTGTTTCTGTGTTTCCGGCATTTCACATTGGAACAGCTCATTCACCTTCCTTGTCTTCTCTCCGCCCTCCCTCCCTCCCTCCTAGGTAAGTTAAAGAGCTGCACCTGAGCCAGCCACTGATTGATGCAGCACCACAGTCAAATAGTGGAGTGGAGTGGAGTAGGGGAACAGCAAACAGCCATTAAAGCAGCCAGCCGCCTACCCGCCACAATGGACCTACCTGTGTACACTAGGTGGATGTGATGGAATGTACTGTCGTCCCTACATTTCAAGAAGAAGTAAGAATTGCAGTTGCAACAAACCCTTGCTTGCCTACAAAGAGAGCAGCAATTTGGATTTGTTACTATGTTACCTGGAAGAATAACAAACTGTGCAAGGATGGAGGTTGTAGGAGCAAAGAGAAGTTGTCTGTAAAGTTGGTGGATGCCTATTTTCCATTTTGCAGTCCCTTGTCTCCCTCTTGTGGCCTCCTGGAGGCAAATAAATGTGCAAAAAAAAGACAGCCTGGCGGCCGGCTGTTGCAGTGTTGCCCTCTCAGGCAACACTGAGTGACTGACTGAGCCTCACAGTCTTATATAAAGTTCAGACGGAACTTTGCACGTGTCATAGTGGAGCCCTCAGGATTCCAGAGCCAGCTTTCTGACATCATAATGGGGCCTGCCTCAGAGATAAAAGCCTGGGCCCAGGCAGTGTTGTTCAGTGCTGCTCAGCAGGCAGCACAGGACTGGATTAAAGCTGATACAAGGTGTGAAGGAACAAGGGGTGGCTGTGGGCATGCACTTGCTGCCGCTGCCAGTGTTTATCTGCATGGCAGGAGGGCATTTGGGCGTTGCCAGGAAGGCGTTTTTATGTAGATTCCTCCTCTTTCAGCACTGCATTGTGGTGCAAGCAAAAGAAGCAAATCCTGTCTGGCTTCCTCTCCGGCCTTTATTCACCTCCCGCTTAGTAGCTGTAAATGTGTGTGAGCCTGCAGGGCCCCATGGAATTGCCTAGGAGTAGGCTGAATCGCTGCAAGGGGTGAACAGCAGTATGGGACAGGCTCGGGCAAGGCAAGGGCCGCTCGGGTTATCGCTTCTCGGCCTTTTGGCTAAGATCAAGTGTAGTATCTGTTCTTATCAGTTTAATATCTGATACGTCCCCTATCTGGGGACCATATATTAAATGGATTTTTAGAACAGGGAGATGGAAATAGAGCTTGCTCTGTCCACTCCACGCATTGACCTGGTATTGCAGTATTTCCAGGACCGGTGCACCCTTCCCTTATGTGTTGACTAAAATCAGATTCCAAAAGTGTTTTTTCTCTTTGCCATTGTTTCTGTCTTTCTGAAGGGATCTCCCCTTTTAATCCCATTATTTCAACACCTGTTGGACAATGCATTTGTACAGTCATGTGTGATAATGAGCTCATTTATTAAATGCAATTAATGAATACATTGCCACCTCTTGTTGTGTGTGTGTGTGTGTGTGTCTTCTGTGTTTCTGTGTTTCCGGCATTTCACATTGGAACAGCTCATTCACCTTCCTTGTCTTCTCTCCGCCCTCCCTCCCTCCCTCCTAGGTAAGTTAAAGAGCTGCACCTGAGCCAGCCACTGATTGATGCAGCACCACAGTCAAATAGTGGAGTGGAGTGGAGTAGGGGAACAGCAAACAGCCATTAAAGCAGCCAGCCGCCTACCCGCCACAATGGACCTACCTGTGTACACTAGGTGGATGTGATGGAATGTACTGTCGTCCCTACATTTCAAGAAGAAGTAAGAATTGCAGTTGCAACAAACCCTTGCTTGCCTACAAAGAGAGCAGCAATTTGGATTTGTTACTATGTTACCTGGAAGAATAACAAACTGTGCAAGGATGGAGGTTGTAGGAGCAAAGAGAAGTTGTCTGTAAAGTTGGTGGATGCCTATTTTCCATTTTGCAGTCCCTTGTCTCCCTCTTGTGGCCTCCTGGAGGCAAATAAATGTGCAAAAAAAAGAC
Source organism: Rhinoderma darwinii (assembly GCF_050947455.1). Taxonomy (NCBI): domain Eukaryota; kingdom Metazoa; phylum Chordata; class Amphibia; order Anura; family Rhinodermatidae; genus Rhinoderma; species Rhinoderma darwinii. The sequence goes on from NW_027461794.1 coordinate 135,707, forward strand.
AGCCTGGCGGCCGGCTGTTGCAGTGTTGCCCTCTCAGGCAACACTGAGTGACTGACTGAGCCTCACAGTCTTATATAAAGTTCAGACGGAACTTTGCACGTGTCATAGTGGAGCCCTCAGGATTCCAGAGCCAGCTTTCTGACATCATAATGGGGCCTGCCTCAGAGATAAAAGCCTGGGCCCAGGCAGTGTTGTTCAGTGCTGCTCAGCAGGCAGCACAGGACTGGATTAAAGCTGATACAAGGTGTGAAGGAACAAGGGGTGGCTGTGGGCATGCACTTGCTGCCGCTGCCAGTGTTTATCTGCATGGCAGGAGGGCATTTGGGCGTTGCCAGGAAGGCGTTTTTATGTAGATTCCTCCTCTTTCAGCACTGCATTGTGGTGCAAGCAAAAGAAGCAAATCCTGTCTGGCTTCCTCTCCGGCCTTTATTCACCTCCCGCTTAGTAGCTGTAAATGTGTGTGAGCCTGCAGGGCCCCATGGAATTGCCTAGGAGTAGGCTGAATCGCTGCAAGGGGTGAACAGCAGTATGGGACAGGCTCGGGCAAGGCAAGGGCCGCTCGGGTTATCGCTTCTCGGCCTTTTGGCTCAGATCAGGTTTATTGCCTGGTCTGGGCCGGGGGTTCGGTCTTTCGTGGAGTCCTCTCCGACGTTTTTGGGAGCGATCACCGTGCCGTTGGGCATTCCATATCAAGATGGCAGCTGTGCGGAATACTATTCGTTTTGTGGTAAATGAGCAGAGGAGAGACGAAGTGGATACTGGGCACATCATTGAGAACATCCTTCTGGACCTGGCTGGAGTTAAGTTGGTAGAGGTATTCTGTATCCAAGCTTTCAGTAATATTTCTACGTATGACGTATCCTTTTTTGAGGCCGCCTACTGTCTAAATGTTTTTCAGTTGCTCAAGGAGAAACACATGCATGAGGCTTTAACATCTATTGAAGTGCAACCTCTTTTTTCAGCAGTGGAGAAATGTATCACAATCCACATGTATAACCCATTTCTGGATAGAAGGCTGGTTAGGGCCTTTTTAGCTCACTACTGTACCCATGTTAGAGGTGGTGTGGAGCAGAAGAATCTATGGGGAGTTTTCAATGGTGATATCAAGTACTGGGTCAGGCTGAAACCTGACTCCAGCTGTATTGGAGGAGTGATGAATCCTCCTGCTAATTTTTCAATTGGTGGTAATAAGGGATATCTTTACTACCAAGATATGCCATGCTTTTGTAGATCATGTTTTTCCTACGGGCATACCAAAGATGCATGCAAAGGCAAGGTATGCAGGAATTGTAAAGAAACAGGACATGAGGCTAGTGCATGTATTTCCCCATCCAGGTGTGACATTTGTGGTTTGCCTGGTCATACCTGTAGAAAATGCCCAAAGGTGTTTCCCTTCTTAGGGCAAGAGAGAAGGACATGGGGCAGACAGGTGAGAACAACAGGTTCCCTTGCTGCCTCTTCTGATGTAATTTCAGAGCCTGCTGGCAGTGTTTCTGTGGCTGCTTCTCAGGACCCTGGGAAAGCTGGATTAGGAGAGGTTCTAACCTCACATACTGATAGCATGGAGTTGGGTGTGGTCCCTCCAGCAGAGCCAACTGTTGATGAGACACCTGTGGTTATACCTATGGAAGGTGAAGACACAGCGCCACCTAGTGGGTGTGCATACCCTGATAATGGTGCAAGTATGCAAATTTTGTCTTTCTCTAGCCCAGAGTCAAAAACGGAAGACTCAGCTAAAGTGGAGTGGTCAATATCGGAGGAGGACGAGAAGGAGGCCAGGATGCCTAGTGCCACTAGTGCGGAAATTTTCCACAAAGTTGTATCAAAAAGGGGGAAGTCTGGAAAGGCGGTGAAGAGACTGAAGATAGGTTTGTTGGAAGATTCTGCTCATGCAAATCCTTTCTCATTGCTGGACAGTGACTCTAGTTGTAGCCCTAAGTCATCTGAGGTGGCCTCAGAAGTACCCAGCTCTCCTGGGGAAGGTTTCCTCAGTGAAGCCAATGTGGCGAATCTGGAAAGAGCTATGTATTTCCCTGGGACGTGATATGTTCTGGTTTTCTCATGGCTTTCTTTTCCACTAACCATACTATGCCCGCATGTCTTTGAGATTAAAGATTGTCTCACAAAATGTACGGGTGTTCTCCTCTGCTCACAAGCGGGCTGCAGTCCTGGACTTTTTGGCCTCTAAGGGCAGTGACATTGTTTGCGTACAAGAATGTGGTTTATCAAAAATGCCTAGGAAAGAAGAATGGAAGTTTGGGGAAGCAATTTGGTCCTTTTCTTCCACAAATAGGAATGATGGAATTGGCATTCTCTTCAAAAATAATGAGTTTGTCATCAAACAGACTCAAATTATACAGGAAGGAAGATGTGTCTGCGTGTTACTATCCTATAAGGGGTGGCAGTTTAGGCTAATCAATATCTATGGCCATGCTGTGAAAACTGATAGGTTGGCACTTTTTGATAGTTTAAAATTTTTTCTACATGGTAAAGTTCCTGTTATTATTGTCGGTGATATTAACTGTATCCTGGAGAAGCAGGCCCGAGCTGGATCCACAGAGTCTAATGTGGACGCTACCGGAAGTTTGTGGAATAAAATTTTGCAGGACTTTGCTTTGCAGGACGCTGTCACCAGGAAACCAGGTCCATTTACTTACCATGCCGATGACGGAAGAACGGATTCTCGTCTGGACTTTTTCTTTTTTTCTACTTCAGCAATGAAATGTGTCGATTATGCGCAGGAGAGAGTGTGGTTTTCAGATCACGAGTGTTTGTTGGGGGTTTTTGTTATAAATAATTTCTTTTATGGTAGAGGGGTATGGAAGATGAATGTCAGTTTTCTGAGTGATGAAAGGGTAAAAACTAGGTTTGGGAAAAAATATGGGTTTTGGGTTAGGAAGAAAAGTTCTTTCTCTAATGTGTGTGAATGGTGGGTATGGGTGAAAAAAAAGATTGGTGGGTTTTTTAGACAGATAGGGTATAGAAGAGCGAGAAGGAAAAGATTAGAATATTCACGCTTTAACATGCGGATGACGTTCCTTCATCAATGTAAAAATTTGGGTATGGATGTAAGACACGATTTAGAAAAAACAAAAAAAGATATTAAGGAGTGGTTTCGTGAGAAAGGGAAAGAAATAATATTTAGGTCTAAGGTGGAGGTTAGAGATAATCACGAGAAATGCACTAGATTTTTCTTTAAAAAAATGTGTGGTGGAAAAAGTGGAATGAATGTGTTATTGGATAAGGATGATAAAGAGGTGTTTGGTAAGGATGTGATTGATGTGGTGTCTGATTTTTATAAACAACTGTATGATGTGAAGAAATGTGATTTGGGTGATGATGAGGAGTTTTTGGATATTGTGTGTAATTTTGTTCCTGAAAGTGAATGTGCGTTTTTGCTTGGTGAGATTATGGATGGTGAAGTAAAAGATGTGGTGGGAAGTATGGCTAAAAATAAGTCTCCAGGGATCGATGGAATACCAGCTGATTTCTATGGGAAATATTGGGATATAATTGGGAAGGATGTTATAGATGTTATGAGAGTGTTGTTTTCTGGGACTAATATGTGTGATGTGATGAAGAAGGGTATGGTAGTTTTGTTGCATAAAAAAGGAGATAAGAGACGGTTAGAAAACTGGCGACCAATTACTTTGCTTAATACGGATTATAAAATTTTTGCCAAGCTGATTGCGAATCGTATGAGAGATGTGATTGGGTGTGTGATTGATGAGGATCAGGTATGTGCGGTACCGAAAAGGAAATTGCATGAAAACGTGGCGTTGGTGCGGGACATGCTTGAGGATTGTAAGGGTCGGAATAAGAAGGTGATTGTGTGTGCGTTAGATTTTGAGAAAGCGTTTGATCGTGTGGCGCATGTGTTTTTGTTCAAAGTATTAGGGAGAATGGGTTTTCCGGTTCAGTTTGTGAGTTTGTTGAAGAAATTATATGCGAATGCAAAGAGTTGTGTGCAGGTGAATGGGTTTTTTTCAGAATCATTTAATATTATGTCTGGTGTGCGACAGGGTTGTCCGTTGTCTCCCATCCTTTTTATTTGTGCGATTGAACCATTGTTGCAAATGATTAGAAATGATAAGGTTGTGAAAGGTTTGGTGGTGCCCGGGTGTGATGGAAAGCGTGTGAAAGCTTTGGGATATATGGATGATATTTGTGTATTGTGTGATTCAGTGTATGATATGTCCAGAGTGAAGTTGATTGTAAATATGTTTTGTATTGCGTCTGCTTTTAAAATAAATTGGGGTAAGAGCAAATTTAAATTTTTTTTCAGTAATGAGCGGGTGAGTGATCCTGATATGGAACAGGTGAATAGTGTGAAAATTTTGGGTATTGTGTTTGATGATGAGTTGAAAGGGAGAGAAAGTTGGGATGAGTTAGGTGGTAGGATTGTGAGAAAGTTGGAAATGTGGAGAATGAGGGATCTTTCTTTTTCGGGGAAGGTTTTAATAGTCAAAAGCATTATTCTTCCTATGATTTTATATGTCGCTCTGGTTTTTCCTCCTGCTGTTGTTATGTTAAAAAAAGTGAATAGAGTTTTGTTCCTTTTTTTATGGGGGAGCGGGATTGAGAAGGCAAGGAGAGAAATTCTAATGAAAAGCAGACGTAATGGAGGCTTGGATTTCCCAAATTTGGAGATTTTCATTGGAATTAATTGTGTACGTTTTTTTGTAGAGCTTTTATTTAAAGAATCCAAGGCTTCCAGAATGTCGAAGTATTTAGCTGGAACGGTGATTCAGCGTCTAAGATGGGACAAACGTAATTTATGTAAACCAATTGCTTTTCAGTGCACAGGGTGGTATTTGTATGTTGAAAAATTTATTAAAAAGTTCCAGCTAGAGGATGTAAGAATGGAGAGATTTTTGAGTGAAAAGAATGTTGTGAGAAGTATGTGTATGAATAATGTGATGTGTTCTGTAAATGGTTTGAATTCGATGGAGTCTAAGTCTGTGTGGAAGAAGATTGTTACGTATGATGTGTCAAATAAGCAGAAAGATTTGTTATGGATGTCGGTACATGGAGTGTTGCCTGTAAGGAGTGTTCAGAAAAGAAGAGGTTTGGTTGCGTCTGAAAGGTGTCCGAGAGAAGGTTGTGGGGATGATGAGGATGTGAGTCATGTGTTTTGGTCGTGTAAGCATGCAAAGGATGTTTGGAAAAAGTTGAGTGGGTTGTGTGAAGAATTGACTGGTTTGAAGGTTTTGACGTATGAAATTGTCTTGTTTGGTTTGTGTAGTTTGGGTAGTGAAAAGGATAGAGTGTTGTGGATTTTTTTGACTTGTGTGAAAGAGGTATTGTGGAATACACGGAATTTGAATGTGTATAAAAGAGAAGTATTTGAGATTGAGGATGTGGTTAGTATGGTATTGGCTAAGTTGTATTTTTATTATAAATGGGATCTAGAAAGAGGTATGGATGCGGAAGGGATATGGCGAATGTTGAAATGGAGGTATTTAGTTTGAGGAATTTTGTTTGATTTATCTTGTATTTGATGGAAAAATAAAATAATGAACCAGAGTGATGAGATTTTTTGAAAAATAGAGAGGTGGTTTGGACAACTACAGTTCTCGGTTTTATTCAAAAAAACCTGAATGGTTTAATAAAAAAAAAAAAAAAAAAAAAAAATCTGTTCTTATCAGTTTAATATCTGATACGTCCCCTATCTGGGGACCATATATTAAATGGATTTTTAGAACAGGGAGATGGAAATAGAGCTTGCTCTGTCCACTCCACGCATTGACCTGGTATTGCAGTATTTCCAGGACCGGTGCACCCTTCCCTTATGTGTTGACTAAAATCAGATTCCAAAAGTGTTTTTTCTCTTTGCCATTGTTTCTGTCTTTCTGAAGGGATCTCCCCTTTTAATCCCATTATTTCAACACCTGTTGGACAATGCATTTGTACAGTCATGTGTGATAATGAGCTCATTTATTAAATGCAATTAATGAATACATTGCCACCTCTTGTTGTGTGTGTGTGTGTGTGTGTCTTCTGTGTTTCTGTGTTTCCGGCATTTCACATTGGAACAGCTCATTCACCTTCCTTGTCTTCTCTCCGCCCTCCCTCCCTCCCTCCTAGGTAAGTTAAAGAGCTGCACCTGAGCCAGCCACTGATTGATGCAGCACCACAGTCAAATAGTGGAGTGGAGTGGAGTAGGGGAACAGCAAACAGCCATTAAAGCAGCCAGCCGCCTACCCGCCACAATGGACCTACCTGTGTACACTAGGTGGATGTGATGGAATGTACTGTCGTCCCTACATTTCAAGAAGAAGTAAGAATTGCAGTTGCAACAAACCCTTGCTTGCCTACAAAGAGAGCAGCAATTTGGATTTGTTACTATGTTACCTGGAAGAATAACAAACTGTGCAAGGATGGAGGTTGTAGGAGCAAAGAGAAGTTGTCTGTAAAGTTGGTGGATGCCTATTTTCCATTTTGCAGTCCCTTGTCTCCCTCTTGTGGCCTCCTGGAGGCAAATAAATGTGCAAAAAAAAGACAGCCTGGCGGCCGGCTGTTGCAGTGTTGCCCTCTCAGGCAACACTGAGTGACTGACTGAGCCTCACAGTCTTATATAAAGTTCAGACGGAACTTTGCACGTGTCATAGTGGAGCCCTCAGGATTCCAGAGCCAGCTTTCTGACATCATAATGGGGCCTGCCTCAGAGATAAAAGCCTGGGCCCAGGCAGTGTTGTTCAGTGCTGCTCAGCAGGCAGCACAGGACTGGATTAAAGCTGATACAAGGTGTGAAGGAACAAGGGGTGGCTGTGGGCATGCACTTGCTGCCGCTGCCAGTGTTTATCTGCATGGCAGGAGGGCATTTGGGCGTTGCCAGGAAGGCGTTTTTATGTAGATTCCTCCTCTTTCAGCACTGCATTGTGGTGCAAGCAAAAGAAGCAAATCCTGTCTGGCTTCCTCTCCGGCCTTTATTCACCTCCCGCTTAGTAGCTGTAAATGTGTGTGAGCCTGCAGGGCCCCATGGAATTGCCTAGGAGTAGGCTGAATCGCTGCAAGGGGTGAACAGCAGTATGGGACAGGCTCGGGCAAGGCAAGGGCCGCTCGGGTTATCGCTTCTCGGCCTTTTGGCTAAGATCAAGTGTAGTACCTGCTCAAGCTGAGGTTAGTAATCATCCCTGCCGGTGGTACGTGGGCCATCGTAGGGGGATGACAGAACGCCGAGGTGAGGGCAGGGAACCACAACGGTCATCGCTCTGGTGTACGCATTTGGTTTAAAGGTACCATTTGTAGGTGACCAGGCGACCGCCGGATCGAGGTCATTAGGCCGGGTAGTTTGGAAGCCCGAGTTGCTATGTGCCCCAGGGCTGGTGACCCTGGGGTGCCCTAACTCACTGGGGGTGGGATCCCACTGAGTGAAGGCACACTTGCACGCACTCTCTTTCACGCTATATGAGCACACACCTTTATTCTCCCGGCCTTCTGGCTGGGAGATGAGGAATTTTTTTATACCTGGCGGATGTCCAGGCTGTATCACAGCGCACATCCACTTATTTAATTTTGTTTTTCACTGTGTGTTTGTCACGTTTGTCACAAGGATTTTGGGATGCGGTGCCCTTTTGGGACCCTCCTGAGGTCTAGGGGGAAAATGTGTGGCCTTCTGGTTCCTTTTTCCCCTGCAACCCGGCCTCCCTTCTTCGGAGGGGAGGTGCAACTAGGATGCAGGCTCCTAGGTGGACACTGGGGTGGCAGCCCAGGTAGAAGCCTAGGAGTGTGTTTGGGTCTCCCTAAGCTTCGGCGAGGGGGGACCATCGATCCTTGATCCTCTAGGCCTATGGTTTGGAGGGTCAGGGAATGGTTATGCGGGGCCTCTCTCTTTTAAGAGAAGGGCTGCGATAGACCGCATCCTTGTGCACTTTTTGTGTGGCACCTCTGCACTTTTTATGCACTTGGGTGATAGAAAGCACGACTCGGGCTTTCAATAAAAAAAAAAAAAAATCTGTTCTTATCAGTTTAATATCTGATACGTCCCCTATCTGGGGACCATATATTAAATGGATTTTTAGAACAGGGAGATGGAAATAGAGCTTGCTCTGTCCACTCCACGCATTGACCTGGTATTGCAGTATTTCCAGGACCGGTGCACCCTTCCCTTATGTGTTGACTAAAATCAGATTCCAAAAGTGTTTTTTCTCTTTGCCATTGTTTCTGTCTTTCTGAAGGGATCTCCCCTTTTAATCCCATTATTTCAACACCTGTTGGACAATGCATTTGTACAGTCATGTGTGATAATGAGCTCATTTATTAAATGCAATTAATGAATACATTGCCACCTCTTGTTGTGTGTGTGTGTGTGTGTGTCTTCTGTGTTTCTGTGTTTCCGGCATTTCACATTGGAACAGCTCATTCACCTTCCTTGTCTTCTCTCCGCCCTCCCTCCCTCCCTCCTAGGTAAGTTAAAGAGCTGCACCTGAGCCAGCCACTGATTGATGCAGCACCACAGTCAAATAGTGGAGTGGAGTGGAGTAGGGGAACAGCAAACAGCCATTAAAGCAGCCAGCCGCCTACCCGCCACAATGGACCTACCTGTGTACACTAGGTGGATGTGATGGAATGTACTGTCGTCCCTACATTTCAAGAAGAAGTAAGAATTGCAGTTGCAACAAACCCTTGCTTGCCTACAAAGAGAGCAGCAATTTGGATTTGTTACTATGTTACCTGGAAGAATAACAAACTGTGCAAGGATGGAGGTTGTAGGAGCAAAGAGAAGTTGTCTGTAAAGTTGGTGGATGCCTATTTTCCATTTTGCAGTCCCTTGTCTCCCTCTTGTGGCCTCCTGGAGGCAAATAAATGTGCAAAAAAAAGACAGCCTGGCGGCCGGCTGTTGCAGTGTTGCCCTCTCAGGCAACACTGAGTGACTGACTGAGCCTCACAGTCTTATATAAAGTTCAGACGGAACTTTGCACGTGTCATAGTGGAGCCCTCAGGATTCCAGAGCCAGCTTTCTGACATCATAATGGGGCCTGCCTCAGAGATAAAAGCCTGGGCCCAGGCAGTGTTGTTCAGTGCTGCTCAGCAGGCAGCACAGGACTGGATTAAAGCTGATACAAGGTGTGAAGGAACAAGGGGTGGCTGTGGGCATGCACTTGCTGCCGCTGCCAGTGTTTATCTGCATGGCAGGAGGGCATTTGGGCGTTGCCAGGAAGGCGTTTTTATGTAGATTCCTCCTCTTTCAGCACTGCATTGTGGTGCAAGCAAAAGAAGCAAATCCTGTCTGGCTTCCTCTCCGGCCTTTATTCACCTCCCGCTTAGTAGCTGTAAATGTGTGTGAGCCTGCAGGGCCCCATGGAATTGCCTAGGAGTAGGCTGAATCGCTGCAAGGGGTGAACAGCAGTATGGGACAGGCTCGGGCAAGGCAAGGGCCGCTCGGGTTATCGCTTCTCGGCCTTTTGGCTAAGATCAAGTGTAGTATCTGTTCTTATCAGTTTAATATCTGATACGTCCCCTATCTGGGGACCATATATTAAATGGATTTTTAGAACAGGGAGATGGAAATAGAGCTTGCTCTGTCCACTCCACGCATTGACCTGGTATTGCAGTATTTCCAGGACCGGTGCACCCTTCCCTTATGTGTTGACTAAAATCAGATTCCAAAAGTGTTTTTTCTCTTTGCCATTGTTTCTGTCTTTCTGAAGGGATCTCCCCTTTTAATCCCATTATTTCAACACCTGTTGGACAATGCATTTGTACAGTCATGTGTGATAATGAGCTCATTTATTAAATGCAATTAATGAATACATTGCCACCTCTTGTTGTGTGTGTGTGTGTGTGTGTCTTCTGTGTTTCTGTGTTTCCGGCATTTCACATTGGAACAGCTCATTCACCTTCCTTGTCTTCTCTCCGCCCTCCCTCCCTCCCTCCTAGGTAAGTTAAAGAGCTGCACCTGAGCCAGCCACTGATTGATGCAGCACCACAGTCAAATAGTGGAGTGGAGTGGAGTAGGGGAACAGCAAACAGCCATTAAAGCAGCCAGCCGCCTACCCGCCACAATGGACCTACCTGTGTACACTAGGTGGATGTGATGGAATGTACTGTCGTCCCTACATTTCAAGAAGAAGTAAGAATTGCAGTTGCAACAAACCCTTGCTTGCCTACAAAGAGAGCAGCAATTTGGATTTGTTACTATGTTACCTGGAAGAATAACAAACTGTGCAAGGATGGAGGTTGTAGGAGCAAAGAGAAGTTGTCTGTAAAGTTGGTGGATGCCTATTTTCCATTTTGCAGTCCCTTGTCTCCCTCTTGTGGCCTCCTGGAGGCAAATAAATGTGCAAAAAAAAGACAGCCTGGCGGCCGGCTGTTGCAGTGTTGCCCTCTCAGGCAACACTGAGTGACTGACTGAGCCTCACAGTCTTATATAAAGTTCAGACGGAACTTTGCACGTGTCATAGTGGAGCCCTCAGGATTCCAGAGCCAGCTTTCTGACATCATAATGGGGCCTGCCTCAGAGATAAAAGCCTGGGCCCAGGCAGTGTTGTTCAGTGCTGCTCAGCAGGCAGCACAGGACTGGATTAAAGCTGATACAAGGTGTGAAGGAACAAGGGGTGGCTGTGGGCATGCACTTGCTGCCGCTGCCAGTGTTTATCTGCATGGCAGGAGGGCATTTGGGCGTTGCCAGGAAGGCGTTTTTATGTAGATTCCTCCTCTTTCAGCACTGCATTGTGGTGCAAGCAAAAGAAGCAAATCCTGTCTGGCTTCCTCTCCGGCCTTTATTCACCTCCCGCTTAGTAGCTGTAAATGTGTGTGAGCCTGCAGGGCCCCATGGAATTGCCTAGGAGTAGGCTGAATCGCTGCAAGGGGTGAACAGCAGTATGGGACAGGCTCGGGCAAGGCAAGGGCCGCTCGGGTTATCGCTTCTCGGCCTTTTGGCTAAGACCAAGTGTATTTATACAGGAGGTTTTGTCAGAAGGTGCCTGGGGTACCCGGCTACTTGGCCTGGGGGGATCGTCACAGGTTTATCGCCTTGACTTCACCCCCCTGCAGCTATTGGGTAGTCGGACTAGTCCTCAGGCAACGAGAAGGGATCACTAGGCGGACGGCTTGCGCCGGACGGCCTAGAAGGGCGAATCCTTGTCGGGACAAGCTGAAAATGCCGTTTGCGTACGGATTCGTGACTGGGGAAACCCAGTTGCGACAATCTATCCGGATTGAGGTCGAGGAGAAACATCGCCAGCGGAAGAACCTGAAGTTCATAGTAGGGGAAATCCTGCTTGGCTTCTTCGGCCTCAGACGGGAGAACATCCTGTGTCTTAATGACCAGGAAGGCCGCGGACGATATACCATCTCCTTTTGTACCGCGGCCTGCTGCGACACCATCTGTGCAGCCCTGTCTGGTGCGGACCAGACAGAAGAGCGCCTGGACGGGCTCTATTTCGCATTCCTCTATGGGGAGGAATCTATTCCACTTGTCGTGGTGATGCACAGCCCGTTTGTCCCTGCCAGGGACATTGAGATCTTTCTTGGGCGATACTGTCGAGAAATCCACTTCAGCCATGAAGTTAAAAATGCGGAAGGCTTCTGGAATGGAAAGCGGAAGTATTTTGTGAAATTCTTCCAAGACCCAAATGGCATACGAGGCTTTATACATCCGCCAGCCAACTTTGCCATTGGGAGGAACCGGGGATATCTCTTTTACCCCCAGATGCCTCGGTTCTGCTGGAACTGCCAGTCGTATGGACATACGAAAGACGCATGCAGTGAGGGTCATGTCATACGCTGTAATAAATGTGGAGGCCTTGGGCACGTGGCCTCCAAATGCAGTTCCAGCACCATGTGTAACCTGTGCGGGGAGACAGGACACATGTACAAAGAATGTCCAAAGAGAACGCAGTCATTGAGGGGTGAACCCAAACCTGGGCCACCCCGACCGGGGCCAGGGCAGCAGCCTGCAACAGGTGCGGGCACTGCTGGTAATGCCCCGGGACCCACCGAAGGGTCAGGGCCAATACCCTCCGGGCCACGTGTGGAGGGTGGTCCTAGGGATTCCAAGGGGGCCGAGCAGGGCTGTTCTAGCTCTGTAATGAAGGCCCCAAGCTCCAACCCGGAGCCGGTCGGCAAAAAGTCTCGCCGGTCCTCGATACCCACAAAAGGGGACTGGGCAGAGACGGCGGCTGGTGAAGAGCCAAATAAGGAGTCCAGACGTAGGGGCTCCTTGCGGGATACCCCAAGCACCAGCCGCCGCCGATCGGCCGGGCAGCTAGAGTCGGTCCCTCTTGTCACGCCAATAGAGGGTCGGATGCTGACGGCTTTAGATGCAGTAGGCGGAATGATAAGGAAGAAGGAAGGGACCTCACAGGCTCCTGAGCAACCCAAGACGACCAGCGATCCGGAGGAACCTGTAGCCGCACCTGAGGTAGCAGTGGCCGGAGATCGTGACGGAGATGACATCAGCCAGGAGACCGAGGTGACGTCGAGTGAGGAGGACGAGGACGAGACGACGATGGATTTATCCAGTACGGGGAAGAGGTCAAGAGAGGAGGAGGTGTCTACAATAAAGAGGAAAACGTTATGCCGCAGTTCGGACGAAAGCGAATTCAGGGGAAGGGTCGGGTCGAAACATCTGTCCGGCTCTGACCCTGTGAACATCGTGGAGTTCGCGTCCCCGGATGCGGGGCAGCCTGACTCCCAGAGTATATCGGAGTCGGGCTCCTCAGAAGTGGACACTGACTCTCCATAAACTATGCCTTGTAGTACCCTAAAATTCTCCTCACTGAATGTGAGGTCCCTAAAGAGCCCTGTTCGCAGGGCTGCTTTGTTTTCTTACCTTGAGACTATGGACTTTGATTTTTGCCTACTGCAGGAGTGTGGAATCCCTAACAGCATGGACTATATGGATCTAAAACAAGATTGGAAGCTGGGCCCTTCGGTGTGGTCTGGAGCCAATGACTGTCGTTCTACAGGTGTGGGATTACTCTGCCGTGGCCATTTTATTTCTATACAAAATGTGATTGAGATTATGCCCGGCAGAGCTGTTTTAACCCACCTGCACATTAATGGACTTTTAATTCGTATTTTAAATGTGTATGCCCCTCCTGACAAACAGGAGCGGGCAGAACTTTTTAATATTTTACCACTGTTTTGTGTTGGGTCTGCCCCCCTGCTGGTAGGGGGTGATTTTAACTGCATAAGAGAAGGAGAGTGCCGGCAGGGGGGTGATGCAAATAGGAAAGACCACACTACCTACCTGCTCAAAAATTTTATTGATGATTTTAAATTACGCGATTGCTGGAAGGATCTCTTGCCAGGAGACGCAGGCGCCACATGGTCTAATGGAAGAGTGAGCTCCAGAATCGATTTTATTTTTGCCTCCCATGATTTTACCCCTCAAAAATGCATGCTTTTAAATAACATCTTTTCAGATCATAAACTCCTAAATGTGTCTCTGGAGCTGGAGGGAGAGCAAAAAGTAAGTAAGGGCCTCTGGAGGTTGAACGCCACGCTCCTGGAGGACCCTGAAATTAAAAATGAGTTTGTGCGGACCTACCAGTGCTGGCAATTACAGAGAAAACCCCACGGGACCATGCTGCACTGGTGGGAGGGCATTAAACCAAAAATTAAATTATTTTTTATCCGAGCAGGTAGGAAGAAAGCCAGAGAAAAGAAACAGTGGTTTTATGTTCTTAATAAGCGTCTACATGTGCTTTTTAAATTGAAGGATGTTGGGTTTGATGTGGATTCTGATATTTTAAACTTAAAAGCTGAAATAAAAAAATGTCTTGATGATAAAGGTAAACAAATAATTTTTAACTCCCACGTGAAGCATCTAGAAGAAGACGAGAAGTGCTCCCGATTCTTTTTTAAAAAGGTAAACGACAAAAGAGACGCTATTTTAAACCTAGAAGGGGAGACTTCCGTGGGAGGAATGTTAAAGGCAGCTTTTAATTTTTACCAACTCCTTTTTAGTAAAAAAGCCATTGATGAATCCTTTTTAAATCATGCTCTTAACTCCCTTGATTTTAAGTTAGATACTTTGGGCCAGGAGGTTTTATCCCGGGATCTTAATTTGGAGGAACTTTTATTTGTTTTTAAAAGTTTTTCAGCGGGAAAGGCCCCTGGGGAGGATGGGTTGCCTATTGAATTTTATCTAACTTTTTGGGATGTTTTAAAAGAGGATATGATTTTATTATATAAAGAGGCTTTTATTGTAGAAGAGCTGCCCCCTTCTTGGAGAAGGGGGATTGTGTCCCTAATTTTTAAAAATAAGGGTGGAAAGGACCAGCTCAAAAATTGGCGCCCGATTACGCTTTTAAATGTAGATTATAAAATTTTAGCCAAACTGATAGCGGTCCGTTTTAAACCTTTTATCAGTAAATTAATCCACCCAAATCAGGTCTGTGGGGTACCTGGTAGATCTATCACTGAGTCCCTTAATATTTTAAGAGATGTTATTTGGTATTTTAAAGATCGAGGCCAAAACCTTGCTATTTTATCCCTTGATTTTGAAAAGGCCTTTGATAGAGTGTCCCATGAGTTCCTTTTTATGGTGCTTAAAAAAATGGCGGTGCCTGATTTTATTATAAGTCGTGTTATGCTTTTATATCGGTCCTGTTTTAGTGAGATTTCTATAAATGGATTTTTAACTAGTGGTGTTCCTCTTTTATCTGGAGTCAAGCAAGGGTGCCCATTGTCTCCCCTACTATTTATTTGCGCAATGGAGCCCCTTTTAGCCATGCTCAGGAACGATAAAGTTATTAGAGGCGCCCCAATACCTGGTGGGAGGGGCAACCAAGTAAAGGTATTAAGCTACATGGATGATGTGACAATTCTGTGCCCCGATTCATCATCCATGAGGAGGGCGCTGAGGAACACCACCTTTTTCTGCGAAGCTTCTGGTTTTAAACTTAATATTGATAAATGTGAGTGTTTTAATATAGGAGGCTGGGATTCCTCCCTGACCCCAGGAGTCAGAATGCAGAAGGACCAGATTAAAATTTTAGGGATTGTTTTTAATCAGGCGAACAATGGGACCTCTAACTGGGACTCAGTGATAGCAAAAATAGAGAAGAAGGTTTTAATGTGGAATCTTAGGAGCCTCACGATGGAGGGGAAAATTTTAATCATAAAAATGGTTTTAATCCCAATAATGCTCTATGTGGCCATGGTTTTCCCTCCATCCATTTTATATATTAAAAAGCTAACACGCATTTGTTTTATGTTTCTGTGGGGCTCCAAGATGGAAAAATTAAAGCGTGATTTTATGTATAAAGGTAAAGACAATGGCGGGAGAGATGTTCCTAACCTTTTTACATTTTTTTATATCAAATATTTCTGCTTCTGTTTTAAAATGTTTAAATCCGATGGCATTTTTAGCTGCTTTTTAAAATACGCAGCGGGCATGGTTTTTAAACGTTGGGCTCGTATCTCCCTAAATTCTCCTGTGCTTCTGTGTCCCCCAAAACACTATGTGGTGCTAGAAAAGACTGTTAGGCTCCTGAGCCTCCAAGAATTGGAGCCTGACATATTGGGGGACCAGAGAAAGGTGTCGATGGCGTGCAGACACGGAGAAGAGACAGTGGCAGTGTCCAATTTCTCGCAGGCAAGGTCCAAGCAAGTGTGGCGAAATGTGTACGGGAAATATCTTGCAAATGTGCATAAGGACCTTGCCTGGGCAATCGTCCACCAGTGCCTCCCTACACGTGCATTCCAACATAGGCGAGGACTGGTGGCGAGAGCCAAGTGCCCACGAGATAGGTGCGGAAATGATGAAACAGTAATGCACTTGTTCTGGAACTGCCACTATGCACAGGAGGTATGGAGGAAAGCCGGCCTTTTACTAAAATGGATCTGTGGTCTTAAAGATTTTAAGTACGAATACGTTTTTTATGGCCTTTTTACCTGCCCATCATTCAGACAGCAGATGATCTGCTGGATGATTATTAATTGTTTTAAAAATGCCATCTGGAAGGTTAGGAACATTCTTCTTTTTAAACGTGATTTTATTGACATTACAGACTGTGTCAAGATTGCGTTAAGTGAGCTGTATGTATACTACCTCAGAGACAAAAAAAATCTAGGAGCAAAAGAAGCGGCATCCATGTGGTGTCTGTCTCTGTGGAACACGATTACCATGTAAATAATTTATGTATTTGTAATTGTGATTTTACTGCTTGTTTTATCCTGCCATTGTCAGATTTTTAAAGAAACCTTCTTCTCGTTAAAAATTTATTGCTTTTATCATTTTAATGAAATGTATTAAAAATAAACATTTTATTACTGAAGTTATTTTACAAAAAGGTTTTAATGAAATGAATTAAAAAACATTTTGTTACTGAATTTTATTAAAGAAAAATGTACAAACATATAATTTATTACAGAATTGAATTACACAAAAATTATTTTTTGAAATGTACAACAAGCATTTTATTACTGAATTTTATTTTATGAAAATGTATTCTCTGTATATATATATGTGTCAATAAAATTTTGTTGAAACCTTATCTGTTCTTATCAGTTTAATATCTGATACGTCCCCTATCTGGGGACCATATATTAAATGGATTTTTAGAACAGGGAGATGGAAATAGAGCTTGCTCTGTCCACTCCACGCATTGACCTGGTATTGCAGTATTTCCAGGACCGGTGCACCCTTCCCTTATGTGTTGACTAAAATCAGATTCCAAAAGTGTTTTTTCTCTTTGCCATTGTTTCTGTCTTTCTGAAGGGATCTCCCCTTTTAATCCCATTATTTCAACACCTGTTGGACAATGCATTTGTACAGTCATGTGTGATAATGAGCTCATTTATTAAATGCAATTAATGAATACATTGCCACCTCTTGTTGTGTGTGTGTGTCTTCTGTGTTTCTGTGTTTCCGGCATTTCACATTGGAACAGCTCATTCACCTTCCTTGTCTTCTCTCCGCCCTCCCTCCCTCCCTCCTAGGTAAGTTAAAGAGCTGCACCTGAGCCAGCCACTGATTGATGCAGCACCACAGTCAAATAGTGGAGTGGAGTGGAGTAGGGGAACAGCAAACAGCCATTAAAGCAGCCAGCCGCCTACCCGCCACAATGGACCTACCTGTGTACACTAGGTGGATGTGATGGAATGTACTGTCGTCCCTACATTTCAAGAAGAAGTAAGAATTGCAGTTGCAACAAACCCTTGCTTGCCTACAAAGAGAGCAGCAATTTGGATTTGTTACTATGTTACCTGGAAGAATAACAAACTGTGCAAGGATGGAGGTTGTAGGAGCAAAGAGAAGTTGTCTGTAAAGTTGGTGGATGCCTATTTTCCATTTTGCAGTCCCTTGTCTCCCTCTTGTGGCCTCCTGGAGGCAAATAAATGTGCAAAAAAAAGACAGCCTGGCGGCCGGCTGTTGCAGTGTTGCCCTCTCAGGCAACACTGAGTGACTGACTGAGCCTCACAGTCTTATATAAAGTTCAGACGGAACTTTGCACGTGTCATAGTGGAGCCCTCAGGATTCCAGAGCCAGCTTTCTGACATCATAATGGGGCCTGCCTCAGAGATAAAAGCCTGGGCCCAGGCAGTGTTGTTCAGTGCTGCTCAGCAGGCAGCACAGGACTGGATTAAAGCTGATACAAGGTGTGAAGGAACAAGGGGTGGCTGTGGGCATGCACTTGCTGCCGCTGCCAGTGTTTATCTGCATGGCAGGAGGGCATTTGGGCGTTGCCAGGAAGGCGTTTTTATGTAGATTCCTCCTCTTTCAGCACTGCATTGTGGTGCAAGCAAAAGAAGCAAATCCTGTCTGGCTTCCTCTCCGGCCTTTATTCACCTCCCGCTTAGTAGCTGTAAATGTGTGTGAGCCTGCAGGGCCCCATGGAATTGCCTAGGAGTAGGCTGAATCGCTGCAAGGGGTGAACAGCAGTATGGGACAGGCTCGGGCAAGGCAAGGGCCGCTCGGGTTATCGCTTCTCGGCCTTTTGGCTAAGATCAAGTGTAGTATCTGTTCTTATCAGTTTAATATCTGATACGTCCCCTATCTGGGGACCATATATTAAATGGATTTTTAGAACAGGGAGATGGAAATAGAGCTTGCTCTGTCCACTCCACGCATTGACCTGGTATTGCAGTATTTCCAGGACCGGTGCACCCTTCCCTTATGTGTTGACTAAAATCAGATTCCAAAAGTGTTTTTTCTCTTTGCCATTGTTTCTGTCTTTCTGAAGGGATCTCCCCTTTTAATCCCATTATTTCAACACCTGTTGGACAATGCATTTGTACAGTCATGTGTGATAATGAGCTCATTTATTAAATGCAATTAATGAATACATTGCCACCTCTTGTTGTGTGTGTGTGTGTGTGTGTCTTCTGTGTTTCTGTGTTTCCGGCATTTCACATTGGAACAGCTCATTCACCTTCCTTGTCTTCTCTCCGCCCTCCCTCCCTCCCTCCTAGGTAAGTTAAAGAGCTGCACCTGAGCCAGCCACTGATTGATGCAGCACCACAGTCAAATAGTGGAGTGGAGTGGAGTAGGGGAACAGCAAACAGCCATTAAAGCAGCCAGCCGCCTACCCGCCACAATGGACCTACCTGTGTACACTAGGTGGATGTGATGGAATGTACTGTCGTCCCTACATTTCAAGAAGAAGTAAGAATTGCAGTTGCAACAAACCCTTGCTTGCCTACAAAGAGAGCAGCAATTTGGATTTGTTACTATGTTACCTGGAAGAATAACAAACTGTGCAAGGATGGAGGTTGTAGGAGCAAAGAGAAGTTGTCTGTAAAGTTGGTGGATGCCTATTTTCCATTTTGCAGTCCCTTGTCTCCCTCTTGTGGCCTCCTGGAGGCAAATAAATGTGCAAAAAAAAGACAGCCTGGCGGCCGGCTGTTGCAGTGTTGCCCTCTCAGGCAACACTGAGTGACTGACTGAGCCTCACAGTCTTATATAAAGTTCAGACGGAACTTTGCACGTGTCATAGTGGAGCCCTCAGGATTCCAGAGCCAGCTTTCTGACATCATAATGGGGCCTGCCTCAGAGATAAAAGCCTGGGCCCAGGCAGTGTTGTTCAGTGCTGCTCAGCAGGCAGCACAGGACTGGATTAAAGCTGATACAAGGTGTGAAGGAACAAGGGGTGGCTGTGGGCATGCACTTGCTGCCGCTGCCAGTGTTTATCTGCATGGCAGGAGGGCATTTGGGCGTTGCCAGGAAGGCGTTTTTATGTAGATTCCTCCTCTTTCAGCACTGCATTGTGGTGCAAGCAAAAGAAGCAAATCCTGTCTGGCTTCCTCTCCGGCCTTTATTCACCTCCCGCTTAGTAGCTGTAAATGTGTGTGAGCCTGCAGGGCCCCATGGAATTGCCTAGGAGTAGGCTGAATCGCTGCAAGGGGTGAACAGCAGTATGGGACAGGCTCGGGCAAGGCAAGGGCCGCTCGGGTTATCGCTTCTCGGCCTTTTGGCTAAGATCAAGTGTAGTATCTGTTCTTATCAGTCCTTGTAAGGATAGATAGCTCGGAGAACCACTGGGGGCTATAAACACTAGCTTAGCGATCCAAGAGCGTTCCAGACGAAGCCGGCGACGAACTGCGGAGAAGAACCAGCGAAGACGACGATCCAGAAGGGAGAAGCCGCCATCGGGGAAGAAGCTCCGGGAGATCGCTGCCGGGAAGAAGAAGGAGAACTTCGGAGAAGAGCCGCTGCTGAAGGGGATCTTCGAAGAAGCTCGGCCGCAGAAGAAGAAGCTCGACGAGGAACCGCTGCGGAAGAAATTTCGTGGAAGAACCTCGGCCAGCAAGGAGAAGATTTGCATAGCTCCGCCCCCTTCGGGAAAGAGCTATCGAAGATCCTCCCCAAGCGACAGGAACAGCTGGAAGAAGCCATGGCCTCAACCAGCAACCCTGCCACCCAGAAGAAGAAGGCTGATGGACCAGGTGAGCCGGCCCAGGCCAGGACATCTCCTCCTGAAGCCTCCTCAAGCCAACAGGCCACCAGGAAGCCGAACCAGGCTGCTCCAACCCTGGAGCCCTGGATGAAGCAGACGGTGGCCCTGAAGCTGAAGGAGGTGGACGGGAGAGTGCCGGACATGACGGAAGAAGTGTTCTGCCAGAAGATGCTCCTGGACCAGGGCTTCGCTAAGCCGGAGACCATCAGCATCCAGGCCTTCATGACCGGGATGTTCTTCGTGACCTTCGCTTCGATCAACATCTGCAGAAGGTACTGGGAGATGGTGAAAGCGGCGAGGCCTGAATCCCCTTTCTCTCGCTTTGTGGGCAACTGCCCTGTCCAAAGAGAGGAAAGGCGGGTGACGGTCTCAATGCGGAACCCACACACCCCCGGCAAAGACATCACCACGCTCCTGAAGCGGTTCTGCACAGTGGTGAGGGAACCCACCCACATCCTGAACGGACTCGGCTTCTGGACTGGCAAGTGGTCGGTAATCGTCCGACTGAACAAGGATTCCAGCGCGGAAGACGGCCTCCAACACCTGCCCCAGTCATTCTCGCTGGGCAACTCCTACGGCCTCATCTACTACCCGGACATGCCGCAGATCTGCAGGAGATGCAGCAAGAAGGGTCATTCGGTGAAGGACTGCAAGGAGGACGCCTGCAAGAACTGCCGGGTAACAGGACACGAGACCAAAGACTGCCCGAAACGGACAATGTGCAACCTCTGCGGACAAGCAGCCCACTCCTACAAGGACTGCCCGAAGAGGGATCGATCCTGGGCAACTGTAGCGGCGAAAGCTCCGGCCAGAGGGAACCCCGCCCCAGCCAGAGCTCCAGCGGCGCAGAAGACCGGGAATAAGAAGGATGGTAAGAAGACGACAGTCCCTCCCCCCCGTCTCCCGGCCCTCCCTCGCCCTACCCTTCCCACCCTCCCTCGCCCGGCCCTCCCCACCCCCCCGTCCCCAACCCCTGTCACCCCCACTGAGGCTCTCACCTTCTCCTACCCACCCATCTCAGTGGTCCTGTCACCTGCACCTCTCCCAACCCAGCCTCCCTTCTCCCCAGCTCCAGCAGCACTAACATCTTCCCCTCCAGCTGCTGGAGTCCTCTCCCTGGAGGATTTTCCCCCTCTTGTCTCCTCAGGTGCCATCCAGAGGAAGAGAAAGGTGAGGGACAGCCCAGCTGCTGAGTCCTCAAAGCGACAAGTCGTGGAAATCTGCGAAGATTCCCTTGCGCAGCAGGAGGAAATGGAGCAGATGGTGGAGGAACTCGTGTCTGAACCTGAGGTCATCGACTTCACAACAGACATCCAGGTGGCTACAATCCTGGAACAATTTTTGTCAGAGGGCCTGCTGGATCTTTCGGACCCGCCAGGAGAGGAGGATCCGCCCGACCGGACTGGTAACTAAGGTGTATCGTTTGCACTAACCTTCTTTATTCTCCCCCATGGCTGCTAAACTTAACATCTTTAGCCTCAATGTGAGGAGTGTTAGAGATAGGACTAGATGTCAGATGGTGCTAACTTTTCTTTCCAAGCAGTCGAGTGATGTATTTATGCTGCAGGAATGTACTCTCCCCTCTTCCAGGTCATACCATCATCTGGCCAGGCAGTGGACCCATGGCCCGTCCTACTGGTCTGGTGGGGGCGACTGTAAGTCTGCAGGGGTTGCCATCCTGATTAGGGGAAGCGTATTTACTGTTGACTCTGTCCAGGAGCTCGCCTGCGGCCGCTTGTTGGTCGTAGACGGTTCCTGGGCAGGAGAGCCGATTAGGCTCATCAACGTGTACGCTCCCCCTATGAAGGCTGAGCGCCTGGAACTATTCCAGACCCTGCGGACCCAGCTCGCCACCACTAGGGCAGTGGTGATGGCCGGGGACTTCAACTGCCCCATCGAAGAGGATGGACGAAGTTCCGGCACTTCAATCAAACTGGATGTCAGTTCCAAACTGCTTATCGAGATGGTAACCGAAGCATCCTTGCAGGACGTTGTGGGCTCCATGGGGATTGGCTCTGTGAACTATTCATGGAGCCGACCCGATGGCTCACTTCGTTCTCGGATTGACTTTGTGTTCACCTCCCGGGCAGTCAAGCAGCATGGGCACTCCATGGTCCCCTGCTTCTTCTCTGACCACAGGGCCATTCTCTTCCAGGGTGCCATCGGCCACGGTTTTCCTCCCGGCCCTGGCTCCTGGAAGCTGAATTGTGCCCTGCTGGAAAGAGAGGAGGTACTGGCGGAACTTAGAGACGCCTATATTGTTTGGAGGAATGATAAAGTTTTCTTTGACAAAACCTGTGACTGGTGGGAATATGTTAAAGTTGAATTTCGTTGTTTCTTTCAGGCAAAAAGTCGTCAACAGGCGTGTGAGAGGAAGAGAGACTTCAGAGAGATGCAGCGTCAGCTGCGATCCCTGCAAGACCTCCTTCAATGCGGCTGGGACGTCAGGAAGGAGCTGGAGGAAGCCAAAAAGGGCCTGAAAAGGCACTTTGAGGAGGAATCCAAGCGAATTGTCTTTCGTTCCAAGGTGGAGAACCTGGAGAAGGGTGAGAAATGTAACTCGTTCTTTTTCAGGAAACTCCATGCCGGCCACACGCCCCTGAAGGAACTTCGAGATGAGACCGGAAACATGCATTCTGGGAAGAAGGAGGTGATGGGAGTCGTCACAGACTACTACCGAAGCCTCTACTCCCGGAAAACCACTGACCCCGAAGCCGCCGATAAATTCCTGTCAGGTATCACTAATCATCTTGATCCTGCAGGTACGGAGGCTATGGATGTACCCCTGACGGTGGAGGAACTGCTCTCTGCCGCTAAATCCTTCAGACCCGGCAGGACCCCGGGCAGTGATGGTCTCCCAGCAGAGCTCTATGTAGCGCTGGGGGACTTGATCTGTCCGGACCTGCTGGAGCTCTATGAGGAGATGGTGGTGGAGGGTAGAATGCCACCGTCCTTGAGAGAAGGCATGATCACGATCTTGTATAAGCGGAAGGGGGAGAGATGTGACCTGAAAAACTGGCGTCCCATCTCTCTCCTGAACGTGGACTACAAGATCCTCGCCAAAGTATTGGCCAACAGACTGAAGGTTGTCATCGGACGGATCATCGGATCGGACCAAACCTGCGGCATTCCTGGCCGTAGGGTGGCCGACAGTCTTGCCCTGGTGAGGGACACGGTGCATTACATGCAAAGCCGCCGTACACACGCGGCCCTGGTCAGTCTGGATCAGGAGAAGGCTTTTGACCGGGTCTCTCACGAATTCATGGGTAAGGCTCTGCGTAGGCTGCGGCTTGGCAGGTTGTTCTGTTTGTATGTTAACCTGATGTATTGCGACATTTACAGCTCGGTGCTGGTGAACGGCTGGAAGACTGACCCCTTTCCTGTATCGTCGGGGGTTAGACAAGGCTGTCCTCTTTCACCTCTCCTTTTTGTTTGTGTTATAGAGCTCTTTGCAGAGGCTATCCGGCAGAATGGAGAGATCAGAGGGATCACCGCACCAGGTCCAGGACACTTCGAGGTCAAATGCTCGCTGTACATGGACGACGTGACCGTCTTCTGCGCTGACCAGAGTTCGGTGACTGCACTCGTCCAGACCTGCGAGGAGTTCGGACGCGCTTCAGGGGCAAAAGTCAACTGCGGGAAGTCGGAAGCCATGCTCTTCGGAAAGTGGTACCTGCCTTCTCCTGCCTCCTTCCCGTTTACTATCAAGCCGGACTTCATCAAAATTCTGGGAGTCTGGTTCGGTAAGGAAGGTGCAGCCCTAAAGTCGTGGGAAGAACGCTTGGCCAAAGTCAACCAAAGGATCGGACTGTGGAGCCTCAGACAACTCACTATTGAGGGCAAAGCAATGGTCCTGCGTAACGAAGTCTTGCCTGTGCTACAATACACTGCACAGGCATGGCCCCCTCTTGCCACCGTCTCGAGGGCCATTACCAGGACTGTGTTTCGCTTCATCTGGGGCTCGAAAATGGACAGAGTAAAGCGGACTGTTATGTACAAGGAGCCCCGCAAAGGTGGGAAGGGTATACCCGACATTCCCACTCTGCTGCGGATCGCTTTTGTATGTGACTGTGTTCGTAGGACTCTGAGGACAGCAAACGGCTCTGCGGGCAAGGCCATGTCCCGCTACTTCCTCCTTCCCCTCTGGCGAGGTTTTGGCTGGGACAAGTGGGACAGCTCCTTCCCTTACAACTGGCACGCTCCCTGGTTCTACGGAGATGTCGTCCGGTTTGTGAGGGAGCATCAACTGGAGGGTCTTAAGCCCGACTTGTGGAAACCTAAGACGATCCACAAGCACATCAGAGCAAAGGACTCACTGGAGTCTGTTCCAGGGCTTCATGCCGACACGTTGGAGACTGTTTGGACTAACGTGTCATCTGGCAGGTTGACCAACGGGCACAAGGACATTTCATGGATGGCCATCCAGGGAGGACTGCCTCTTAGGTCATTCATGCATGCCCGCAACCTGTGCAAGACCCGGTACTGCCCCAGGTGCCCCTTCACGGAGGAAACATCTTTGCACATTTTCTGGCAGTGCCCCTTTGCACAGGGTCTGTTGAAAGCCTTGGAACATGAACTCAAGGACTCAGTACCCAGGAACAGACTGTCGTACCGCTCGGTACTTTATGGACTATTTCCTGGGAATACCACGGATGGAGCAATCCAGGAAGCCTGGCGCCTTATGAACTGCTTTAAGGACGCTATATGGTTTGCCAGGAACCGTCTGATTTTGCGGAGAGAGAGTGTGTCCGTCCAGGACTGCCGCAGGCTGATCCACAGCCTGCTCAGAGACTATTCCACCTGGGACAGCCCGGACGTCGATGAGGAAGAGGACTGATACTCCCCTTCCCCCCACTCCCCCTTCTTGTGTGTTGTCTTTCAATAAAGCTTCGGGCCTGTGATTTCCCCCTTTCCTATCCCCTCCTACCCACTCCCCTATCCCATCACTTGTCTGTAATGCTTTGTTGTTTGGCGTTAGTGAATGCAAGAATGTTAGTGTAGCATGTGGTGTAATGTATAGCATAGGCTAGCCTGTACTGTGTATTATACTGTCATGTTATGTTTGACGACTGTTATTATTTATTATTTGCTGCTTCATGGCTTGCGCTGCGTCGCAGTAATGTTTGTATGATGACGATTGATTGTCAATAAAGCAATTTTCAATCAAAAAATCTGTTCTTATCAGTCCTTGTAAGGATAGATAGCTCGGAGAACCACTGGGGGCTATAAACACTAGCTTAGCGATCCAAGAGCGTTCCAGACGAAGCCGGCGACGAACTGCGGAGAAGAACCAGCGAAGACGACGATCCAGAAGGGAGAAGCCGCCATCGGGGAAGAAGCTCCGGGAGATCGCTGCCGGGAAGAAGAAGGAGAACTTCGGAGAAGAGCCGCTGCTGAAGGGGATCTTCGAAGAAGCTCGGCCGCAGAAGAAGAAGCTCGACGAGGAACCGCTGCGGAAGAAATTTCGTGGAAGAACCTCGGCCAGCAAGGAGAAGATTTGCATAGCTCCGCCCCCTTCGGGAAAGAGCTATCGAAGATCCTCCCCAAGCGACAGGAACAGCTGGAAGAAGCCATGGCCTCAACCAGCAACCCTGCCACCCAGAAGAAGAAGGCTGATGGACCAGGTGAGCCGACCCAGGCCAGGACATCTCCTCCTGAAGCCTCCTCAAGCCAACAGGCCACCAGGAAGCCGAACCAGGCTGCTCCAACCCTGGAGCCCTGGATGAAGCAGACGGTGGCCCTGAAGCTGAAGGAGGTGGACGGGAGAGTGCCGGACATGACGGAAGAAGTGTTCTGCCAGAAGATGCTCCTGGACCAGGGCTTCGCTAAGCCGGAGACCATCAGCATCCAGGCCTTCATGACCGGGATGTTCTTCGTGACCTTCGCTTCGATCAACATCTGCAGAAGGTACTGGGAGATGGTGAAAGCGGCGAGGCCTGAATCCCCTTTCTCTCGCTTTGTGGGCAACTGCCCTGTCCAAAGAGAGGAAAGGCGGGTGACGGTCTCAATGCGGAACCCACACACCCCCGGCAAAGACATCACCACGCTCCTGAAGCGGTTCTGCACAGTGGTGAGGGAACCCACCCACATCCTGAACGGACTCGGCTTCTGGACTGGCAAGTGGTCGGTAATCGTCCGACTGAACAAGGATTCGAGCGCGGAAGACGGCCTCCAGCACCTGCCCCAGTCATTCTCGCTGGGCAACTCCTACGGCCTCATCTACTACCCGGACATGCCGCAGATCTGCAGGAGATGCAGCAAGAAGGGTCATTCGGTGAAGGACTGCAAGGAGGACGCCTGCAAGAACTGCCGGGTAACAGGACACGAGACCAAAGACTGCCCGAAACGGACAATGTGCAACCTCTGCGGACAAGCAGCCCACTCCTACAAGGACTGCCCGAAGAGGGATCGATCCTGGGCAACTGTAGCGGCGAAAGCTCCGGCCAGAGGGAACCCCGCCCCAGCCAGAGCTCCAGCGGCGCAGAAGACCGGGAATAAGAAGGATGGTAAGAAGACAACAGTCCCTCCCCCCACTCTCCCGGCCCTCCCTCGCCCTACCCCTCCCACCCTCCCTCGCCCAGCCCTCCCCACCCCCCCGTCCCCAACCCCTGTCACCCCCACTGAGGCTCTCACCTTCTCCTACCCACCCATCTCAGTGGTCCTGTCACCTGCACCTCTCCCAACCCAGCCTCCCTTCTCCCCAGCTCCAGCAGCACTAACATCTTCCCCTCCAGCTGCTGGAGTCCTCTCCCTGGAGGATTTTCCCCCTCTTGTCTCCTCAGGTGCCATCCAGAGGAAGAGAAAGGTGAGGGACAGCCCAGCGGCTGAGTCCTCAAAGCGACAAGTCGTGGAAATCTGCGAAGATTCCCTTGCGCAGCAGGAGGAAATGGAGCAGATGGTGGAGGAACTCGTGTCTGAACCTGAGGTCATCGACTTCACAACAGACATCCAGGTGGCTACAATCCTGGAACAATTTCTGTCAGAGGGCCTGCTGGATCTTTCGGACCCGCCAGGCGAGGAGGATCCGCCCGATCGGACTGGTAACTAAGGTGTATCGTTTGCACTGACCTTCTTTATTCTCCCCCATGGCTGCTAAACTTAACATCTTTAGCCTCAATGTGAGGAGTGTTAGAGATAGGACTAGATGTCAGATGGTGCTAACTTTTCTTTCCAAGCAGTCGAGTGATGTATTTATGCTGCAGGAATGTACTCTCCCCTCTTCCAGGTCATACCATCATCTGGCCAGGCAGTGGACCCATGGCCCGTCCTACTGGTCTGGTGGGGGCGACTGTAAGTCTGCAGGGGTTGCCATCCTGATTAGGGGAAGCGTATTTACTGTTGACTCTGTCCAGGAGCTCGCCTGCGGCCGCTTGTTGGTCGTAGACGGTTCCTGGGCAGGAGAGCCGATTAGGCTCATCAACGTATACGCTCCCCCTATGAAGGCTGAGCGCCTGGAACTATTCCAGACCCTGCGGACCCAGCTCGCCACCACTAGGGCAGTGGTGATGGCCGGGGACTTCAACTGCCCCATCGAAGAGGATGGACGAAGTTCCGGCACTTCAATCAAACTGGATGTCAGTTCCAAACTGCTTATCGAGATGGTAACCGAAGCATCCTTGCAGGACGTTGTGGGCTCCATGGGGATCGGCTCTGTGAACTATTCATGGAGCCGACCCGATGGCTCACTTCGTTCTCGGATTGACTTTGTGTTCACCTCCCGGGCAGTCAAGCAGCATGGGCACTCCATGGTCCCCTGCTTCTTCTCTGACCACAGGGCCATTCTCTTCCAGGGTGCCATCGGCCACGGTTTTCCTCCCGGCCCTGGCTCCTGGAAGCTGAATTGTGCCCTGCTGGAAAGAGAGGAGGTACTGGCGGAACTTAGAGACGCCTATATTGTTTGGAGGAATGATAAAGTTTTCTTTGACAAAACCTGTGACTGGTGGGAATATGTTAAAGTTGAATTTCGTTGTTTCTTTCAGGCAAAAAGTCGTCAACAGGCGTGTGAGAGGAAGAGAGACTTCAGAGAGATGCAGCGTCAGCTGCGATCCCTGCAAGACCTCCTTCAATGCGGCTGGGACGTCAGGAAGGAGCTGGAGGAAGCCAAAAAGGGCCTGAAAAGGCACTTTGAGGAGGAATCCAAGCGAATTGTCTTTCGTTCCAAGGTGGAGAACCTGGAGAAGGGTGAGAAATGTAACTCGTTCTTTTTCAGGAAACTCCATGCCGGCCACACGCCCCTGAAGGAACTCCGAGATGAGACCGGAAACATGCATTCTGGGAAGAAGGAGGTGATGGGAGTCGTCACAGACTACTACCGAAGCCTCTACTCCCGGAAAACCACTGACCCCGAAGCCGCCGATAAATTCCTGTCAGGTATCACTAATCATCTTGATCCTGCAGGTACGGAGGCTATGGATGTACCCCTGACGGTGGAGGAACTGCTCTCTGCCGCTAAATCCTTCAGACCTGGCAGGACCCCGGGCAGTGATGGTCTCCCAGCAGAGCTCTATGTAGCGCTGGGGGACTTGATCTGTCCGGACCTGCTGGAGCTCTATGAGGAGATGGTGGTGGAGGGTAGAATGCCACCGTCCTTGAGAGAAGGCATGATCACGATCTTGTATAAGCGGAAGGGGGAGAGATGTGACCTGAAAAACTGGCGTCCCATCTCTCTCCTGAACGTGGACTACAAGATCCTCGCCAAAGTATTGACCAACAGACTGAAGGTTGTCATCGGACAGATCATCGGATCGGACCAAACCTGCGGCATTCCTGGCCGTAGGGTGGCCGACAGTCTTGCCCTGGTGAGGGACACGGTGCACTACATGCAAAGCCGCCGTGCACACGCGGCCCTGGTCAGTCTGGATCAGGAGAAGGCTTTTGACCGGGTCTCTCACGAATTCATGGGTAAGGCTCTGCGTAGGCTGCGGCTTGGCAGGTTGTTCTGTTTGTATGTTAACCTGATGTATTGTGACATTTACAGCTCGGTGCTGGTGAACGGCTGGAAGACTGACCCCTTTCCTGTATCGTCGGGGGTTAGACAAGGCTGTCCTCTTTCACCTCTCCTTTTTGTTTGTGTTATAGAGCTCTTCGCAGAGGCTATCCGGCAGAATGGAGAGATCAGAGGGATCACCGCACCAGGTCCAGGACACTTCGAGGTCAAATGCTCGCTGTACATGGACGACGTGACCGTCTTCTGCGCTGACCAGAGTTCGGTGACTGCACTCGTCCAGACCTGCGAGGAGTTCGGACGCGCTTCAGGGGCAAAAGTCAACTGCGGGAAGTCGGAAGCCATGCTCTTCGGAAAGTGGTACCTGCCTTCTCCTGCCTCCTTCCCGTTTACTATCAAGCCGGACTTCATCAAAATTCTGGGAGTCTGGTTCGGTAAGGAAGGTGCAGCCCTAAAGTCGTGGGAAGAACGCTTGGCCAAAGTCAACCAAAGGACCGGACTGTGGAGCCTCAGACAACTCACTATTGAGGGCAAAGCAATGGTCCTGCGTAACGAAGTCTTGCCTGTGCTACAATACACTGCACAGGCATGGCCCCCTCTTGCCACCGTCTCGAGGGCCATTACCAGGACTGTGTTTCGCTTCATCTGGGGCTCGAAAATGGACAGAGTAAAGCGGACTGTTATGTACAAGGAGCCCCGCAAAGGTGGGAAGGGTATACCCGACATTCCCACTCTGCTGCGGATCGCTTTTGTATGTGACTGTGTTCGTAGGACTCTGAGGACAGCAAACGGCTCTGCGGGCAAGGCCATGTCCCGCTACTTCCTCCTTCCCCTCTGGCGAGGTTTTGGCTGGGACA
Source organism: Rhinoderma darwinii (assembly GCF_050947455.1). Classification (NCBI taxonomy): domain Eukaryota; kingdom Metazoa; phylum Chordata; class Amphibia; order Anura; family Rhinodermatidae; genus Rhinoderma; species Rhinoderma darwinii. The sequence continues at coordinate 165,361 of NW_027461794.1, forward strand.
AGTGGGACAGCTCCTTCCCTTACAACTGGCACGCTCCCTGGTTCTACGGAGATGTCGTCCGGTTTGTGAGGGAGCATCAACTGGAGGGTCTTAAGCCCGACTTGTGGAAACCTAAGACGATCCACAAGCACATCAGAGCAAAGGACTCACTGGAGTCTGTTCCAGGGCTTCATGCCGACACGTTGGAGACTGTTTGGACTAACGTGTCATCTGGCAGGTTGACCAACGGGCACAAGGACATTTCATGGATGGCCATCCAGGGAGGACTGCCTCTTAGGTCATTCATGCATGCCCGCAACCTGTGCAAGACCCGGTACTGCCCCAGGTGCCCCTTCACGGAGGAAACATCTTTGCACATTTTCTGGCAGTGCCCCTTTGCACAGGGTCTGTTGAAAGCCTTGGAACATGAACTCAAGGACTCAGTACCCAGGAACAGACTGTCGTACCGCTCGGTACTTTATGGACTATTTCCTGGGAATACCACGGATGGAGCAATCCAGGAAGCCTGGCGCCTTATGAACTGCTTTAAGGACGCTATATGGTTTGCCAGGAACCGTCTGATTTTGCGGAGAGAGAGTGTGTCCGTCCAGGACTGCCGCAGGCTGATCCACAGCCTGCTCAGAGACTATTCCACCTGGGACAGCCCGGACGTCGATGAGGAAGAGGACTGATACTCCCCTTCCCCCCACTCTCCCTTCTTGTGTGTTGTCTTTCAATAAAGCTTCGGGCCTGTGATTTCCCCCTTCCCTATCCCCTCCTACCCACTCCCCTATCCCATCGCTTGTCTGTAATGCTTTGTTGTTTGGCTTTAGTGAATGCAAGAATGTTAGTGTAGCATGTGGTGTAATGTATAGCATAGGCTAGCCTGTACTGTGTATTATACTGTCATGTTATGTTTGACGACTGTTATTATTTATTATTTGCTGCTTCATGGCTTGCGCTGCGTCGCAGTAATGTTTGTATGATGACGATTGATTGTCAATAAAGCATTTTTCAATCAAAAAATCTGTTCTTATCAGTTTAATATCTGATACGTCCCCTATCTGGGGACCATATATTAAATGGATTTTTAGAACAGGGAGATGGAAATAGAGCTTGCTCTGTCCACTCCACGCATTGACCTGGTATTGCAGTATTTCCAGGACCGGTGCACCCTTCCCTTATGTGTTGACTAAAATCAGATTCCAAAAGTGTTTTTTCTCTTTGCCATTGTTTCTGTCTTTCTGAAGGGATCTCCCCTTTTAATCCCATTATTTCAACACCTGTTGGACAATGCATTTGTACAGTCATGTGTGATAATGAGCTCATTTATTAAATGCAATTAATGAATACATTGCCACCTCTTGTTGTGTGTGTGTGTGTGTGTGTCTTCTGTGTTTCTGTGTTTCCGGCATTTCACATTGGAACAGCTCATTCACCTTCCTTGTCTTCTCTCCGCCCTCCCTCCCTCCCTCCTAGGTAAGTTAAAGAGCTGCACCTGAGCCAGCCACTGATTGATGCAGCACCACAGTCAAATAGTGGAGTGGAGTGGAGTAGGGGAACAGCAAACAGCCATTAAAGCAGCCAGCCGCCTACCCGCCACAATGGACCTACCTGTGTACACTAGGTGGATGTGATGGAATGTACTGTCGTCCCTACATTTCAAGAAGAAGTAAGAATTGCAGTTGCAACAAACCCTTGCTTGCCTACAAAGAGAGCAGCAATTTGGATTTGTTACTATGTTACCTGGAAGAATAACAAACTGTGCAAGGATGGAGGTTGTAGGAGCAAAGAGAAGTTGTCTGTAAAGTTGGTGGATGCCTATTTTCCATTTTGCAGTCCCTTGTCTCCCTCTTGTGGCCTCCTGGAGGCAAATAAATGTGCAAAAAAAAGACAGCCTGGCGGCCGGCTGTTGCAGTGTTGCCCTCTCAGGCAACACTGAGTGACTGACTGAGCCTCACAGTCTTATATAAAGTTCAGACGGAACTTTGCACGTGTCATAGTGGAGCCCTCAGGATTCCAGAGCCAGCTTTCTGACATCATAATGGGGCCTGCCTCAGAGATAAAAGCCTGGGCCCAGGCAGTGTTGTTCAGTGCTGCTCAGCAGGCAGCACAGGACTGGATTAAAGCTGATACAAGGTGTGAAGGAACAAGGGGTGGCTGTGGGCATGCACTTGCTGCCGCTGCCAGTGTTTATCTGCATGGCAGGAGGGCATTTGGGCGTTGCCAGGAAGGCGTTTTTATGTAGATTCCTCCTCTTTCAGCACTGCATTGTGGTGCAAGCAAAAGAAGCAAATCCTGTCTGGCTTCCTCTCCGGCCTTTATTCACCTCCCGCTTAGTAGCTGTAAATGTGTGTGAGCCTGCAGGGCCCCATGGAATTGCCTAGGAGTAGGCTGAATCGCTGCAAGGGGTGAACAGCAGTATGGGACAGGCTCGGGCAAGGCAAGGGCCGCTCGGGTTATCGCTTCTCGGCCTTTTGGCTAAGATCAAGTGTAGTATCTGTTCTTATCAGTTTAATATCTGATACGTCCCCTATCTGGGGACCATATATTAAATGGATTTTTAGAACAGGGAGATGGAAATAGAGCTTGCTCTGTCCACTCCACGCATTGACCTGGTATTGCAGTATTTCCAGGACCGGTGCACCCTTCCCTTATGTGTTGACTAAAATCAGATTCCAAAAGTGTTTTTTCTCTTTGCCATTGTTTCTGTCTTTCTGAAGGGATCTCCCCTTTTAATCCCATTATTTCAACACCTGTTGGACAATGCATTTGTACAGTCATGTGTGATAATGAGCTCATTTATTAAATGCAATTAATGAATACATTGCCACCTCTTGTTGTGTGTGTGTGTGTGTGTGTCTTCTGTGTTTCTGTGTTTCCGGCATTTCACATTGGAACAGCTCATTCACCTTCCTTGTCTTCTCTCCGCCCTCCCTCCCTCCCTCCTAGGTAAGTTAAAGAGCTGCACCTGAGCCAGCCACTGATTGATGCAGCACCACAGTCAAATAGTGGAGTGGAGTGGAGTAGGGGAACAGCAAACAGCCATTAAAGCAGCCAGCCGCCTACCCGCCACAATGGACCTACCTGTGTACACTAGGTGGATGTGATGGAATGTACTGTCGTCCCTACATTTCAAGAAGAAGTAAGAATTGCAGTTGCAACAAACCCTTGCTTGCCTACAAAGAGAGCAGCAATTTGGATTTGTTACTATGTTACCTGGAAGAATAACAAACTGTGCAAGGATGGAGGTTGTAGGAGCAAAGAGAAGTTGTCTGTAAAGTTGGTGGATGCCTATTTTCCATTTTGCAGTCCCTTGTCTCCCTCTTGTGGCCTCCTGGAGGCAAATAAATGTGCAAAAAAAAGACAGCCTGGCGGCCGGCTGTTGCAGTGTTGCCCTCTCAGGCAACACTGAGTGACTGACTGAGCCTCACAGTCTTATATAAAGTTCAGACGGAACTTTGCACGTGTCATAGTGGAGCCCTCAGGATTCCAGAGCCAGCTTTCTGACATCATAATGGGGCCTGCCTCAGAGATAAAAGCCTGGGCCCAGGCAGTGTTGTTCAGTGCTGCTCAGCAGGCAGCACAGGACTGGATTAAAGCTGATACAAGGTGTGAAGGAACAAGGGGTGGCTGTGGGCATGCACTTGCTGCCGCTGCCAGTGTTTATCTGCATGGCAGGAGGGCATTTGGGCGTTGCCAGGAAGGCGTTTTTATGTAGATTCCTCCTCTTTCAGCACTGCATTGTGGTGCAAGCAAAAGAAGCAAATCCTGTCTGGCTTCCTCTCCGGCCTTTATTCACCTCCCGCTTAGTAGCTGTAAATGTGTGTGAGCCTGCAGGGCCCCATGGAATTGCCTAGGAGTAGGCTGAATCGCTGCAAGGGGTGAACAGCAGTATGGGACAGGCTCGGGCAAGGCAAGGGCCGCTCGGGTTATCGCTTCTCGGCCTTTTGGCTAAGATCAAGTGTAGTATCTGTTCTTATCAGTTTAATATCTGATACGTCCCCTATCTGGGGACCATATATTAAATGGATTTTTAGAACAGGGAGATGGAAATAGAGCTTGCTCTGTCCACTCCACGCATTGACCTGGTATTGCAGTATTTCCAGGACCGGTGCACCCTTCCCTTATGTGTTGACTAAAATCAGATTCCAAAAGTGTTTTTTCTCTTTGCCATTGTTTCTGTCTTTCTGAAGGGATCTCCCCTTTTAATCCCATTATTTCAACACCTGTTGGACAATGCATTTGTACAGTCATGTGTGATAATGAGCTCATTTATTAAATGCAATTAATGAATACATTGCCACCTCTTGTTGTGTGTGTGTGTGTGTGTGTCTTCTGTGTTTCTGTGTTTCCGGCATTTCACATTGGAACAGCTCATTCACCTTCCTTGTCTTCTCTCCGCCCTCCCTCCCTCCCTCCTAGGTAAGTTAAAGAGCTGCACCTGAGCCAGCCACTGATTGATGCAGCACCACAGTCAAATAGTGGAGTGGAGTGGAGTAGGGGAACAGCAAACAGCCATTAAAGCAGCCAGCCGCCTACCCGCCACAATGGACCTACCTGTGTACACTAGGTGGATGTGATGGAATGTACTGTCGTCCCTACATTTCAAGAAGAAGTAAGAATTGCAGTTGCAACAAACCCTTGCTTGCCTACAAAGAGAGCAGCAATTTGGATTTGTTACTATGTTACCTGGAAGAATAACAAACTGTGCAAGGATGGAGGTTGTAGGAGCAAAGAGAAGTTGTCTGTAAAGTTGGTGGATGCCTATTTTCCATTTTGCAGTCCCTTGTCTCCCTCTTGTGGCCTCCTGGAGGCAAATAAATGTGCAAAAAAAAGACAGCCTGGCGGCCGGCTGTTGCAGTGTTGCCCTCTCAGGCAACACTGAGTGACTGACTGAGCCTCACAGTCTTATATAAAGTTCAGACGGAACTTTGCACGTGTCATAGTGGAGCCCTCAGGATTCCAGAGCCAGCTTTCTGACATCATAATGGGGCCTGCCTCAGAGATAAAAGCCTGGGCCCAGGCAGTGTTGTTCAGTGCTGCTCAGCAGGCAGCACAGGACTGGATTAAAGCTGATACAAGGTGTGAAGGAACAAGGGGTGGCTGTGGGCATGCACTTGCTGCCGCTGCCAGTGTTTATCTGCATGGCAGGAGGGCATTTGGGCGTTGCCAGGAAGGCGTTTTTATGTAGATTCCTCCTCTTTCAGCACTGCATTGTGGTGCAAGCAAAAGAAGCAAATCCTGTCTGGCTTCCTCTCCGGCCTTTATTCACCTCCCGCTTAGTAGCTGTAAATGTGTGTGAGCCTGCAGGGCCCCATGGAATTGCCTAGGAGTAGGCTGAATCGCTGCAAGGGGTGAACAGCAGTATGGGACAGGCTCGGGCAAGGCAAGGGCCGCTCGGGTTATCGCTTCTCGGCCTTTTGGCTAAGATCAAGTGTAGTGCTTTAGGGTATTGCCTTGTTTCTTGGTCAGGAGGTGCCCTGGTACCCTTTTCCTTGGCCTGGGGGGATCGTCTCTTTCACAAGAGACTTCACCCCTCTGCTGCTATTGGGGAGGAGGATTAGTCCAGGGCAACGAGGAGCGATCACCCACCTGACACCTCGGTGTTGAAGGTCTATCCTGAAAACCATCAGAATGGAGGCCATACCGGAATATATGAGGACCAGGAATGCTGTTCGTTTTACGGTGACGGAACTGGAAAGGACCAAGAAAGACCTGCGTTTCCTGAGCGAAGATTTGTTGCTGGGACTGTTTCGGCTGAGCAAGGAGGACATACTGGCGGTAATGGACTACCCACAGAGAGGTGTCTATGACGTCACGTTCATCAATGAAGAAACGTATTTGAAGTTTTCGGTAAACTTGTTGAAGTCACGTGAAGATCCAAAGTTGGAAGGTGTGGTGTTGGTACCACACTTTTCTGTGTGGCAGCGTCTTGTGACCGTCAAGATGTACTCGCCATATGTTGAAGAGGAGGATATTAGTATATTCCTAGGGAAGTATTGCGAGAAAGTTGTGGAGAAAGGCAAAGTTCTGAATGAATTTGGCTTCTGGACCGGAAAATGGAGATTTTTTTGTTCAATGAAACTGGACAGAACTTCAGGAAAAATGGTAACCCCACCAGCTCGCTTTAAAATTGGAAACACGACTGGAGATTTGTTCTTTTCTGGAATGGACATTTTTTGCAGGAACTGTAAGAAATATGGGCACAATACAGCAGAATGTCAAAAGATTGTGTGTACAAAATGTTTGCATGAAGGCCACGACTATCAAGACTGCAAAGAGGAAAAGATTTGTAACATGTGTGGAGAGGGTGGGCATGTCTTCAGGATATGTCCAAAGAGACATAGAAGAGGAGTGCAACAAGAGAGTGGAGCAAGCAGGGAGAAAAGTAAACCGAATATTGAAGAGGTTTCTTCAGTAACGGAAAAAGTGGAGAATAGTGGAGGAGGAGGTATTAAAGATACTGATGTGGGCAAAGGTAAAATTGCTGAAAAAAGGAAAATTGGGAAAGCTAAAATATCTAAAGAAGAAAGTGAAGAAAGAGAGGATATAATAAGAGAGTCGATTAATTTACGGAAGAAGGCGGATGTAGAGGTTTTGCGTGGAATAATAGAGACGCATTTGACAAAACAATTTTTCCGTTTTATGGAAACATATAAAATACCACCTTGGTTGGTGGAAGAGGTCAAGAATGAATGGGATGGTAAACCCCTGAAGCAGGAACTATTGGAGATGCTTGCTGTTTGCGCGGTTAGAAAAGGCTTGGTGACATGATTTAAATGTTTCTGATGTCAGGACTTTGATGTTTTTTGTTCTTATCTGTTGTTCATGTTTTGCAAAATTCTTCTGATATAATGTATTGTATTTTCTGAATAATTCAATAAAAAAGTAAAAAATCTGTTCTTATCAGTTTAATATCTGATACGTCCCCTATCTGGGGACCATATATTAAATGGATTTTTAGAACAGGGAGATGGAAATAGAGCTTGCTCTGTCCACTCCACGCATTGACCTGGTATTGCAGTATTTCCAGGACCGGTGCACCCTTCCCTTATGTGTTGACTAAAATCAGATTCCAAAAGTGTTTTTTCTCTTTGCCATTGTTTCTGTCTTTCTGAAGGGATCTCCCCTTTTAATCCCATTATTTCAACACCTGTTGGACAATGCATTTGTACAGTCATGTGTGATAATGAGCTCATTTATTAAATGCAATTAATGAATACATTGCCACCTCTTGTTGTGTGTGTGTGTGTGTGTGTCTTCTGTGTTTCTGTGTTTCCGGCATTTCACATTGGAACAGCTCATTCACCTTCCTTGTCTTCTCTCCGCCCTCCCTCCCTCCCTCCTAGGTAAGTTAAAGAGCTGCACCTGAGCCAGCCACTGATTGATGCAGCACCACAGTCAAATAGTGGAGTGGAGTGGAGTAGGGGAACAGCAAACAGCCATTAAAGCAGCCAGCCGCCTACCCGCCACAATGGACCTACCTGTGTACACTAGGTGGATGTGATGGAATGTACTGTCGTCCCTACATTTCAAGAAGAAGTAAGAATTGCAGTTGCAACAAACCCTTGCTTGCCTACAAAGAGAGCAGCAATTTGGATTTGTTACTATGTTACCTGGAAGAATAACAAACTGTGCAAGGATGGAGGTTGTAGGAGCAAAGAGAAGTTGTCTGTAAAGTTGGTGGATGCCTATTTTCCATTTTGCAGTCCCTTGTCTCCCTCTTGTGGCCTCCTGGAGGCAAATAAATGTGCAAAAAAAAGACAGCCTGGCGGCCGGCTGTTGCAGTGTTGCCCTCTCAGGCAACACTGAGTGACTGACTGAGCCTCACAGTCTTATATAAAGTTCAGACGGAACTTTGCACGTGTCATAGTGGAGCCCTCAGGATTCCAGAGCCAGCTTTCTGACATCATAATGGGGCCTGCCTCAGAGATAAAAGCCTGGGCCCAGGCAGTGTTGTTCAGTGCTGCTCAGCAGGCAGCACAGGACTGGATTAAAGCTGATACAAGGTGTGAAGGAACAAGGGGTGGCTGTGGGCATGCACTTGCTGCCGCTGCCAGTGTTTATCTGCATGGCAGGAGGGCATTTGGGCGTTGCCAGGAAGGCGTTTTTATGTAGATTCCTCCTCTTTCAGCACTGCATTGTGGTGCAAGCAAAAGAAGCAAATCCTGTCTGGCTTCCTCTCCGGCCTTTATTCACCTCCCGCTTAGTAGCTGTAAATGTGTGTGAGCCTGCAGGGCCCCATGGAATTGCCTAGGAGTAGGCTGAATCGCTGCAAGGGGTGAACAGCAGTATGGGACAGGCTCGGGCAAGGCAAGGGCCGCTCGGGTTATCGCTTCTCGGCCTTTTGGCTAAGATCAAGTGTAGTATCTGTTCTTATCAGTCCTTGTAAGGATAGATAGCTCGGAGAACCACTGGGGGCTATAAACACTAGCTTAGCGATCCAAGAGCGTTCCAGACGAAGCCGGCGACGAACTGCGGAGAAGAACCACCGAAGACGAAGATCCAGAAGGGAGAAGCCGCCATCGGGGAAGAAGCTCCGGGAGATCGCTGCCGGGAAGAAGGAGAACTGCGACAGAGACCTTCGGAGAAGAGCCGCTGCTGAAGGGGATCTTTGAAGAAGCTCGGCCGCAGAAGAAGCTCGACGAGGAACCGCTGCGGAAGAAATTTCGTGGAAGAACCTCGGCCAGCAAGGAGAAGATTTGCATAGCTCCGCCCCCTTCGGGAAAGAGCTATCGAAGATCCTCCCCAAGCGACAGGAACAGCTGGAAGAAGCCATGGCCTCAACCAGCAACCCTGCCACCCAGAAGAAGAAGGCTGATGGACCAGGTGAGCCGACCCAGGCCAGGACATCTCCTCCTGAAGCCTCCTCAAGCCAACAGGCCACCAGGAAGCCGAACCAGGCTGCTCCAACCCTGGAGCCCTGGATGAAGCAGACTGTGGCCCTGAAGCTGAAGGAGGTGGACGGGAGAGTGCCGGACATGACGGAAGAAGTGTTCTGCCAGAAGATGCTCCTGGACCAGGGCTTCGCTAAGCCGGAGACCATCAGCATCCAGGCCTTCATGACCGGGATGTTCTTCGTGACCTTTGCATCGATCAACATCTGCAGAAGGTACTGGGAGATGGTGAAAGCGGCGAGGCCTGAATCCCCTTTCTCTCGCTTTGTGGGCAACTGCCCTGTCCAAAGAGAGGAAAGGCGGGTGACGGTCTCAATGCGGAACCCACACACCCCCGGCAAAGACATCACCACGCTCCTGAAGCGGTTCTGCACAGTGGTGAGGGAACCCACCCACATCCTGAACGGACTCTGCTTCTGGACTGGCAAGTGGTCGGTAATCGTCCGACTGAACAAGGATTCAAGCGCGGAAGACGGCCTCCAGCACCTGCCCCAGTCATTCTCGCTGGGCAACTCCTACGGCCTCATCTACTACCCGGACATGCCGCAGATCTGCAGGAGATGCAGCAAGAAGGGTCATTCGATGAAGGACTGCAAGGAGGACGCCTGCAAGAACTGCCGGGTAACAGGACACGAGACCAAAGACTGCCCGAAACGGACAATGTGCAACCTCTGCGGACAAGCAGCCCACTCTTACAAGGACTGCCCGAAGAGGGATCGATCCTGGGCAACTGTAGCAGCGAAAGCTCCAGCCAGAGGGAACCCCGCCCCAGCCAGAGCTCCAGCGGCACAGAAGACCGGGAAAAAGAAGGATGGTAAGAAGACGACAGTCCCTCCCCCCCCTCTCCCGGCCCTCCCTCGCCCTACCCTTCCCACCCTCCCTCGCCCGGCCCTCCCCACCCCCCCGTCCCCAACCCCTGTCACCCCCACTGAGGCTCTCACCTTCTCCTACCCACCCATCTCAGTGGTCCTGTCACCTGCACCTCTCCCAACCCAGCCTCCCTTCTCCCCAGCTCCAGCAGCACTAACCTCTTCCCCTCCAGCTGCTGGAGTCCTCTCCCTGGAGGATTTTCCCCCTCTTGTCTCCTCAGGTGCCATCCAGAGGAAGAGAAAGGTGAGGGACAGCCCAGCGGCTGAGTCCTCAAAGCGACAAGTCGTGGAAATCTGCGAAGATTCCCTTGCGCAGCAGGAGGAAATGGAGCAGATGGTGGAGGAACTCGTGTCTGAACCTGAGGTCATCGACTTCACAACAGACATCCAGGTGGCTACAATCCTGGAACAATTTTTGTCAGAGGGCCTGCTGGATCTTTCGGACCCGCCAGGCGAGGAGGATCCGCCCGACCGGACTGGTAACTAAGGTGTATCGTTTGCACTGACCTTCTTTATTCTCCCCCATGGCCGCTAAACTTAACATCTTTAGCCTCAATGTGAGGAGTGTTAGAGATAGGACTAGATGTCAGATGGTGCTAACTTTTCTTTCCAAGCAGTCGAGTGATATATTTATGCTGCAGGAATGTACTCTCCCCTCTTCCAGGTCATATCATCACCTGGCCAGGCAGTGGACCCATGGCCCGTCCTACTGGTCTGGTGGGGGCGACTGTAAGTCTGCGGGGGTTGCCATCCTGATTAGGGGAGGCGTATTTACTGTTGACTCTGTCCAGGAGCTCGTCTGCGGCCGCTTGTTGGTCGTAGACGGTTCCTGGGCAGGAGAGCCGATTAGGCTCATCAACGTGTACGCCCCCCCTATGAAGGCTGAGCGCCTGGAACTATTCCAGACCCTGCGGACCCAGCTCGCCACCACTAGGGCAGTGGTGATGGCCGGGGACTTCAACTGCCCCATCGAAGAGGATGGACGAAGCTCCGGCACTTCAATCAAGCTGGATGTCAGTTCCAAACTGCTTATCGAGATGGTAACCGAAGCATCCTTGCAGGACGTTGTGGGCTCCATGGGGATCGGCTCTGTGAACTATTCATGGAGCCGACCCGATGGCTCACTTCGTTCTCGGATTGACTTTGTGTTCACCTCCCGGGCAGTCAAGCAGCATGGGCACTCCATGGTCCCCTGCTTCTTCTCTGACCACAGGGCCATTCTCTTCCAGGGTGCCATCGGCCACGGTTTTCCTCCCGGCCCTGGCTCCTGGAAGCTGAATTGTGCCCTGCTGGAAAGAGAGGAGGTACTGGCGGAACTTAGAGACGCCTATATTGTTTGGAGGAATGATAAAGTTTTCTTTGACAAAACCTGTGACTGGTGGGAATATGTTAAAGTTGAATTTCGTTGTTTCTTTCAGGCAAAAAGTCGTCAACAGGCGTGTGAGAGGAAGAGAGACTTCAGAGAGATGCAGCGTCAGCTGCGATCCCTGCAAGACCTCCTTCAATGCGGCTGGGACGTCAGGAAGGAGCTGGAGGAAGCCAAAAAGGGCCTGAAAAGGCACTTTGAGGAGGAATCCAAGCGAATTGTCTTTCGTTCCAAGGTGGAGAACCTGGAGAAGGGTGAGAAATGTAACTCGTTCTTTTTCAGGAAACTCCATGCCGGCCACACGCCCCTGAAGGAACTCCGAGACGAGACCGGAAACATGCATTCTGGGAAGAAGGAGGTGATGGGAGTCGTCACAGACTACTACCGAAGCCTCTACTCCCGGAAAACCACTGACCCCGAAGCCGCCGATAAATTCCTGTCAGGTATCACTAATCATCTTGATCCTGCAGGTACGGAGGCTATGGATGTACCCCTGACGGTGGAGGAACTGCTCTCTGCCGCTAAATCCTTCAGACCCGGCAGGACCCCGGGCAGTGATGGTCTCCCAGCAGAGCTCTATGTAGCGCTGGGGGACTTGATCTGTCCGGACCTGCTGGAGCTCTATGAGGAGATGGTGGTGGAGGGTAGAATGCCACCGTCCTTGAGAGAAGGCATGATCACGATCTTGTATAAGCGGAAGGGGGAGAGATGTGACCTGAAAAACTGGCGTCCCATCTCTCTCCTGAACGTGGACTACAAGATCCTCGCCAAAGTATTGACCAACAGACTGAAGGTTGTCATCGGACAGATCATCGGATCGGACCAAACCTGCGGCATTCCTGGCCGTAGGGTGGCCGACAGTCTTGCCCTGGTGAGGGACACGGTGCATTACATGCAAAGCCGCCGTACACACGCGGCCCTGGTCAGTCTGGATCAGGAGAAGGCTTTTGACCGGGTCTCTCACGAATTCATGGGTAAGGCTCTGCGTAGGCTGCGGCTTGGCAGGTTGTTCTGTTTGTATGTTAACCTGATGTATTGCGACATTTACAGCTCGGTGCTGGTGAACGGCTGGAAGACTGACCCCTTTCCTGTATCGTCGGGGGTTAGACAAGGCTGTCCTCTTTCACCTCTCCTTTTTGTTTGTGTTATAGAGCTCTTCGCAGAGGCTATCCGGCAGAATGGAGAGATCAGAGGGATCACCGCACCAGGTCCAGGACACTTCGAGGTCAAATGCTCGCTGTACATGGACGACGTGACCGTCTTCTGCGCTGACCAGAGTTCGGTGACTGCACTCGTCCAGACCTGCGAGGAGTTCGGACGCGCTTCAGGGGCAAAAGTCAACTGCGGGAAGTCGGAAGCCATGCTCTTCGGAAAGTGGTACCTGCCTTCTCCTGCCTCCTTCCCGTTTACTATCAAGCCGGACCTCATCAAAATTCTGGGAGTCTGGTTCGGTAAGGAAGGTGCAGCCCTAAAGTCGTGGGAAGAACGCTTGGCCAAAGTCAACCAAAGGATCGGACTGTGGAGCCTCAGACAACTCACTATTGAGGGCAAAGCAATGGTCCTGCGTAACGAAGTCTTGCCTGTGCTACAATACACTGCACAGGCATGGCCCCCTCTAGCCACCGTCTCGAGGGCCATTACCAGGACTGTGTTTCGCTTCATCTGGGGCTCGAAAATGGACAGAGTAAAGCGGACTGTTATGTACAAGGAGCCCCGCAAAGGTGGGAAGGGTATACCCGACATTCCCACTCTGCTGCGGATCGCTTTTGTATGTGACTGTGTTCGTAGGACTCTGAGGACAGCAAACGGCTCTGCGGGCAAGGCCATGTCCCGCTACTTCCTCCTTCCCCTCTGGCGAGGTTTTGGCTGGGACAAGTGGGACAGCTCCTTCCCTTACAACTGGCACGCTCCCTGGTTCTACGGAGATGTCGTCCGGTTCGTGAGGGAGCATCAACTGGAGGGTCTTAAGCCCGACTTGTGGAAACCTAAGACGATCCACAAGCACATCAGAGCAAAGGACTCACTGGAGTCTGTTCCAGGGCTTCATGCCGACACGTTGGAGACTGTTTGGACTAACGTGTCATCTGGCAGGTTGACCAACGGGCACAAGGACATTTCATGGATGGCCATCCAGGGAGGACTGCCTCTTAGGTCATTCATGCATGCCCGCAACCTGTGCAAGACCCGGTACTGCCCCAGGTGCCCCTTCACGGAGGAAACATCTTTGCACATTTTCTGGCAGTGCCCCTTTGCACAGGGTCTGTTGAAAGCCTTGGAACATGAACTCAAGGACTCAGTACCCAGGAACAGACTGTCGTACCGCTCGGTACTTTATGGACTATTTCCTGGGAATACCACGGATGGAGCAATCCAGGAAGCCTGGCGCCTTATGAACTGCTTTAAGGACGCTATATGGTTCGCCAGGAACCGTCTGATTTTGCGGAGAGAGAGTGTGTCCGTCCAGGACTGCCGCAGGCTGATCCACAGCCTGCTCAGAGACTATTCCACCTGGGACAGCCCGGACGTCGATGAGGAAGAGGACTGATACTCCCCTTCCCCCCACCCTCCCTTCTTGTGTGTTGTCTTTCAATAAAGCTTCGGGCCTGTGATTTCCCCCTTCCCTATCCCCTCCTACCCACTCCCCTATCCCATCACTTGTCTGTAATGCTTTGTTGTTTGGCTTTAGTGAATGCAAGAATGTTAGTGTAGCATGTGGTGTAATGTATAGCATAGGCTAGCCTGTACTGTGTATTATACTGTCATGTTATGTTTGACGACTGTTATTATTTATTATTTGCTGCTTCATGGCTTGCGCTGCGTCGCAGTAATGTTTGTATGATGACGATTGATTGTCAATAAAGCATTTTTCAATCAAAAATCTGTTCTTATCAGTTTAATATCTGATACGTCCCCTATCTGGGGACCATATATTAAATGGATTTTTAGAACAGGGAGATGGAAATAGAGCTTGCTCTGTCCACTCCACGCATTGACCTGGTATTGCAGTATTTCCAGGACCGGTGCACCCTTCCCTTATGTGTTGACTAAAATCAGATTCCAAAAGTGTTTTTTCTCTTTGCCATTGTTTCTGTCTTTCTGAAGGGATCTCCCCTTTTAATCCCATTATTTCAACACCTGTTGGACAATGCATTTGTACAGTCATGTGTGATAATGAGCTCATTTATTAAATGCAATTAATGAATACATTGCCACCTCTTGTTGTGTGTGTGTGTGTGTGTGTCTTCTGTGTTTCTGTGTTTCCGGCATTTCACATTGGAACAGCTCATTCACCTTCCTTGTCTTCTCTCCGCCCTCCCTCCCTCCCTCCTAGGTAAGTTAAAGAGCTGCACCTGAGCCAGCCACTGATTGATGCAGCACCACAGTCAAATAGTGGAGTGGAGTGGAGTAGGGGAACAGCAAACAGCCATTAAAGCAGCCAGCCGCCTACCCGCCACAATGGACCTACCTGTGTACACTAGGTGGATGTGATGGAATGTACTGTCGTCCCTACATTTCAAGAAGAAGTAAGAATTGCAGTTGCAACAAACCCTTGCTTGCCTACAAAGAGAGCAGCAATTTGGATTTGTTACTATGTTACCTGGAAGAATAACAAACTGTGCAAGGATGGAGGTTGTAGGAGCAAAGAGAAGTTGTCTGTAAAGTTGGTGGATGCCTATTTTCCATTTTGCAGTCCCTTGTCTCCCTCTTGTGGCCTCCTGGAGGCAAATAAATGTGCAAAAAAAAGACAGCCTGGCGGCCGGCTGTTGCAGTGTTGCCCTCTCAGGCAACACTGAGTGACTGACTGAGCCTCACAGTCTTATATAAAGTTCAGACGGAACTTTGCACGTGTCATAGTGGAGCCCTCAGGATTCCAGAGCCAGCTTTCTGACATCATAATGGGGCCTGCCTCAGAGATAAAAGCCTGGGCCCAGGCAGTGTTGTTCAGTGCTGCTCAGCAGGCAGCACAGGACTGGATTAAAGCTGATACAAGGTGTGAAGGAACAAGGGGTGGCTGTGGGCATGCACTTGCTGCCGCTGCCAGTGTTTATCTGCATGGCAGGAGGGCATTTGGGCGTTGCCAGGAAGGCGTTTTTATGTAGATTCCTCCTCTTTCAGCACTGCATTGTGGTGCAAGCAAAAGAAGCAAATCCTGTCTGGCTTCCTCTCCGGCCTTTATTCACCTCCCGCTTAGTAGCTGTAAATGTGTGTGAGCCTGCAGGGCCCCATGGAATTGCCTAGGAGTAGGCTGAATCGCTGCAAGGGGTGAACAGCAGTATGGGACAGGCTCGGGCAAGGCAAGGGCCGCTCGGGTTATCGCTTCTCGGCCTTTTGGCTAAGATCAAGTGTAGTATCTGTTCTTATCAGTTTAATATCTGATACGTCCCCTATCTGGGGACCATATATTAAATGGATTTTTAGAACAGGGAGATGGAAATAGAGCTTGCTCTGTCCACTCCACGCATTGACCTGGTATTGCAGTATTTCCAGGACCGGTGCACCCTTCCCTTATGTGTTGACTAAAATCAGATTCCAAAAGTGTTTTTTCTCTTTGCCATTGTTTCTGTCTTTCTGAAGGGATCTCCCCTTTTAATCCCATTATTTCAACACCTGTTGGACAATGCATTTGTACAGTCATGTGTGATAATGAGCTCATTTATTAAATGCAATTAATGAATACATTGCCACCTCTTGTTGTGTGTGTGTGTGTGTGTGTCTTCTGTGTTTCTGTGTTTCCGGCATTTCACATTGGAACAGCTCATTCACCTTCCTTGTCTTCTCTCCGCCCTCCCTCCCTCCCTCCTAGGTAAGTTAAAGAGCTGCACCTGAGCCAGCCACTGATTGATGCAGCACCACAGTCAAATAGTGGAGTGGAGTGGAGTAGGGGAACAGCAAACAGCCATTAAAGCAGCCAGCCGCCTACCCGCCACAATGGACCTACCTGTGTACACTAGGTGGATGTGATGGAATGTACTGTCGTCCCTACATTTCAAGAAGAAGTAAGAATTGCAGTTGCAACAAACCCTTGCTTGCCTACAAAGAGAGCAGCAATTTGGATTTGTTACTATGTTACCTGGAAGAATAACAAACTGTGCAAGGATGGAGGTTGTAGGAGCAAAGAGAAGTTGTCTGTAAAGTTGGTGGATGCCTATTTTCCATTTTGCAGTCCCTTGTCTCCCTCTTGTGGCCTCCTGGAGGCAAATAAATGTGCAAAAAAAAGACAGCCTGGCGGCCGGCTGTTGCAGTGTTGCCCTCTCAGGCAACACTGAGTGACTGACTGAGCCTCACAGTCTTATATAAAGTTCAGACGGAACTTTGCACGTGTCATAGTGGAGCCCTCAGGATTCCAGAGCCAGCTTTCTGACATCATAATGGGGCCTGCCTCAGAGATAAAAGCCTGGGCCCAGGCAGTGTTGTTCAGTGCTGCTCAGCAGGCAGCACAGGACTGGATTAAAGCTGATACAAGGTGTGAAGGAACAAGGGGTGGCTGTGGGCATGCACTTGCTGCCGCTGCCAGTGTTTATCTGCATGGCAGGAGGGCATTTGGGCGTTGCCAGGAAGGCGTTTTTATGTAGATTCCTCCTCTTTCAGCACTGCATTGTGGTGCAAGCAAAAGAAGCAAATCCTGTCTGGCTTCCTCTCCGGCCTTTATTCACCTCCCGCTTAGTAGCTGTAAATGTGTGTGAGCCTGCAGGGCCCCATGGAATTGCCTAGGAGTAGGCTGAATCGCTGCAAGGGGTGAACAGCAGTATGGGACAGGCTCGGGCAAGGCAAGGGCCGCTCGGGTTATCGCTTCTCGGCCTTTTGGCTAAGATCAAGTGTAGTATCTGTTCTTATCAGTCCTTGTAAGGATAGATAGCTCGGAGAACCACTGGGGGCTATAAACACTAGCTTAGCGATCCAAGAGCGTTCCAGACGAAGCCGGCGACGAACTGCGGAGAAGAACCAGCGAAGACGACGATCCAGAAGGGAGAAGCCGCCATCGGGGAAGAAGCTCCGGGAGATCGCTGCCGGGAAGAAGAAGGAGAACTGCGACAGAGACCTTCGGAGAAGAGCCGCTGCTGAAGGGGATCTTTGAAGAAGCTCGGCCGCAGAAGAAGCTCGACGAGGAACCGCTGCGGAAGAAATTTCGTGGAAGAACCTCGGCCAGCAAGGAGAAGATTTGCATAGCTCCGCCCCCTTCGGGAAAGAGCTATCGAAGATCCTCCCCAAGCGACAGGAACAGCTGGAAGAAGCCATGGCCTCAACCAGCAACCCTGCCACCCAGAAGAAGAAGGCTGATGGACCAGGTGAGCCGACCCAGGCCAGGACATCTCCTCCCGAAGCCTCCTCAGGCCAACAGGCCACCAGGAAGCCGAACCAGGCTGCTCCAACCCTGGAGCCCTGGATGAAGCAGACGGTGGCCCTGAAGCTGAAGGAGGTGGACGGGAGAGTGCCGGACATGACGGAAGAAGTGTTCTGCCAGAAGATGCTCCTGGACCAGGGCTTCGCTAAGCCGGAGACCATCAGCATCCAGGCCTTCATGACCGGGATGTTCTTCGTGACCTTCGCTTCGATCAACATCTGCAGAAGGTACTGGGAGATGGTGAAAGCGGCGAGGCCTGAATCCCCTTTCTCTCGCTTTGTGGGCAACTGCCCTGTCCAAAGAGAGGAAAGGCGGGTGACGGTCTCAATGCGGAACCCACACACCCCCGGCAAAGACATCACCACGCTCCTGAAGCGGTTCTGCACAGTGGTGAGGGAACCCACCCACATCCTGAACGGACTCGGCTTCTGGACTGGCAAGTGGTCGGTAATCGTCCGACTGAACAAGGATTCGAGCGCGGAAGACGGCCTCCAGCACCTGCCCCAGTCATTCTCGCTGGGCAACTCCTACGGCCTCATCTACTACCCGGACATGCCGCAGATCTGCAGGAGATGCAGCAAGAAGGGTCATTCGGTGAAGGACTGCAAGGAGGACGCCTGCAAGAACTGCCGGGTAACAGGACACGAGACCAAAGACTGCCCGAAACGGACAATGTGCAACCTCTGCGGACAAGCAGCCCACTCCTACAAGGACTGCCCGAAGAGGGATCGATCCTGGGCAACTGTAGCGGCGAAAGCTCCGGCCAGAGGGAACCCCGCCCCAACCAGAGCTCCAGCGGCGCAGAAGACCGGGAATAAGAAGGATGGTAAGAAGACGACAGTCCCTCCCCCCCGCCTCCCGGCCCTCCCTCGCCCTACCCTTCCCACCCTCCCTCGCCCGGCCCTCCCCACCCCCCCGTCCCCAACCCCTGTCACCCCCACTGAGGCTCTCACCTTCTCCTACCCACCCATCTCAGTGGTCCTGTCACCTGCACCTCTCCCAACCCAGCCTCCCTTCTCCCCAGCTCCAGCAGCACTAACATCTCCCCCTCCAGCTGCTGGAGTCCTCTCCCTGGAGGATTTTCCCCCTCTTGTCTCCTCAGGTGCCATCCAGAGGAAGAGAAAGGTGAGGGACAGCCCAGCTGCTGAGTCCTCAAAGCGACAAGTCGTGGAAATCTGTGAAGATTCCCTTGCGCAGCAGGAGGAAATGGAGCAGATGGTGGAGGAACTCGTGTCTGAACCTGAGGTCATCGACTTCACAACAGACATCCAGGTGGCTACAATCCTGGAACAATTTTTGTCAGAGGGCCTGCTGGATCTTTCGGACCCGCCAGGAGAGGAGGATCCGCCCGACCGGACTGGTAACTAAGGTGTATCGTTTGCACTAACCTTCTTTATTCTCCCCCATGGCTGCTAAACTTAACATCTTTAGCCTCAATGTGAGGAGTGTTAGAGATAGGACTAGATGTCAGATGGTGCTAACTTTTCTTTCCAAGCAGTCGAGTGATGTATTTATGCTGCAGGAATGTACTCTCCCCTCTTCCAGGTCATACCATCATCTGGCCAGGCAGTGGACCCATGGCCCGTCCTACTGGTCTGGTGGGGGCGACTGTAAGTCTGCAGGGGTTGCCATCCTGATTAGGGGAAGCGTATTTACTGTTGACTCTGTCCAGGAGCTCGCCTGCGGCCGCTTGTTGGTCGTAGACGGTTCCTGGGCAGGAGAGCCGATTAGGCTCATCAACGTGTACGCTCCCCCTATGAAGGCTGAGCGCCTGGAACTATTCCAGACCCTGCGGACCCAGCTCGCCACCACTAGGGCAGTGGTGATGGCCGGGGACTTCAACTGCCCCATCGAAGAGGATGGACGAAGTTCCGGCACTTCAATCAAACTGGATGTCAGTTCCAAACTGCTTATCGAGATGGTGACCGAAGCATCCTTGCAGGACGTTGTGGGCTCCATGGGGATCGGCTCTGTGAACTATTCATGGAGCCGACCCGATGGCTCACTTCGTTCTCGGATTGACTTTGTGTTCACCTCCCGGGCAGTCAAGCAGCATGGGCACTCCATGGTCCCCTGCTTCTTCTCTGACCACAGGGCCATTCTCTTCCAGGGTGCCATCGGCCACGGTTTTCCTCCCGGCCCTGGCTCCTGGAAGCTGAATTGTGCCCTGCTGGAAAGAGAGGAGGTACTGGCGGAACTTAGAGACGCCTATATTGTTTGGAGGAATGATAAAGTTTTCTTTGACAAAACCTGTGACTGGTGGGAATATGTTAAAGTTGAATTTCGTTGTTTCTTTCAGGCAAAAAGTCGTCAACAGGCGTGTGAGAGGAAGAGAGACTTCAGAGAGATGCAGCGTCAGCTGCGATCCCTGCAAGACCTCCTTCAATGCGGCTGGGACGTCAGGAAGGAGCTGGAGGAAGCCAAAAAGGGCCTGAAAAGGCACTTTGAGGAGGAATCCAAGCGAATTGTCTTTCGTTCCAAGGTGGAGAACCTGGAGAAGGGTGAGAAATGTAACTCGTTCTTTTTCAGGAAACTCCATGCCGGCCACACGCCCCTGAAGGAACTCCGAGATGAGACCGGAAACATGCATTCTGGGAAGAAGGAGGTGATGGGAGTCGTCACAGACTACTACCGAAGCCTCTACTCCCGGAAAACCACTGACCCCGAAGCCGCCGATAAATTCCTGTCAGGTATCACTAATCATCTTGATCCTGCAGGTACGGAGGCTATGGATGTACCCCTGACGGTGGAGGAACTGCTCTCTGCCGCTAAATCCTTCAGACCCGGCAGGACCCCGGGCAGTGATGGTCTCCCAGCAGAGCTCTATGTAGCGCTGGGGGACTTGATCTGTCCGGACCTGCTGGAGCTCTATGAGGAGATGGTGGTGGAGGGTAGAATGCCACCGTCCTTGAGAGAAGGCATGATCACGATCTTGTATAAGCGGAAGGGGGAGAGATGTGACCTGAAAAACTGGCGTCCCATCTCTCTCCTGAACGTGGACTACAAGATCCTCGCCAAAGTATTGACCAACAGACTGAAGGTTGTCATCGGACAGATCATCGGATCGGACCAAACCTGCGGCATTCCTGGCCGTAGGGTGGCCGACAGTCTTGCCCTGGTGAGGGACACGGTGCATTACATGCAAAGCCGCCGTACACACGCGGCCCTGGTCAGTCTGGATCAGGAGAAGGCTTTTGACCGGGTCTCTCACGAATTCATGGGTAAGGCTCTGCGTAGGCTGCGGCTTGGCAGGTTGTTCTGTTTGTATGTTAACCTGATGTATTGCGACATTTACAGCTCGGTGCTGGTGAACGGCTGGAAGACTGACCCCTTTCCTGTATCGTCGGGGGTTAGACAAGGCTGTCCTCTTTCACCTCTCCTTTTTGTTTGTGTTATAGAGCTCTTGGCAGAGGCTATCCGGCAGAATGGAGAGATCAGAGGGATCACCGCACCAGGTCCAGGACACTTCGAGGTCAAATGCTCGCTGTACATGGACGACGTGACCGTCTTCTGCGCTGACCAGAGTTCGGTGACTGCACTCGTCCAGACCTGTGAGGAGTTCGGACGCGCTTCAGGGGCAAAAGTCAACTGCGGGAAGTCGGAAGCCATGCTCTTCGGAAAGTGGTACCTGCCTTCTCCTGCCTCCTTCCCGTTTACTATCAAGCCGGACTTCATCAAAATTCTGGGAGTCTGGTTCGGTAAGGAAGGTGCAGCCCTAAAGTCGTGGGAAGAACGCTTGGCCAAAGTCAACCAAAGGATCGGACTGTGGAGCCTCAGACAACTCACTATTGAGGGCAAAGCAATGGTCCTGCGTAACGAAGTCTTGCCTGTGCTACAATACACTGCACAGGCATGGCCCCCTCTTGCAACGGTCTCGAGGGCCATTACCAGGACTGTGTTTCGCTTCATCTGGGGCTCGAAAATGGACAGAGTAAAGCGGACTGTTATGTACAAGGAGCCCCGCAAAGGTGGGAAGGGTATACCCGACATTCCCACTCTGCTGCGGATCGCTTTTGTATGTGACTGTGTTCGTAGGACTCTGAGGACAGCAAACGGCTCTGCGGGCAAGGCCATGTCCCGCTACTTCCTCCTTCCCCTCTGGCGAGGTTTTGGCTGGGACAAGTGGGACAGCTCCTTCCCTTACAACTGGCACGCTCCCTGGTTCTACGGAGATGTTGTCCGGTTTGTGAGGGAGCATCAACTGGAGGGTCTTAAGCCCGACTTGTGGAAACCTAAGACGATCCACAAGCACATCAGAGCAAAGGACTCACTGGAGTTTGTTCCAGGGCTTCATGCCGACACGTTGGAGACTGTTTGGACTAACGTGTCATCTGGCAGGTTGACCAATGGGCACAAGGACATTTCATGGATGGCCATCCAGGGAGGACTGCCTCTTAGGTCATTCATGCATGCCCGCAACCTGTGCAAGACCCGGTACTGCCCCAGGTGCCCCTTCACGGAGGAAACATCTTTGCACATTTTCTGGCAGTGCCCCTTTGCACAGGGTCTGTTGAAAGCCTTGGAACACGAACTCAAGGACTCAGTACCCAAGAACAGACTGTCGTACCGCTCGGTACTTTATGGACTATTTCCTGGGAATACCACGGATGGAGCAATCCAGGAAGCCTGGCGCCTTATGAACTGCTTTAAGGACGCTATATGGTTTGCCAGGAACCGTCTGATTTTGCGGAGAGAGAGTGTGTCCGTCCAGGACTGCCGCAGGCTGATCCACAGCCTGCTCAGAGACTATTCCACCTGGGACAGCCCGGACGTCGATGAGGAAGAGGACTGATACTCCCCTTCCCCCCACTCTCCCTTCTTGTGTGTTGTCTCTCAATAAAGCTTCGGGCCTGTGATCTCCCCCTTCCCTATCCCCTCCTACCCACTCCCCTATCCCATCACTTGTCTGTAATGCTTTGTTGTTTGGCGTTAGTGAATGCAAGAATGTTAGTGTAGCATGTGGTGTAATGTATAGCATAGGCTAGCCTGTACTGTGTATTATACTGTCATGTTATGTTTGACGACTGTTATTATTTATTATTTGCTGCTTCATGGCTTGCGCTGCGTCGCAGTAATGTTTGTATGATGACGATTGATTGTCAATAAAGCAATTTTCAATCAAAAATCTGTTCTTATCAGTTTAATATCTGATACGTCCCCTATCTGGGGACCATATATTAAATGGATTTTTAGAACAGGGAGATGGAAATAGAGCTTGCTCTGTCCACTCCACGCATTGACCTGGTATTGCAGTATTTCCAGGACCGGTGCACCCTTCCCTTATGTGTTGACTAAAATCAGATTCCAAAAGTGTTTTTTCTCTTTGCCATTGTTTCTGTCTTTCTGAAGGGATCTCCCCTTTTAATCCCATTATTTCAACACCTGTTGGACAATGCATTTGTACAGTCATGTGTGATAATGAGCTCATTTATTAAATGCAATTAATGAATACATTGCCACCTCTTGTTGTGTGTGTGTGTGTGTGTGTCTTCTGTGTTTCTGTGTTTCCGGCATTTCACATTGGAACAGCTCATTCACCTTCCTTGTCTTCTCTCCGCCCTCCCTCCCTCCCTCCTAGGTAAGTTAAAGAGCTGCACCTGAGCCAGCCACTGATTGATGCAGCACCACAGTCAAATAGTGGAGTGGAGTGGAGTAGGGGAACAGCAAACAGCCATTAAAGCAGCCAGCCGCCTACCCGCCACAATGGACCTACCTGTGTACACTAGGTGGATGTGATGGAATGTACTGTCGTCCCTACATTTCAAGAAGAAGTAAGAATTGCAGTTGCAACAAACCCTTGCTTGCCTACAAAGAGAGCAGCAATTTGGATTTGTTACTATGTTACCTGGAAGAATAACAAACTGTGCAAGGATGGAGGTTGTAGGAGCAAAGAGAAGTTGTCTGTAAAGTTGGTGGATGCCTATTTTCCATTTTGCAGTCCCTTGTCTCCCTCTTGTGGCCTCCTGGAGGCAAATAAATGTGCAAAAAAAAGACAGCCTGGCGGCCGGCTGTTGCAGTGTTGCCCTCTCAGGCAACACTGAGTGACTGACTGAGCCTCACAGTCTTATATAAAGTTCAGACGGAACTTTGCACGTGTCATAGTGGAGCCCTCAGGATTCCAGAGCCAGCTTTCTGACATCATAATGGGGCCTGCCTCAGAGATAAAAGCCTGGGCCCAGGCAGTGTTGTTCAGTGCTGCTCAGCAGGCAGCACAGGACTGGATTAAAGCTGATACAAGGTGTGAAGGAACAAGGGGTGGCTGTGGGCATGCACTTGCTGCCGCTGCCAGTGTTTATCTGCATGGCAGGAGGGCATTTGGGCGTTGCCAGGAAGGCGTTTTTATGTAGATTCCTCCTCTTTCAGCACTGCATTGTGGTGCAAGCAAAAGAAGCAAATCCTGTCTGGCTTCCTCTCCGGCCTTTATTCACCTCCCGCTTAGTAGCTGTAAATGTGTGTGAGCCTGCAGGGCCCCATGGAATTGCCTAGGAGTAGGCTGAATCGCTGCAAGGGGTGAACAGCAGTATGGGACAGGCTCGGGCAAGGCAAGGGCCGCTCGGGTTATCGCTTCTCGGCCTTTTGGCTAAGATCAAGTGTAGTATCTGTTCTTATCAGTTTAATATCTGATACGTCCCCTATCTGGGGACCATATATTAAATGGATTTTTAGAACAGGGAGATGGAAATAGAGCTTGCTCTGTCCACTCCACGCATTGACCTGGTATTGCAGTATTTCCAGGACCGGTGCACCCTTCCCTTATGTGTTGACTAAAATCAGATTCCAAAAGTGTTTTTTCTCTTTGCCATTGTTTCTGTCTTTCTGAAGGGATCTCCCCTTTTAATCCCATTATTTCAACACCTGTTGGACAATGCATTTGTACAGTCATGTGTGATAATGAGCTCATTTATTAAATGCAATTAATGAATACATTGCCACCTCTTGTTGTGTGTGTGTGTGTGTGTGTCTTCTGTGTTTCTGTGTTTCCGGCATTTCACATTGGAACAGCTCATTCACCTTCCTTGTCTTCTCTCCGCCCTCCCTCCCTCCCTCCTAGGTAAGTTAAAGAGCTGCACCTGAGCCAGCCACTGATTGATGCAGCACCACAGTCAAATAGTGGAGTGGAGTGGAGTAGGGGAACAGCAAACAGCCATTAAAGCAGCCAGCCGCCTACCCGCCACAATGGACCTACCTGTGTACACTAGGTGGATGTGATGGAATGTACTGTCGTCCCTACATTTCAAGAAGAAGTAAGAATTGCAGTTGCAACAAACCCTTGCTTGCCTACAAAGAGAGCAGCAATTTGGATTTGTTACTATGTTACCTGGAAGAATAACAAACTGTGCAAGGATGGAGGTTGTAGGAGCAAAGAGAAGTTGTCTGTAAAGTTGGTGGATGCCTATTTTCCATTTTGCAGTCCCTTGTCTCCCTCTTGTGGCCTCCTGGAGGCAAATAAATGTGCAAAAAAAAGACAGCCTGGCGGCCGGCTGTTGCAGTGTTGCCCTCTCAGGCAACACTGAGTGACTGACTGAGCCTCACAGTCTTATATAAAGTTCAGACGGAACTTTGCACGTGTCATAGTGGAGCCCTCAGGATTCCAGAGCCAGCTTTCTGACATCATAATGGGGCCTGCCTCAGAGATAAAAGCCTGGGCCCAGGCAGTGTTGTTCAGTGCTGCTCAGCAGGCAGCACAGGACTGGATTAAAGCTGATACAAGGTGTGAAGGAACAAGGGGTGGCTGTGGGCATGCACTTGCTGCCGCTGCCAGTGTTTATCTGCATGGCAGGAGGGCATTTGGGCGTTGCCAGGAAGGCGTTTTTATGTAGATTCCTCCTCTTTCAGCACTGCATTGTGGTGCAAGCAAAAGAAGCAAATCCTGTCTGGCTTCCTCTCCGGCCTTTATTCACCTCCCGCTTAGTAGCTGTAAATGTGTGTGAGCCTGCAGGGCCCCATGGAATTGCCTAGGAGTAGGCTGAATCGCTGCAAGGGGTGAACAGCAGTATGGGACAGGCTCGGGCAAGGCAAGGGCCGCTCGGGTTATCGCTTCTCGGCCTTTTGGCTAAGATCAAGTGTAGTATCTGTTCTTATCAGTTTAATATCTGATACGTCCCCTATCTGGGGACCATATATTAAATGGATTTTTAGAACAGGGAGATGGAAATAGAGCTTGCTCTGTCCACTCCACGCATTGACCTGGTATTGCAGTATTTCCAGGACCGGTGCACCCTTCCCTTATGTGTTGACTAAAATCAGATTCCAAAAGTGTTTTTTCTCTTTGCCATTGTTTCTGTCTTTCTGAAGGGATCTCCCCTTTTAATCCCATTATTTCAACACCTGTTGGACAATGCATTTGTACAGTCATGTGTGATAATGAGCTCATTTATTAAATGCAATTAATGAATACATTGCCACCTCTTGTTGTGTGTGTGTGTGTGTGTGTCTTCTGTGTTTCTGTGTTTCCGGCATTTCACATTGGAACAGCTCATTCACCTTCCTTGTCTTCTCTCCGCCCTCCCTCCCTCCCTCCTAGGTAAGTTAAAGAGCTGCACCTGAGCCAGCCACTGATTGATGCAGCACCACAGTCAAATAGTGGAGTGGAGTGGAGTAGGGGAACAGCAAACAGCCATTAAAGCAGCCAGCCGCCTACCCGCCACAATGGACCTACCTGTGTACACTAGGTGGATGTGATGGAATGTACTGTCGTCCCTACATTTCAAGAAGAAGTAAGAATTGCAGTTGCAACAAACCCTTGCTTGCCTACAAAGAGAGCAGCAATTTGGATTTGTTACTATGTTACCTGGAAGAATAACAAACTGTGCAAGGATGGAGGTTGTAGGAGCAAAGAGAAGTTGTCTGTAAAGTTGGTGGATGCCTATTTTCCATTTTGCAGTCCCTTGTCTCCCTCTTGTGGCCTCCTGGAGGCAAATAAATGTGCAAAAAAAAGACAGCCTGGCGGCCGGCTGTTGCAGTGTTGCCCTCTCAGGCAACACTGAGTGACTGACTGAGCCTCACAGTCTTATATAAAGTTCAGACGGAACTTTGCACGTGTCATAGTGGAGCCCTCAGGATTCCAGAGCCAGCTTTCTGACATCATAATGGGGCCTGCCTCAGAGATAAAAGCCTGGGCCCAGGCAGTGTTGTTCAGTGCTGCTCAGCAGGCAGCACAGGACTGGATTAAAGCTGATACAAGGTGTGAAGGAACAAGGGGTGGCTGTGGGCATGCACTTGCTGCCGCTGCCAGTGTTTATCTGCATGGCAGGAGGGCATTTGGGCGTTGCCAGGAAGGCGTTTTTATGTAGATTCCTCCTCTTTCAGCACTGCATTGTGGTGCAAGCAAAAGAAGCAAATCCTGTCTGGCTTCCTCTCCGGCCTTTATTCACCTCCCGCTTAGTAGCTGTAAATGTGTGTGAGCCTGCAGGGCCCCATGGAATTGCCTAGGAGTAGGCTGAATCGCTGCAAGGGGTGAACAGCAGTATGGGACAGGCTCGGGCAAGGCAAGGGCCGCTCGGGTTATCGCTTCTCGGCCTTTTGGCTAAGATCAAGTGTAGTATCTGTTCTTATCAGTTTAATATCTGATACGTCCCCTATCTGGGGACCATATATTAAATGGATTTTTAGAACAGGGAGATGGAAATAGAGCTTGCTCTGTCCACTCCACGCATTGACCTGGTATTGCAGTATTTCCAGGACCGGTGCACCCTTCCCTTATGTGTTGACTAAAATCAGATTCCAAAAGTGTTTTTTCTCTTTGCCATTGTTTCTGTCTTTCTGAAGGGATCTCCCCTTTTAATCCCATTATTTCAACACCTGTTGGACAATGCATTTGTACAGTCATGTGTGATAATGAGCTCATTTATTAAATGCAATTAATGAATACATTGCCACCTCTTGTTGTGTGTGTGTGTGTGTGTGTCTTCTGTGTTTCTGTGTTTCCGGCATTTCACATTGGAACAGCTCATTCACCTTCCTTGTCTTCTCTCCGCCCTCCCTCCCTCCCTCCTAGGTAAGTTAAAGAGCTGCACCTGAGCCAGCCACTGATTGATGCAGCACCACAGTCAAATAGTGGAGTGGAGTGGAGTAGGGGAACAGCAAACAGCCATTAAAGCAGCCAGCCGCCTACCCGCCACAATGGACCTACCTGTGTACACTAGGTGGATGTGATGGAATGTACTGTCGTCCCTACATTTCAAGAAGAAGTAAGAATTGCAGTTGCAACAAACCCTTGCTTGCCTACAAAGAGAGCAGCAATTTGGATTTGTTACTATGTTACCTGGAAGAATAACAAACTGTGCAAGGATGGAGGTTGTAGGAGCAAAGAGAAGTTGTCTGTAAAGTTGGTGGATGCCTATTTTCCATTTTGCAGTCCCTTGTCTCCCTCTTGTGGCCTCCTGGAGGCAAATAAATGTGCAAAAAAAAGACAGCCTGGCGGCCGGCTGTTGCAGTGTTGCCCTCTCAGGCAACACTGAGTGACTGACTGAGCCTCACAGTCTTATATAAAGTTCAGACGGAACTTTGCACGTGTCATAGTGGAGCCCTCAGGATTCCAGAGCCAGCTTTCTGACATCATAATGGGGCCTGCCTCAGAGATAAAAGCCTGGGCCCAGGCAGTGTTGTTCAGTGCTGCTCAGCAGGCAGCACAGGACTGGATTAAAGCTGATACAAGGTGTGAAGGAACAAGGGGTGGCTGTGGGCATGCACTTGCTGCCGCTGCCAGTGTTTATCTGCATGGCAGGAGGGCATTTGGGCGTTGCCAGGAAGGCGTTTTTATGTAGATTCCTCCTCTTTCAGCACTGCATTGTGGTGCAAGCAAAAGAAGCAAATCCTGTCTGGCTTCCTCTCCGGCCTTTATTCACCTCCCGCTTAGTAGCTGTAAATGTGTGTGAGCCTGCAGGGCCCCATGGAATTGCCTAGGAGTAGGCTGAATCGCTGCAAGGGGTGAACAGCAGTATGGGACAGGCTCGGGCAAGGCAAGGGCCGCTCGGGTTATCGCTTCTCGGCCTTTTGGCTAAGATCAAGTGTAGTATCTGTTCTTATCAGTTTAATATCTGATACGTCCCCTATCTGGGGACCATATATTAAATTGGATTTTTAGAACAGGGAGATGGAAATAGAGCTTGCTCTGTCCACTCCACGCATTGACCTGGTATTGCAGTATTTCCAGGACCGGTGCACCCTTCCCTTATGTGTTGACTAAAATCAGATTCCAAAAGTGTTTTTTCTCTTTGCCATTGTTTCTGTCTTTCTGAAGGGATCTCCCCTTTTAATCCCATTATTTCAACACCTGTTGGACAATGCATTTGTACAGTCATGTGTGATAATGAGCTCATTTATTAAATGCAATTAATGAATACATTGCCACCTCTTGTTGTGTGTGTGTGTGTGTGTGTCTTCTGTGTTTCTGTGTTTCCGGCATTTCACATTGGAACAGCTCATTCACCTTCCTTGTCTTCTCTCCGCCCTCCCTCCCTCCCTCCTAGGTAAGTTAAAGAGCTGCACCTGAGCCAGCCACTGATTGATGCAGCACCACAGTCAAATAGTGGAGTGGAGTGGAGTAGGGGAACAGCAAACAGCCATTAAAGCAGCCAGCCGCCTACCCGCCACAATGGACCTACCTGTGTACACTAGGTGGATGTGATGGAATGTACTGTCGTCCCTACATTTCAAGAAGAAGTAAGAATTGCAGTTGCAACAAACCCTTGCTTGCCTACAAAGAGAGCAGCAATTTGGATTTGTTACTATGTTACCTGGAAGAATAACAAACTGTGCAAGGATGGAGGTTGTAGGAGCAAAGAGAAGTTGTCTGTAAAGTTGGTGGATGCCTATTTTCCATTTTGCAGTCCCTTGTCTCCCTCTTGTGGCCTCCTGGAGGCAAATAAATGTGCAAAAAAAAGACAGCCTGGCGGCCGGCTGTTGCAGTGTTGCCCTCTCAGGCAACACTGAGTGACTGACTGAGCCTCACAGTCTTATATAAAGTTCAGACGGAACTTTGCACGTGTCATAGTGGAGCCCTCAGGATTCCAGAGCCAGCTTTCTGACATCATAATGGGGCCTGCCTCAGAGATAAAAGCCTGGGCCCAGGCAGTGTTGTTCAGTGCTGCTCAGCAGGCAGCACAGGACTGGATTAAAGCTGATACAAGGTGTGAAGGAACAAGGGGTGGCTGTGGGCATGCACTTGCTGCCGCTGCCAGTGTTTATCTGCATGGCAGGAGGGCATTTGGGCGTTGCCAGGAAGGCGTTTTTATGTAGATTCCTCCTCTTTCAGCACTGCATTGTGGTGCAAGCAAAAGAAGCAAATCCTGTCTGGCTTCCTCTCCGGCCTTTATTCACCTCCCGCTTAGTAGCTGTAAATGTGTGTGAGCCTGCAGGGCCCCATGGAATTGCCTAGGAGTAGGCTGAATCGCTGCAAGGGGTGAACAGCAGTATGGGACAGGCTCGGGCAAGGCAAGGGCCGCTCGGGTTATCGCTTCTCGGCCTTTTGGCTAAGATCAAGTGTAGTATCTGTTCTTATCAGTTTAATATCTGATACGTCCCCTATCTGGGGACCATATATTAAATGGATTTTTAGAACAGGAGATGGAAATAGAGCTTGCTCTGTCCACTCCACGCATTGACCTGGTATTGCAGTATTTCCAGGACCGGTGCACCCTTCCCTTATGTGTTGACTAAAATCAGATTCCAAAAGTGTTTTTTCTCTTTGCCATTGTTTCTGTCTTTCTGAAGGGATCTCCCCTTTTAATCCCATTATTTCAACACCTGTTGGACAATGCATTTGTACAGTCATGTGTGATAATGAGCTCATTTATTAAATGCAATTAATGAATACATTGCCACCTCTTGTTGTGTGTGTGTGTGTGTGTGTCTTCTGTGTTTCTGTGTTTCCGGCATTTCACATTGGAACAGCTCATTCACCTTCCTTGTCTTCTCTCCGCCCTCCCTCCCTCCCTCCTAGGTAAGTTTAAAGAGCTGCACCTGAGCCAGCCACTGATTGATGCAGCACCACAGTCAAATAGTGGAGTGGAGTGGAGTAGGGGAACAGCAAACAGCCATTAAAGCAGCCAGCCGCCTACCCGCCACAATGGACCTACCTGTGTACACTAGGTGGATGTGATGGAATGTACTGTCGTCCCTACATTTCAAGAAGAAGTAAGAATTGCAGTTGCAACAAACCCTTGCTTGCCTACAAAGAGAGCAGCAATTTGGATTTGTTACTATGTTACCTGGAAGAATAACAAACTGTGCAAGGATGGAGGTTGTAGGAGCAAAGAGAAGTTGTCTGTAAAGTTGGTGGATGCCTATTTTCCATTTTGCAGTCCCTTGTCTCCCTCTTGTGGCCTCCTGGAGGCAAATAAATGTGCAAAAAAAAGACAGCCTGGCGGCCGGCTGTTGCAGTGTTGCCCTCTCAGGCAACACTGAGTGACTGACTGAGCCTCACAGTCTTATATAAAGTTCAGACGGAACTTTGCACGTGTCATAGTGGAGCCCTCAGGATTCCAGAGCCAGCTTTCTGACATCATAATGGGCCTGCCTCAGAGATAAAAGCCTGGGCCCAGGCAGTGTTGTTCAGTGCTGCTCAGCAGGCAGCACAGGACTGGATTAAAGCTGATACAAGGTGTGAAGGAACAAGGGGTGGCTGTGGGCATGCACTTGCTGCCGCTGCCAGTGTTTATCTGCATGGCAGGAGGGCATTTGGGCGTTGCCAGGAAGGCGTTTTTATGTAGATTCCTCCTCTTTCAGCACTGCATTGTGGTGCAAGCAAAAGAAGCAAATCCTGTCTGGCTTCCTCTCCGGCCTTTATTCACCTCCCGCTTAGTAGCTGTAAATGTGTGTGAGCCTGCAGGGCCCCATGGAATTGCCTAGGAGTAGGCTGAATCGCTGCAAGGGGTGAACAGCAGTATGGGACAGGCTCGGGCAAGGCAAGGGCCGCTCGGGTTATCGCTTCTCGGCCTTTTGGCTAAGATCAAGTGTAGTATCTGTTCTTATCAGTTTAATATCTGATACGTCCCCTATCTGGGGACCATATATTAAATGGATTTTTAGAACAGGGAGATGGAAATAGAGCTTGCTCTGTCCACTCCACGCATTGACCTGGTATTGCAGTATTTCCAGGACCGGTGCACCCTTCCCTTATGTGTTGACTAAAATCAGATTCCAAAAGTGTTTTTTCTCTTTGCCATTGTTTCTGTCTTTCTGAAGGGATCTCCCCTTTTAATCCCATTATTTCAACACCTGTTGGACAATGCATTTGTACAGTCATGTGTGATAATGAGCTCATTTATTAAATGCAATTAATGAATACATTGCCACCTCTTGTTGTGTGTGTGTGTGTGTGTGTCTTCTGTGTTTCTGTGTTTCCGGCATTTCACATTGGAACAGCTCATTCACCTTCCTTGTCTTCTCTCCGCCCTCCCTCCCTCCCTCCTAGGTAAGTTAAAGAGCTGCACCTGAGCCAGCCACTGATTGATGCAGCACCACAGTCAAATAGTGGAGTGGAGTGGAGTAGGGGAACAGCAAACAGCCATTAAAGCAGCCAGCCGCCTACCCGCCACAATGGACCTACCTGTGTACACTAGGTGGATGTGATGGAATGTACTGTCGTCCCTACATTTCAAGAAGAAGTAAGAATTGCAGTTGCAACAAACCCTTGCTTGCCTACAAAGAGAGCAGCAATTTGGATTTGTTACTATGTTACCTGGAAGAATAACAAACTGTGCAAGGATGGAGGTTGTAGGAGCAAAGAGAAGTTGTCTGTAAAGTTGGTGGATGCCTATTTTCCATTTTGCAGTCCCTTGTCTCCCTCTTGTGGCCTCCTGGAGGCAAATAAATGTGCAAAAAAAAGACAGCCTGGCGGCCGGCTGTTGCAGTGTTGCCCTCTCAGGCAACACTGAGTGACTGACTGAGCCTCACAGTCTTATATAAAGTTCAGACGGAACTTTGCACGTGTCATAGTGGAGCCCTCAGGATTCCAGAGCCAGCTTTCTGACATCATAATGGGGCCTGCCTCAGAGATAAAAGCCTGGGCCCAGGCAGTGTTGTTCAGTGCTGCTCAGCAGGCAGCACAGGACTGGATTAAAGCTGATACAAGGTGTGAAGGAACAAGGGGTGGCTGTGGGCATGCACTTGCTGCCGCTGCCAGTGTTTATCTGCATGGCAGGAGGGCATTTGGGCGTTGCCAGGAAGGCGTTTTTATGTAGATTCCTCCTCTTTCAGCACTGCATTGTGGTGCAAGCAAAAGAAGCAAATCCTGTCTGGCTTCCTCTCCGGCCTTTATTCACCTCCCGCTTAGTAGCTGTAAATGTGTGTGAGCCTGCAGGGCCCCATGGAATTGCCTAGGAGTAGGCTGAATCGCTGCAAGGGGTGAACAGCAGTATGGGACAGGCTCGGGCAAGGCAAGGGCCGCTCGGGTTATCGCTTCTCGGCCTTTTGGCTAAGATCAAGTGTAGTATCTGTTCTTATCAGTTTAATATCTGATACGTCCCCTATCTGGGGACCATATATTAAATGGATTTTTAGAACAGGGAGATGGAAATAGAGCTTGCTCTGTCCACTCCACGCATTGACCTGGTATTGCAGTATTTCCAGGACCGGTGCACCCTTCCCTTATGTGTTGACTAAAATCAGATTCCAAAAGTGTTTTTTCTCTTTGCCATTGTTTCTGTCTTTCTGAAGGGATCTCCCCTTTTAATCCCATTATTTCAACACCTGTTGGACAATGCATTTGTACAGTCATGTGTGATAATGAGCTCATTTATTAAATGCAATTAATGAATACATTGCCACCTCTTGTTGTGTGTGTGTGTGTGTGTGTCTTCTGTGTTTCTGTGTTTCCGGCATTTCACATTGGAACAGCTCATTCACCTTCCTTGTCTTCTCTCCGCCCTCCCTCCCTCCCTCCTAGGTAAGTTAAAGAGCTGCACCTGAGCCAGCCACTGATTGATGCAGCACCACAGTCAAATAGTGGAGTGGAGTGGAGTAGGGGAACAGCAAACAGCCATTAAAGCAGCCAGCCGCCTACCCGCCACAATGGACCTACCTGTGTACACTAGGTGGATGTGATGGAATGTACTGTCGTCCCTACATTTCAAGAAGAAGTAAGAATTGCAGTTGCAACAAACCCTTGCTTGCCTACAAAGAGAGCAGCAATTTGGATTTGTTACTATGTTACCTGGAAGAATAACAAACTGTGCAAGGATGGAGGTTGTAGGAGCAAAGAGAAGTTGTCTGTAAAGTTGGTGGATGCCTATTTTCCATTTTGCAGTCCCTTGTCTCCCTCTTGTGGCCTCCTGGAGGCAAATAAATGTGCAAAAAAAAGACAGCCTGGCGGCCGGCTGTTGCAGTGTTGCCCTCTCAGGCAACACTGAGTGACTGACTGAGCCTCACAGTCTTATATAAAGTTCAGACGGAACTTTGCACGTGTCATAGTGGAGCCCTCAGGATTCCAGAGCCAGCTTTCTGACATCATAATGGGGCCTGCCTCAGAGATAAAAGCCTGGGCCCAGGCAGTGTTGTTCAGTGCTGCTCAGCAGGCAGCACAGGACTGGATTAAAGCTGATACAAGGTGTGAAGGAACAAGGGGTGGCTGTGGGCATGCACTTGCTGCCGCTGCCAGTGTTTATCTGCATGGCAGGAGGGCATTTGGGCGTTGCCAGGAAGGCGTTTTTATGTAGATTCCTCCTCTTTCAGCACTGCATTGTGGTGCAAGCAAAAGAAGCAAATCCTGTCTGGCTTCCTCTCCGGCCTTTATTCACCTCCCGCTTAGTAGCTGTAAATGTGTGTGAGCCTGCAGGGCCCCATGGAATTGCCTAGGAGTAGGCTGAATCGCTGCAAGGGGTGAACAGCAGTATGGGACAGGCTCGGGCAAGGCAAGGGCCGCTCGGGTTATCGCTTCTCGGCCTTTTGGCTAAGATCAAGTGTAGTATCTGTTCTTATCAGTTTAATATCTGATACGTCCCCTATCTGGGGACCATATATTAAATGGATTTTTAGAACAGGGAGATGGAAATAGAGCTTGCTCTGTCCACTCCACGCATTGACCTGGTATTGCAGTATTTCCAGGACCGGTGCACCCTTCCCTTATGTGTTGACTAAAATCAGATTCCAAAAGTGTTTTTTCTCTTTGCCATTGTTTCTGTCTTTCTGAAGGGATCTCCCCTTTTAATCCCATTATTTCAACACCTGTTGGACAATGCATTTGTACAGTCATGTGTGATAATGAGCTCATTTATTAAATGCAATTAATGAATACATTGCCACCTCTTGTTGTGTGTGTGTGTGTGTGTGTCTTCTGTGTTTCTGTGTTTCCGGCATTTCACATTGGAACAGCTCATTCACCTTCCTTGTCTTCTCTCCGCCCTCCCTCCCTCCCTCCTAGGTAAGTTAAAGAGCTGCACCTGAGCCAGCCACTGATTGATGCAGCACCACAGTCAAATAGTGGAGTGGAGTGGAGTAGGGGAACAGCAAACAGCCATTAAAGCAGCCAGCCGCCTACCCGCCACAATGGACCTACCTGTGTACACTAGGTGGATGTGATGGAATGTACTGTCGTCCCTACATTTCAAGAAGAAGTAAGAATTGCAGTTGCAACAAACCCTTGCTTGCCTACAAAGAGAGCAGCAATTTGGATTTGTTACTATGTTACCTGGAAGAATAACAAACTGTGCAAGGATGGAGGTTGTAGGAGCAAAGAGAAGTTGTCTGTAAAGTTGGTGGATGCCTATTTTCCATTTTGCAGTCCCTTGTCTCCCTCTTGTGGCCTCCTGGAGGCAAATAAATGTGCAAAAAAAAGACAGCCTGGCGGCCGGCTGTTGCAGTGTTGCCCTCTCAGGCAACACTGAGTGACTGACTGAGCCTCACAGTCTTATATAAAGTTCAGACGGAACTTTGCACGTGTCATAGTGGAGCCCTCAGGATTCCAGAGCCAGCTTTCTGACATCATAATGGGGCCTGCCTCAGAGATAAAAGCCTGGGCCCAGGCAGTGTTGTTCAGTGCTGCTCAGCAGGCAGCACAGGACTGGATTAAAGCTGATACAAGGTGTGAAGGAACAAGGGGTGGCTGTGGGCATGCACTTGCTGCCGCTGCCAGTGTTTATCTGCATGGCAGGAGGGCATTTGGGCGTTGCCAGGAAGGCGTTTTTATGTAGATTCCTCCTCTTTCAGCACTGCATTGTGGTGCAAGCAAAAGAAGCAAATCCTGTCTGGCTTCCTCTCCGGCCTTTATTCACCTCCCGCTTAGTAGCTGTAAATGTGTGTGAGCCTGCAGGGCCCCATGGAATTGCCTAGGAGTAGGCTGAATCGCTGCAAGGGGTGAACAGCAGTATGGGACAGGCTCGGGCAAGGCAAGGGCCGCTCGGGTTATCGCTTCTCGGCCTTTTGGCTAAGATCAAGTGTAGTATCTGTTCTTATCAGTTTAATATCTGATACGTCCCCTATCTGGGGACCATATATTAAATGGATTTTTAGAACAGGGAGATGGAAATAGAGCTTGCTCTGTCCACTCCACGCATTGACCTGGTATTGCAGTATTTCCAGGACCGGTGCACCCTTCCCTTATGTGTTGACTAAAATCAGATTCCAAAAGTGTTTTTTCTCTTTGCCATTGTTTCTGTCTTTCTGAAGGGATCTCCCCTTTTAATCCCATTATTTCAACACCTGTTGGACAATGCATTTGTACAGTCATGTGTGATAATGAGCTCATTTATTAAATGCAATTAATGAATACATTGCCACCTCTTGTTGTGTGTGTGTGTGTGTGTGTCTTCTGTGTTTCTGTGTTTCCGGCATTTCACATTGGAACAGCTCATTCACCTTCCTTGTCTTCTCTCCGCCCTCCCTCCCTCCCTCCTAGGTAAGTTAAAGAGCTGCACCTGAGCCAGCCACTGATTGATGCAGCACCACAGTCAAATAGTGGAGTGGAGTGGAGTAGGGGAACAGCAAACAGCCATTAAAGCAGCCAGCCGCCTACCCGCCACAATGGACCTACCTGTGTACACTAGGTGGATGTGATGGAATGTACTGTCGTCCCTACATTTCAAGAAGAAGTAAGAATTGCAGTTGCAACAAACCCTTGCTTGCCTACAAAGAGAGCAGCAATTTGGATTTGTTACTATGTTACCTGGAAGAATAACAAACTGTGCAAGGATGGAGGTTGTAGGAGCAAAGAGAAGTTGTCTGTAAAGTTGGTGGATGCCTATTTTCCATTTTGCAGTCCCTTGTCTCCCTCTTGTGGCCTCCTGGAGGCAAATAAATGTGCAAAAAAAAGACAGCCTGGCGGCCGGCTGTTGCAGTGTTGCCCTCTCAGGCAACACTGAGTGACTGACTGAGCCTCACAGTCTTATATAAAGTTCAGACGGAACTTTGCACGTGTCATAGTGGAGCCCTCAGGATTCCAGAGCCAGCTTTCTGACATCATAATGGGGCCTGCCTCAGAGATAAAAGCCTGGGCCCAGGCAGTGTTGTTCAGTGCTGCTCAGCAGGCAGCACAGGACTGGATTAAAGCTGATACAAGGTGTGAAGGAACAAGGGGTGGCTGTGGGCATGCACTTGCTGCCGCTGCCAGTGTTTATCTGCATGGCAGGAGGGCATTTGGGCGTTGCCAGGAAGGCGTTTTTATGTAGATTCCTCCTCTTTCAGCACTGCATTGTGGTGCAAGCAAAAGAAGCAAATCCTGTCTGGCTTCCTCTCCGGCCTTTATTCACCTCCCGCTTAGTAGCTGTAAATGTGTGTGAGCCTGCAGGGCCCCATGGAATTGCCTAGGAGTAGGCTGAATCGCTGCAAGGGGTGAACAGCAGTATGGGACAGGCTCGGGCAAGGCAAGGGCCGCTCGGGTTATCGCTTCTCGGCCTTTTGGCTAAGATCAAGTGTAGTATCTGTTCTTATCAGTTTAATATCTGATACGTCCCCTATCTGGGGACCATATATTAAATGGATTTTTAGAACAGGGAGATGGAAATAGAGCTTGCTCTGTCCACTCCACGCATTGACCTGGTATTGCAGTATTTCCAGGACCGGTGCACCCTTCCCTTATGTGTTGACTAAAATCAGATTCCAAAAGTGTTTTTTCTCTTTGCCATTGTTTCTGTCTTTCTGAAGGGATCTCCCCTTTTAATCCCATTATTTCAACACCTGTTGGACAATGCATTTGTACAGTCATGTGTGATAATGAGCTCATTTATTAAATGCAATTAATGAATACATTGCCACCTCTTGTTGTGTGTGTGTGTGTGTGTGTCTTCTGTGTTTCTGTGTTTCCGGCATTTCACATTGGAACAGCTCATTCACCTTCCTTGTCTTCTCTCCGCCCTCCCTCCCTCCCTCCTAGGTAAGTTAAAGAGCTGCACCTGAGCCAGCCACTGATTGATGCAGCACCACAGTCAAATAGTGGAGTGGAGTGGAGTAGGGGAACAGCAAACAGCCATTAAAGCAGCCAGCCGCCTACCCGCCACAATGGACCTACCTGTGTACACTAGGTGGATGTGATGGAATGTACTGTCGTCCCTACATTTCAAGAAGAAGTAAGAATTGCAGTTGCAACAAACCCTTGCTTGCCTACAAAGAGAGCAGCAATTTGGATTTGTTACTATGTTACCTGGAAGAATAACAAACTGTGCAAGGATGGAGGTTGTAGGAGCAAAGAGAAGTTGTCTGTAAAGTTGGTGGATGCCTATTTTCCATTTTGCAGTCCCTTGTCTCCCTCTTGTGGCCTCCTGGAGGCAAATAAATGTGCAAAAAAAAGACAGCCTGGCGGCCGGCTGTTGCAGTGTTGCCCTCTCAGGCAACACTGAGTGACTGACTGAGCCTCACAGTCTTATATAAAGTTCAGACGGAACTTTGCACGTGTCATAGTGGAGCCCTCAGGATTCCAGAGCCAGCTTTCTGACATCATAATGGGGCCTGCCTCAGAGATAAAAGCCTGGGCCCAGGCAGTGTTGTTCAGTGCTGCTCAGCAGGCAGCACAGGACTGGATTAAAGCTGATACAAGGTGTGAAGGAACAAGGGGTGGCTGTGGGCATGCACTTGCTGCCGCTGCCAGTGTTTATCTGCATGGCAGGAGGGCATTTGGGCGTTGCCAGGAAGGCGTTTTTATGTAGATTCCTCCTCTTTCAGCACTGCATTGTGGTGCAAGCAAAAGAAGCAAATCCTGTCTGGCTTCCTCTCCGGCCTTTATTCACCTCCCGCTTAGTAGCTGTAAATGTGTGTGAGCCTGCAGGGCCCCATGGAATTGCCTAGGAGTAGGCTGAATCGCTGCAAGGGGTGAACAGCAGTATGGGACAGGCTCGGGCAAGGCAAGGGCCGCTCGGGTTATCGCTTCTCGGCCTTTTGGCTAAGATCAAGTGTAGTATCTGTTCTTATCAGTTTAATATCTGATACGTCCCCTATCTGGGGACCATATATTAAATGGATTTTTAGAACAGGGAGATGGAAATAGAGCTTGCTCTGTCCACTCCACGCATTGACCTGGTATTGCAGTATTTCCAGGACCGGTGCACCCTTCCCTTATGTGTTGACTAAAATCAGATTCCAAAAGTGTTTTTTCTCTTTGCCATTGTTTCTGTCTTTCTGAAGGGATCTCCCCTTTTAATCCCATTATTTCAACACCTGTTGGACAATGCATTTGTACAGTCATGTGTGATAATGAGCTCATTTATTAAATGCAATTAATGAATACATTGCCACCTCTTGTTGTGTGTGTGTGTGTGTGTGTCTTCTGTGTTTCTGTGTTTCCGGCATTTCACATTGGAACAGCTCATTCACCTTCCTTGTCTTCTCTCCGCCCTCCCTCCCTCCCTCCTAGGTAAGTTAAAGAGCTGCACCTGAGCCAGCCACTGATTGATGCAGCACCACAGTCAAATAGTGGAGTGGAGTGGAGTAGGGGAACAGCAAACAGCCATTAAAGCAGCCAGCCGCCTACCCGCCACAATGGACCTACCTGTGTACACTAGGTGGATGTGATGGAATGTACTGTCGTCCCTACATTTCAAGAAGAAGTAAGAATTGCAGTTGCAACAAACCCTTGCTTGCCTACAAAGAGAGCAGCAATTTGGATTTGTTACTATGTTACCTGGAAGAATAACAAACTGTGCAAGGATGGAGGTTGTAGGAGCAAAGAGAAGTTGTCTGTAAAGTTGGTGGATGCCTATTTTCCATTTTGCAGTCCCTTGTCTCCCTCTTGTGGCCTCCTGGAGGCAAATAAATGTGCAAAAAAAAGACAGCCTGGCGGCCGGCTGTTGCAGTGTTGCCCTCTCAGGCAACACTGAGTGACTGACTGAGCCTCACAGTCTTATATAAAGTTCAGACGGAACTTTGCACGTGTCATAGTGGAGCCCTCAGGATTCCAGAGCCAGCTTTCTGACATCATAATGGGGCCTGCCTCAGAGATAAAAGCCTGGGCCCAGGCAGTGTTGTTCAGTGCTGCTCAGCAGGCAGCACAGGACTGGATTAAAGCTGATACAAGGTGTGAAGGAACAAGGGGTGGCTGTGGGCATGCACTTGCTGCCGCTGCCAGTGTTTATCTGCATGGCAGGAGGGCATTTGGGCGTTGCCAGGAAGGCGTTTTTATGTAGATTCCTCCTCTTTCAGCACTGCATTGTGGTGCAAGCAAAAGAAGCAAATCCTGTCTGGCTTCCTCTCCGGCCTTTATTCACCTCCCGCTTAGTAGCTGTAAATGTGTGTGAGCCTGCAGGGCCCCATGGAATTGCCTAGGAGTAGGCTGAATCGCTGCAAGGGGTGAACAGCAGTATGGGACAGGCTCGGGCAAGGCAAGGGCCGCTCGGGTTATCGCTTCTCGGCCTTTTGGCTAAGATCAAGTGTAGTATCTGTTCTTATCAGTCCTTGTAAGGATAGATGGCTCGGAGAACCACTGGGGGCTATAAACACTAGCTTAGCGATCCAAGAGCGTTCCAGACGAAGCCGGCGACGAACTGCGGAGAAGAACCAGCAAAGACGACGATCCAGAAGGGAGAAGCCGCCATCGGGGAAGAAGCTCCGGGAGATCGCTGCCGGGAAGAAGAAGGAGAACTGCGACAGAGACCTTCGGAGAAGAGCCGCTGCTGAAGGGGATCTTTGAAGAAGCTCGGCCGCAGAAGAAGCTCGACGAGGAACCGCTGCGGAAGAAATTTCGTGGAAGAACCTCGGCCAGCAAGGAGAAGATTTGCATAGCTCCGCCCCCTTCGGGAAAGAGCTATCGAAGATCCTCCCCAAGCGACAGGAACAGCTGGAAGAAGCCATGGCCTCAACCAGCAACCCTGCCACCCAGAAGAAGAAGGCTGATGGACCAGGTGAGCCGGCCCAGGCCAGGACATCTCCTCCTGAAGCCTCCTCAAGCCAACAGGCCACCAGGAAGCCGAACCAGGCTGCTCCAACCCTGGAGCCCTGGATGAAGCAGACGGTGGCCCTGAAGCTGAAGGAGGTGGACGGGAGAGTGCCGGACATGACGGAAGAAGTGTTCTGCCAGAAGATGCTCCTGGACCAGGGCTTCGCTAAGCCGGAGACCATCAGCATCCAGGCCTTCATGACCGGGATGTTCTTCGTGACCTTCGCTTCGATCAACATCTGCAGAAGGTACTGGGAGATGGTGAAAGCGGCGAGGCCTGAATCCCCTTTCTCTCGCTTTGTGGGCAACTGCCCTGTCCAAAGAGAGGAAAGGCGGGTGACGGTCTCAATGCGGAACCCACACACCCCCGGCAAAGACATCACCACGCTCCTGAAGCGGTTCTGCACAGTGGTGAGGGAACCCACCCACATCCTGAACGGACTCGGCTTCTGGACTGGCAAGTGGTCGGTAATCGTCCGACTGAACAAGGATTCCAGCGCGGAAGACGGCCTCCAACACCTGCCCCAGTCATTCTCGCTGGGCAACTCCTACGGCCTCATCTACTACCCGGACATGCCGCAGATCTGCAGGAGATGCAGCAAGAAGGGTCATTCGGTGAAGGACTGCAAGGAGGACGCCTGCAAGAACTGCCGGGTAACAGGACACGAGACCAAAGACTGCCCGAAACGGACAATGTGCAACCTCTGCGGACAAGCAGCCCACTCCTACAAGGACTGCCCGAAGAGGGATCGATCCTGGGCAACTGTAGCGGCGAAAGCTCCGGCCAGAGGGAACCCCGCCCCAGCCAGAGCTCCAGCGGCGCAGAAGACCGGGAATAAGAAGGATGGTAAGAAGACGACAGTCCCTCCCCCCCGTCTCCCGGCCCTCCCTCGCCCTACCCTTCCCACCCTCCCTCGCCCGGCCCTCCCCACCCCCCCGTCCCCAACCCCTGTCACCCCCACTGAGGCTCTCACCTTCTCCTACCCACCCAT
This sequence comes from Rhinoderma darwinii, assembly GCF_050947455.1. Lineage (NCBI taxonomy): Eukaryota > Metazoa > Chordata > Amphibia > Anura > Rhinodermatidae > Rhinoderma > Rhinoderma darwinii. The sequence continues at coordinate 207,109 of NW_027461794.1, forward strand.
CTCAGTGGTCCTGTCACCTGCACCTCTCCCAACCCAGCCTCCCTTCTCCCCAGCTCCAGCAGCACTAACATCTTCCCCTCCAGCTGCTGGAGTCCTCTCCCTGGAGGATTTTCCCCCTCTTGTCTCCTCAGGTGCCATCCAGAGGAAGAGAAAGGTGAGGGACAGCCCAGCTGCTGAGTCCTCAAAGCGACAAGTCGTGGAAATCTGCGAAGATTCCCTTGCGCAGCAGGAGGAAATGGAGCAGATGGTGGAGGAACTCGTGTCTGAACCTGAGGTCATCGACTTCACAACAGACATCCAGGTGGCTACAATCCTGGAACAATTTTTGTCAGAGGGCCTGCTGGATCTTTCGGACCCGCCAGGAGAGGAGGATCCGCCCGACCGGACTGGTAACTAAGGTGTATCGTTTGCACTAACCTTCTTTATTCTCCCCCATGGCTGCTAAACTTAACATCTTTAGCCTCAATGTGAGGAGTGTTAGAGATAGGACTAGATGTCAGATGGTGCTAACTTTTCTTTCCAAGCAGTCGAGTGATGTATTTATGCTGCAGGAATGTACTCTCCCCTCTTCCAGGTCATACCATCATCTGGCCAGGCAGTGGACCCATGGCCCGTCCTACTGGTCTGGTGGGGGCGACTGTAAGTCTGCAGGGGTTGCCATCCTGATTAGGGGAAGCGTATTTACTGTTGACTCTGTCCAGGAGCTCGCCTGCGGCCGCTTGTTGGTCGTAGACGGTTCCTGGGCAGGAGAGCCGATTAGGCTCATCAACGTGTACGCTCCCCCTATGAAGGCTGAGCGCCTGGAACTATTCCAGACCCTGCGGACCCAGCTCGCCACCACTAGGGCAGTGGTGATGGCCGGGGACTTCAACTGCCCCATCGAAGAGGATGGACGAAGTTCCGGCACTTCAATCAAACTGGATGTCAGTTCCAAACTGCTTATCGAGATGGTAACCGAAGCATCCTTGCAGGACGTTGTGGGCTCCATGGGGATTGGCTCTGTGAACTATTCATGGAGCCGACCCGATGGCTCACTTCGTTCTCGGATTGACTTTGTGTTCACCTCCCGGGCAGTCAAGCAGCATGGGCACTCCATGGTCCCCTGCTTCTTCTCTGACCACAGGGCCATTCTCTTCCAGGGTGCCATCGGCCACGGTTTTCCTCCCGGCCCTGGCTCCTGGAAGCTGAATTGTGCCCTGCTGGAAAGAGAGGAGGTACTGGCGGAACTTAGAGACGCCTATATTGTTTGGAGGAATGATAAAGTTTTCTTTGACAAAACCTGTGACTGGTGGGAATATGTTAAAGTTGAATTTCGTTGTTTCTTTCAGGCAAAAAGTCGTCAACAGGCGTGTGAGAGGAAGAGAGACTTCAGAGAGATGCAGCGTCAGCTGCGATCCCTGCAAGACCTCCTTCAATGCGGCTGGGACGTCAGGAAGGAGCTGGAGGAAGCCAAAAAGGGCCTGAAAAGGCACTTTGAGGAGGAATCCAAGCGAATTGTCTTTCGTTCCAAGGTGGAGAACCTGGAGAAGGGTGAGAAATGTAACTCGTTCTTTTTCAGGAAACTCCATGCCGGCCACACGCCCCTGAAGGAACTTCGAGATGAGACCGGAAACATGCATTCTGGGAAGAAGGAGGTGATGGGAGTCGTCACAGACTACTACCGAAGCCTCTACTCCCGGAAAACCACTGACCCCGAAGCCGCCGATAAATTCCTGTCAGGTATCACTAATCATCTTGATCCTGCAGGTACGGAGGCTATGGATGTACCCCTGACGGTGGAGGAACTGCTCTCTGCCGCTAAATCCTTCAGACCCGGCAGGACCCCGGGCAGTGATGGTCTCCCAGCAGAGCTCTATGTAGCGCTGGGGGACTTGATCAGTCCGGACCTGCTGGAGCTCTATGAGGAGATGGTGGTGGAGGGTAGAATGCCACCGTCCTTGAGAGAAGGCATGATCACGATCTTGTATAAGCGGAAGGGGGAGAGATGTGACCTGAAAAACTGGCGTCCCATCTCTCTCCTGAACGTGGACTACAAGATCCTCGCCAAAGTATTGGCCAACAGACTGAAGGTTGTCATCGGACAGATCATCGGATCGGACCAAACCTGCGGCATTCCTGGCCGTAGGGTGGCCGACAGTCTTGCCCTGGTGAGGGACACGGTGCATTACATGCAAAGCCGCCGTACACACGCGGCCCTGGTCAGTCTGGATCAGGAGAAGGCTTTTGACCGGGTCTCTCACGAATTCATGGGTAAGGCTCTGCGTAGGCTGCGGCTTGGCAGGTTGTTCTGTTTGTATGTTAACCTGATGTATTGCGACATTTACAGCTCGGTGCTGGTGAACGGCTGGAAGACTGACCCCTTTCCTGTATCGTCGGGGGTTAGACAAGGCTGTCCTCTTTCACCTCTCCTTTTTGTTTGTGTTATAGAGCTCTTCGCAGAGGCTATCCGGCAGAATGGAGAGATCAGAGGGATCACCGCACCAGGTCCAGGACACTTCGAGGTCAAATGCTCGCTGTACATGGACGACGTGACCGTCTTCTGCGCTGACCAGAGTTCGGTGACTGCACTCGTCCAGACCTGTGAGGAGTTCGGACGCGCTTCAGGGGCAAAAGTCAACTGCGGGAAGTCGGAAGCCATGCTCTTCGGAAAGTGGTACCTGCCTTCTCCTGCCTCCTTCCCGTTTACTATCAAGCCGGACTTCATCAAAATTCTGGGAGTCTGGTTCGGTAAGGAAGGTGCAGCCCTAAAGTCGTGGGAAGAACGCTTGGCCAAAGTCAACCAAAGGATCGGACTGTGGAGCCTCAGACAACTCACTATTGAGGGCAAAGCAATGGTCCTGCGTAACGAAGTCTTGCCTGTGCTACAATACACTGCACAGGCATGGCCCCCTCTTGCCACCGTCTCGAGGGCCATTACCAGGACTGTGTTTCGCTTCATCTGGGGCTCGAAAATGGACAGAGTAAAGCGGACTGTTATGTACAAGGAGCCCCGCAAAGGTGGGAAGGGTATACCCGACATTCCCACTCTGCTGCGGATCGCTTTTGTATGTGACTGTGTTCGTAGGACTCTGAGGACAGCAAACGGCTCTGCGGGCAAGGCCATGTCCCGCTACTTCCTCCTTCCCCTCTGGCGAGGTTTTGGCTGGGACAAGTGGGACAGCTCCTTCCCTTACAACTGGCACGCTCCCTGGTTCTACGGAGATGTCGTCCGGTTCGTGAGGGAGCATCAACTGGAGGGTCTTAAGCCCGACTTGTGGAAACCTAAGACGATCCACAAGCACATCAGAGCAAAGGACTCACTGGAGTCTGTTCCAGGGCTTCATGCCGACACGTTGGAGACTGTTTGGACTAACGTGTCATCTGGCAGGTTGACCAACGGGCACAAGGACATTTCATGGATGGCCATCCAGGGAGGACTGCCTCTTAGGTCATTCATGCATGCCCGCAACCTGTGCAAGACCCGGTACTGCCCCAGGTGCCCCTTCACGGAGGAAACATCTTTGCACATTTTCTGGCAGTGCCCCTTTGCACAGGGTCTGTTGAAAGCCTTGGAACATGAACTCAAGGACTCAGTACCCAGGAACAGACTGTCGTACCGCTCGGTACTTTATGGACTATTTCCTGGGAATACCACGGATGGAGCAATCCAGGAAGCCTGGCGCCTTATGAACTGCTTTAAGGACGCTATATGGTTTGCCAGGAACCGTCTGATTTTGCGGAGAGAGAGTGTGTCCGTCCAGGACTGCCGCAGACTGATCCACAGCCTGCTCAGAGACTATTCCACCTGGGACAGCCCGGACGTCGATGAGGAAGAGGACTGATACTCCCCTTCCCCCCACTCTCCCTTCTTGTGTGTTGTCTTTCAATAAAGCTTCGGGCCTGTGATTTCCCCCTTCCCTATCCCCTCCTACCCACTCCCCTATCCCATCACTTGTCTGTAATGCTTTGTTGTTTGGCTTTAGTGAATGCAAGAATGTTAGTGTAGCATCTGGTGTAATGTATAGCATAGGCTAGCAAAAAAAAAAAAAAAAAAAAAAAAAATCTGTTCTTATCAGTTTAATATCTGATACGTCCCCTATCTGGGGACCATATATTAAATGGATTTTTAGAACAGGGAGATGGAAATAGAGCTTGCTCTGTCCACTCCACGCATTGACCTGGTATTGCAGTATTTCCAGGACCGGTGCACCCTTTCCTTATGTGTTGACTAAAAGCAGATTCCAAAAGTGAAAAAAAAAAAAAAAAAAAAAAAAAAAAAAAAAAAAAAAAAAAAAATCTGTTCTTATCAGTTTAATATCTGATACGTCCCCTATCTGGGGACCATATATTAAATGGATTTTTAGAACAGGGAGATGGAAATAGAGCTTGCTCTGTCCACTCCACGCATTGACCTGGTATTGCAGTATTTCCAGGACCGGTGCACCCTTCCCTTATGTGTTGACTAAAATCAGATTCCAAAAGTGTTTTTTCTCTTTGCCATTGTTTCTGTCTTTCTGAAGGGATCTCCCCTTTTAATCCCATTATTTCAACACCTGTTGGACAATGCATTTGTACAGTCATGTGTGATAATGAGCTCATTTATTAAATGCAATTAATGAATACATTGCCACCTCTTGTTGTGTGTGTGTGTGTGTGTGTCTTCTGTGTTTCTGTGTTTCCGGCATTTCACATTGGAACAGCTCATTCACCTTCCTTGTCTTCTCTCCGCCCTCCCTCCCTCCCTCCTAGGTAAGTTAAAGAGCTGCACCTGAGCCAGCCACTGATTGATGCAGCACCACAGTCAAATAGTGGAGTGGAGTGGAGTAGGGGAACAGCAAACAGCCATTAAAGCAGCCAGCCGCCTACCCGCCACAATGGACCTACCTGTGTACACTAGGTGGATGTGATGGAATGTACTGTCGTCCCTACATTTCAAGAAGAAGTAAGAATTGCAGTTGCAACAAACCCTTGCTTGCCTACAAAGAGAGCAGCAATTTGGATTTGTTACTATGTTACCTGGAAGAATAACAAACTGTGCAAGGATGGAGGTTGTAGGAGCAAAGAGAAGTTGTCTGTAAAGTTGGTGGATGCCTATTTTCCATTTTGCAGTCCCTTGTCTCCCTCTTGTGGCCTCCTGGAGGCAAATAAATGTGCAAAAAAAAGACAGCCTGGCGGCCGGCTGTTGCAGTGTTGCCCTCTCAGGCAACACTGAGTGACTGACTGAGCCTCACAGTCTTATATAAAGTTCAGACGGAACTTTGCACGTGTCATAGTGGAGCCCTCAGGATTCCAGAGCCAGCTTTCTGACATCATAATGGGGCCTGCCTCAGAGATAAAAGCCTGGGCCCAGGCAGTGTTGTTCAGTGCTGCTCAGCAGGCAGCACAGGACTGGATTAAAGCTGATACAAGGTGTGAAGGAACAAGGGGTGGCTGTGGGCATGCACTTGCTGCCGCTGCCAGTGTTTATCTGCATGGCAGGAGGGCATTTGGGCGTTGCCAGGAAGGCGTTTTTATGTAGATTCCTCCTCTTTCAGCACTGCATTGTGGTGCAAGCAAAAGAAGCAAATCCTGTCTGGCTTCCTCTCCGGCCTTTATTCACCTCCCGCTTAGTAGCTGTAAATGTGTGTGAGCCTGCAGGGCCCCATGGAATTGCCTAGGAGTAGGCTGAATCGCTGCAAGGGGTGAACAGCAGTATGGGACAGGCTCGGGCAAGGCAAGGGCCGCTCGGGTTATCGCTTCTCGGCCTTTTGGCTAAGATCAAGTGTAGTATCTGTTCTTATCAGTTTAATATCTGATACGTCCCCTATCTGGGGACCATATATTAAATGGATTTTTAGAACAGGGAGATGGAAATAGAGCTTGCTCTGTCCACTCCACGCATTGACCTGGTATTGCAGTATTTCCAGGACCGGTGCACCCTTCCCTTATGTGTTGACTAAAATCAGATTCCAAAAGTGTTTTTTCTCTTTGCCATTGTTTCTGTCTTTCTGAAGGGATCTCCCCTTTTAATCCCATTATTTCAACACCTGTTGGACAATGCATTTGTACAGTCATGTGTGATAATGAGCTCATTTATTAAATGCAATTAATGAATACATTGCCACCTCTTGTTGTGTGTGTGTGTGTGTGTGTCTTCTGTGTTTCTGTGTTTCCGGCATTTCACATTGGAACAGCTCATTCACCTTCCTTGTCTTCTCTCCGCCCTCCCTCCCTCCCTCCTAGGTAAGTTAAAGAGCTGCACCTGAGCCAGCCACTGATTGATGCAGCACCACAGTCAAATAGTGGAGTGGAGTGGAGTAGGGGAACAGCAAACAGCCATTAAAGCAGCCAGCCGCCTACCCGCCACAATGGACCTACCTGTGTACACTAGGTGGATGTGATGGAATGTACTGTCGTCCCTACATTTCAAGAAGAAGTAAGAATTGCAGTTGCAACAAACCCTTGCTTGCCTACAAAGAGAGCAGCAATTTGGATTTGTTACTATGTTACCTGGAAGAATAACAAACTGTGCAAGGATGGAGGTTGTAGGAGCAAAGAGAAGTTGTCTGTAAAGTTGGTGGATGCCTATTTTCCATTTTGCAGTCCCTTGTCTCCCTCTTGTGGCCTCCTGGAGGCAAATAAATGTGCAAAAAAAAGACAGCCTGGCGGCCGGCTGTTGCAGTGTTGCCCTCTCAGGCAACACTGAGTGACTGACTGAGCCTCACAGTCTTATATAAAGTTCAGACGGAACTTTGCACGTGTCATAGTGGAGCCCTCAGGATTCCAGAGCCAGCTTTCTGACATCATAATGGGGCCTGCCTCAGAGATAAAAGCCTGGGCCCAGGCAGTGTTGTTCAGTGCTGCTCAGCAGGCAGCACAGGACTGGATTAAAGCTGATACAAGGTGTGAAGGAACAAGGGGTGGCTGTGGGCATGCACTTGCTGCCGCTGCCAGTGTTTATCTGCATGGCAGGAGGGCATTTGGGCGTTGCCAGGAAGGCGTTTTTATGTAGATTCCTCCTCTTTCAGCACTGCATTGTGGTGCAAGCAAAAGAAGCAAATCCTGTCTGGCTTCCTCTCCGGCCTTTATTCACCTCCCGCTTAGTAGCTGTAAATGTGTGTGAGCCTGCAGGGCCCCATGGAATTGCCTAGGAGTAGGCTGAATCGCTGCAAGGGGTGAACAGCAGTATGGGACAGGCTCGGGCAAGGCAAGGGCCGCTCGGGTTATCGCTTCTCGGCCTTTTGGCTAAGATCAAGTGTAGTATCTGTTCTTATCAGTTTAATATCTGATACGTCCCCTATCTGGGGACCATATATTAAATGGATTTTTAGAACAGGGAGATGGAAATAGAGCTTGCTCTGTCCACTCCACGCATTGACCTGGTATTGCAGTATTTCCAGGACCGGTGCACCCTTCCCTTATGTGTTGACTAAAATCAGATTCCAAAAGTGTTTTTTCTCTTTGCCATTGTTTCTGTCTTTCTGAAGGGATCTCCCCTTTTAATCCCATTATTTCAACACCTGTTGGACAATGCATTTGTACAGTCATGTGTGATAATGAGCTCATTTATTAAATGCAATTAATGAATACATTGCCACCTCTTGTTGTGTGTGTGTGTGTGTGTGTCTTCTGTGTTTCTGTGTTTCCGGCATTTCACATTGGAACAGCTCATTCACCTTCCTTGTCTTCTCTCCGCCCTCCCTCCCTCCCTCCTAGGTAAGTTAAAGAGCTGCACCTGAGCCAGCCACTGATTGATGCAGCACCACAGTCAAATAGTGGAGTGGAGTGGAGTAGGGGAACAGCAAACAGCCATTAAAGCAGCCAGCCGCCTACCCGCCACAATGGACCTACCTGTGTACACTAGGTGGATGTGATGGAATGTACTGTCGTCCCTACATTTCAAGAAGAAGTAAGAATTGCAGTTGCAACAAACCCTTGCTTGCCTACAAAGAGAGCAGCAATTTGGATTTGTTACTATGTTACCTGGAAGAATAACAAACTGTGCAAGGATGGAGGTTGTAGGAGCAAAGAGAAGTTGTCTGTAAAGTTGGTGGATGCCTATTTTCCATTTTGCAGTCCCTTGTCTCCCTCTTGTGGCCTCCTGGAGGCAAATAAATGTGCAAAAAAAAGACAGCCTGGCGGCCGGCTGTTGCAGTGTTGCCCTCTCAGGCAACACTGAGTGACTGACTGAGCCTCACAGTCTTATATAAAGTTCAGACGGAACTTTGCACGTGTCATAGTGGAGCCCTCAGGATTCCAGAGCCAGCTTTCTGACATCATAATGGGGCCTGCCTCAGAGATAAAAGCCTGGGCCCAGGCAGTGTTGTTCAGTGCTGCTCAGCAGGCAGCACAGGACTGGATTAAAGCTGATACAAGGTGTGAAGGAACAAGGGGTGGCTGTGGGCATGCACTTGCTGCCGCTGCCAGTGTTTATCTGCATGGCAGGAGGGCATTTGGGCGTTGCCAGGAAGGCGTTTTTATGTAGATTCCTCCTCTTTCAGCACTGCATTGTGGTGCAAGCAAAAGAAGCAAATCCTGTCTGGCTTCCTCTCCGGCCTTTATTCACCTCCCGCTTAGTAGCTGTAAATGTGTGTGAGCCTGCAGGGCCCCATGGAATTGCCTAGGAGTAGGCTGAATCGCTGCAAGGGGTGAACAGCAGTATGGGACAGGCTCGGGCAAGGCAAGGGCCGCTCGGGTTATCGCTTCTCGGCCTTTTGGCTAAGATCAAGTGTAGTATCTGTTCTTATCAGTCCTTGTAAGGATAGATAGCTCGGAGAACCACTGGGGGCTATAAACACTAGCTTAGCGATCCAAGAGCGTTCCAGACGAAGCCGGCGACGAACTGCGGAGAAGAACCAGCGAAGACGACGATCCAGAAGGGAGAAGCCGCCATCGGGGAAGAAGCTCCGGGAGATCGCTGCCGGGAAGAAGGAGAACTGCGACAGAGACCTTCGGAGAAGAGCCGCTGCTGAAGGGGATCTTTGAAGAAGCTCGGCCGCAGAAGAAGCTCGACGAGGAACCGCTGCGGAAGAAATTTCGTGGAAGAACCTCGGCCAGCAAGGAGAAGATTTGCATAGCTCCGCCCCCTTCGGGAAAGAGCTATCGAAGATCCTCCCCAAGCGACAGGAACAGCTGGAAGAAGCCATGGCCTCAACCAGCAACCCTGCCACCCAGAAGGAGAAGGCTGATGGACCAGGTGAGCCGGCCCAGGCCAGGACATCTCCTCCTGAAGCCTCCTCAAGCGGACAGGCCACCAGGAAGCCGAACCAGGCTGCTCCAACCCTGGAGCCCTGGATGAAGCAGACGGTGGCCCTGAAGCTGAAGGAGGTGGACGGGAGAGTGCCGGACATGACGGAAGAAGTGTTCTGCCAGAAGATGCTCCTGGACCAGGGCTTCGCTAAGCCGGAGACCATCAGCATCCAGGCCTTCATGACCGGGATGTTCTTCGTGACCTTCGCTTCGATCAACATCTGCAGAAGGTACTGGGAGATGGTGAAAGCGGCGAGGCCTGAATCCCCTTTCTCTCGCTTTGTAGGCAACTGCCCTGTCCAAAGAGAGGAAAGGCGGGTGACGGTCTCAATGCGGAACCCACACACCCCCGGCAAAGACATCACCACGCTCCTGAAGCGGTTCTGCACAGTGGTGAGGGAACCCACCCACATCCTGAACGGACTCGGCTTCTGGACTGGCAAGTGGTCGGTAATCGTCCGACTGAACAAGGATTCGAGCGCGGAAGACGGCCTCCAGCACCTGCCCCAGTCATTCTCGCTGGGCAACTCCTACGGCCTCATCTACTACCCGGACATGCCGCAGATCTGCAGGAGATGCAGCAAGAAGGGTCATTCGGTGAAGGACTGCAAGGAGGACGCCTGCAAGAACTGCCGGGTAACAGGACACGAGACCAAAGACTGCCCGAAACGGACAATGTGCAACCTCTGTGGACAAGCAGCCCACTCCTACAAGGACTGCCCGAAGAGGGATCGATCCTGGGCAACTGTAGCGGCGAAAGCTCCGGCCAGAGGGAACCCCGCCCCAGCCAGAGCTCCAGCGGCGCAGAAGACCGGGAATAAGAAGGATGGTAAGAAGACGACAGTCCCTCCCCCCCGTCTCCCGGCCCTCCCTCGCCCGGCCCTCCCCACCCCCCCGTCCCCAACCCCTGTCACCCCCACTGAGGCTCTAACCTTCTCCTACCCACCCATCTCAGTGGTCCTGTCACCTGCACCTCTCCCAACCCAGCCTCCCTTCTCCCCAGCTCCAGCAGCACTAACATCTTCCCCTCCAGCTGCTGGAGTCCTCTCCCTGGAGGATTTTCCCCCTCTTGTCTCCTCAGGTGCCATCCAGAGGAAGAGAAAGGTGAGGGACAGCCCAGCTGCTGAGTCCTCAAAGCGACAAGTCGTAGAAATCTGCGAAGATTCCCTTGCGCAGCAGGAGGAAATGGAGCAGATGGTGGAGGAACTCGTGTCTGAACCTGAGGTCATCGACTTCACAACAGACATCCAGGTGGCTACAATCCTGGAACAATTTTTGTCAGAGGGCCTGCTGGATCTTTCGGACCCGCCAGGAGAGGAGGATCCGCCCGACCGGACTGGTAACTAAGGTGTATCGTTTGCACTAACCTTCTTTATTCTCCCCCATGGCTGCTAAACTTAACATCTTTAGCCTCAATGTGAGGAGTGTTAGAGATAGGACTAGATGTCAGATGGTGCTAACTTTTCTTTCCAGGCAGTCGAGTGATGTATTTATGCTGCAGGAATGTACTCTCCCCTCTTCCAGGTCATACCATCATCTGGCCAGGCAGTGGACCCATGGCCCGTCCTACTGGTCTGGTGGGGGCGACTGTAAGTCTGCAGGGGTTGCCATCCTGATTAGGGGAAGCGTATTTACTGTTGACTCTGTCCAGGAGCTCGCCTGCGGCCGCTTGTTGGTCGTAGACGGTTCCTGGGCAGGAGAGCCGATTAGGCTCATCAACGTGTACGCTCCCCCTATGAAGGCTGAGCGCCTGGAACTATTCCAGACCCTGCGGACCCAGCTCGCCACCACTAGGGCAGTGGTGATGGCCGGGGACTTCAACTGCCCCATCGAAGAGGATGGACGAAGTTCCGGCACTTCAAACAAACTGGATGTCAGTTCCAAACTGCTTATCGAGATGGTAGCCGAAGCATCCTTGCAGGACGTTGTGGGCTCCATGGGGATCGGCTCTGTGAACTATTCATGGAGCCGACCCGATGGCTCACTTCGTTCTCGGATTGACTTTGTGTTCACCTCCCGGGCAGTCAAGCAGCATGGGCACTCCATGGTCCCCTGCTTCTTCTCTGACCACAGGGCCATTCTCTTCCAGGGTGCCATCGGCCACGGTTTTCCTCCCGGCCCTGGCTCCTGGAAGCTGAATTGTGCCCTGCTGGAAAGAGAGGAGGTACTGGCGGAACTTAGAGACGCCTATATTGTTTGGAGGAATGATAAAGTTTTCTTTGACAAAACCTGTGACTGGTGGGAATATGTTAAAGTTGAATTTCGTTGTTTCTTTCAGGCAAAAAGTCGCCAACAGGCGTGTGAGAGGAAGAGAGACTTCAGAGAGATGCAGCGTCAGCTGCGATCCCTGCAAGACCTCCTTCAATGCGGCTGGGACGTCAGGAAGGAGCTGGAGGAAGCCAAAAAGGGCCTGAAAAGGCACTTTGAGGAGGAATCCAAGCGAATTGTCTTTCGTTCCAAGGTGGAGAACCTGGAGAAGGGTGAGAAATGTAACTCGTTCTTTTTCAGGAAACTCCATGCCGGCCACACGCCCCTGAAGGAACTCCGAGATGAGACCGGAAACATGCATTCTGGGAAGAAGGAGGTGATGGGAGTCGTCACAGACTACTACCGAAGCCTCTACTCCCGGAAAACCACTGACCCCGAAGCCGCCGATAAATTCCTGTCAGGTATCACTAATCATCTTGATCCTGCAGGTACGGAGGCTATGGATGTACCCCTGACGGTGGAGGAACTGCTCTCTGCCGCTAAATCCTTCAGACCCGGCAGGACCCCGGGCAGTGATGGTCTCCCAGCAGAGCTCTATGTAGCGCTGGGGGACTTGATCTGTCCGGACCTGCTGGAGCTCTATGAGGAGATGGTGGTGGAGGGTAGAATGCCACCGTCCTTGAGAGAAGGCATGATCACGATCTTGTATAAGCGGAAGGGGGAGAGATGTGACCTGAAAAACTGGCGTCCCATCTCTCTCCTGAACGTGGACTACAAGATCCTCGCCAAAGTATTGGCCAACAGACTGAAGGTTGTCATCGGACGGATCATCGGATCGGACCAAACCTGCGGCATTCCTGGCCGTAGGGTGGCCGACAGTCTTGCCCTGGTGAGGGACACGGTGCATTACATGCAAAGCCGCCGTACACACGCGGCCCTGGTCAGTCTGGATCAGGAGAAGGCTTTTGACCGGGTCTCTCACGAATTCATGGGTAAGGCTCTGCGTAGGCTGCGGCTTGGCAGGTTGTTCTGTTTGTATGTTAACCTGATGTATTGCGACATTTACAGCTCGGTGCTGGTGAACGGCTGGAAGACTGACCCCTTTCCTGTATCGTCGGGGGTTAGACAAGGCTGTCCTCTTTCACCTCTCCTTTTTGTTTGTGTTATAGAGCTCTTCGCAGAGGCTATCCGGCAGAATGGAGAGATCAGAGGGATCACCGCACCAGGTCCAGGACACTTCGAGGTCAAATGCTCGCTGTACATGGACGACGTGACCGTCTTCTGCACTGACCAGAGTTCGGTGACTGCACTCGTCCAGACCTGCGAGGAGTTCGGACGCGCTTCAGGGGCAAAAGTCAACTGCGGGAAGTCGGAAGCCATGCTCTTCGGAAAGTGGTACCTGCCTTCTCCTGCCTCCTTCCCGTTTACTATCAAGCCGGACTTCATCAAAATTCTGGGAGTCTGGTTCGGTAAGGAAGGTGCAGCCCTAAAGTCGTGGGAAGAACGCTTGGCCAAAGTCAACCAAAGGATCGGACTGTGGAGCCTCAGACAACTCACTATTGAGGGCAAAGCAATGGTCCTGCGTAACGAAGTCTTGCCTGTGCTACAATACACTGCACAGGCATGGCCCCCTCTTGCCACCGTCTCGAGGGCCATTACCAGGACTGTGTTTCGCTTCATCTGGGGCTCGAAAATGGACAGAGTAAAGCGGACTGTTATGTACAAGGAGCCCCGCAAAGGTGGGAAGGGTATACCCGACATTCCCACTCTGCTGCGGATCGCTTTTGTATGTGACTGTGTTCGTAGGACTCTGAGGACAGCAAACGGCTCTGCGGGCAAGGCCATGTCCCGCTACTTCCTCCTTCCCCTCTGGCGAGGTTTTGGCTGGGACAAGTGGGACAGCTCCTTCCCTTACAACTGGCACGCTCCCTGGTTCTACGGAGATGTCGTCCGGTTTGTGAGGGAGCATCAACTGGAGGGTCTTAAGCCCGACTTGTGGAAACCTAAGACGATCCACAAGCACATCAGAGCAAAGGACTCACTGGAGTCTGTTCCAGGGCTTCATGCCGACACGTTGGAGACTGTTTGGACTAACGTGTCATCTGGCAGGTTGACCAACGGGCACAAGGACATTTCATGGATGGCCATCCAGGGAGGACTGCCTCTTAGGTCATTCATGCATGCCCGCAACCTGTGCAAGACCCGGTACTGCCCCAGGTGCCCCTTCACGGAGGAAACATCTTTGCACATTTTCTGGCAGTGCCCCTTTGCACAGGGTCTGTTGAAAGCCTTGGAACATGAACTCAAGGACTCAGTACCCAGGAACAGACTGTCGTACCGCTCGGTACTTTATGGACTATTTCCTGGGAATACCACGGATGGAGCAATCCAGGAAGCCTGGCGCCTTATGAACTGCTTTAAGGACGCTATATGGTTTGCCAGGAACCGTCTGATTTTGCGGAGAGAGAGTGTGTCCGTCCAGGACTGCCGCAGGCTGATCCACAGCCTGCTCAGAGACTATTCCACCTGGGACAGCCCGGACGTCGATGAGGAAGAGGACTGATACTCCCCTTCCCCCCACTCTCCCTTCTTGTGTGTTGTCTTTCAATAAAGCTTCGGGCCTGTGATTTCCCCCTTTCCTATCCCCTCCTACCCACTCCCCTATCCCATCACTTGTCTGTAATGCTTTGTTGTTTGGCGTTAGTGAATGCAAGAATGTTAGTGTAGCATGTGGTGTAATGTATAGCATAGGCTAGCCTGTACTGTGTATTATACTGTCATGTTATGTTTGACGACTGTTATTATTTATTATTTACTGCTTCATGGCTTGCGCTGCGTCGCAGTAATGTTTGTATGATGACGATTGATTGTCAATAATGGCTAAGATCAAGTGTAGTATCTGTTCTTATCAGTTTAATATCTGATACGTCCCCTATCTGGGGACCATATATTAAATGGATTTTTAGAACAGGGAGATGGAAATAGAGCTTGCTCTGTCCACTCCACGCATTGACCTGGTATTGCAGTATTTCCAGGACCGGTGCACCCTTCCCTTATGTGTTGACTAAAATCAGATTCCAAAAGTGTTTTTTCTCTTTGCCATTGTTTCTGTCTTTCTGAAGGGATCTCCCCTTTTAATCCCATTATTTCAACACCTGTTGGACAATGCATTTGTACAGTCATGTGTGATAATGAGCTCATTTATTAAATGCAATTAATGAATACATTGCCACCTCTTGTTGTGTGTGTGTGTGTGTGTGTCTTCTGTGTTTCTGTGTTTCCGGCATTTCACATTGGAACAGCTCATTCACCTTCCTTGTCTTCTCTCCGCCCTCCCTCCCTCCCTCCTAGGTAAGTTAAAGAGCTGCACCTGAGCCAGCCACTGATTGATGCAGCACCACAGTCAAATAGTGGAGTGGAGTGGAGTAGGGGAACAGCAAACAGCCATTAAAGCAGCCAGCCGCCTACCCGCCACAATGGACCTACCTGTGTACACTAGGTGGATGTGATGGAATGTACTGTCGTCCCTACATTTCAAGAAGAAGTAAGAATTGCAGTTGCAACAAACCCTTGCTTGCCTACAAAGAGAGCAGCAATTTGGATTTGTTACTATGTTACCTGGAAGAATAACAAACTGTGCAAGGATGGAGGTTGTAGGAGCAAAGAGAAGTTGTCTGTAAAGTTGGTGGATGCCTATTTTCCATTTTGCAGTCCCTTGTCTCCCTCTTGTGGCCTCCTGGAGGCAAATAAATGTGCAAAAAAAAGACAGCCTGGCGGCCGGCTGTTGCAGTGTTGCCCTCTCAGGCAACACTGAGTGACTGACTGAGCCTCACAGTCTTATATAAAGTTCAGACGGAACTTTGCACGTGTCATAGTGGAGCCCTCAGGATTCCAGAGCCAGCTTTCTGACATCATAATGGGGCCTGCCTCAGAGATAAAAGCCTGGGCCCAGGCAGTGTTGTTCAGTGCTGCTCAGCAGGCAGCACAGGACTGGATTAAAGCTGATACAAGGTGTGAAGGAACAAGGGGTGGCTGTGGGCATGCACTTGCTGCCGCTGCCAGTGTTTATCTGCATGGCAGGAGGGCATTTGGGCGTTGCCAGGAAGGCGTTTTTATGTAGATTCCTCCTCTTTCAGCACTGCATTGTGGTGCAAGCAAAAGAAGCAAATCCTGTCTGGCTTCCTCTCCGGCCTTTATTCACCTCCCGCTTAGTAGCTGTAAATGTGTGTGAGCCTGCAGGGCCCCATGGAATTGCCTAGGAGTAGGCTGAATCGCTGCAAGGGGTGAACAGCAGTATGGGACAGGCTCGGGCAAGGCAAGGGCCGCTCGGGTTATCGCTTCTCGGCCTTTTGGCTAAGATCAAGTGTAGTATCTGTTCTTATCAGTTTAATATCTGATACGTCCCCTATCTGGGGACCATATATTAAATGGATTTTTAGAACAGGGAGATGGAAATAGAGCTTGCTCTGTCCACTCCACGCATTGACCTGGTATTGCAGTATTTCCAGGACCGGTGCACCCTTCCCTTATGTGTTGACTAAAATCAGATTCCAAAAGTGTTTTTTCTCTTTGCCATTGTTTCTGTCTTTCTGAAGGGATCTCCCCTTTTAATCCCATTATTTCAACACCTGTTGGACAATGCATTTGTACAGTCATGTGTGATAATGAGCTCATTTATTAAATGCAATTAATGAATACATTGCCACCTCTTGTTGTGTGTGTGTGTGTGTGTGTCTTCTGTGTTTCTGTGTTTCCGGCATTTCACATTGGAACAGCTCATTCACCTTCCTTGTCTTCTCTCCGCCCTCCCTCCCTCCCTCCTAGGTAAGTTAAAGAGCTGCACCTGAGCCAGCCACTGATTGATGCAGCACCACAGTCAAATAGTGGAGTGGAGTGGAGTAGGGGAACAGCAAACAGCCATTAAAGCAGCCAGCCGCCTACCCGCCACAATGGACCTACCTGTGTACACTAGGTGGATGTGATGGAATGTACTGTCGTCCCTACATTTCAAGAAGAAGTAAGAATTGCAGTTGCAACAAACCCTTGCTTGCCTACAAAGAGAGCAGCAATTTGGATTTGTTACTATGTTACCTGGAAGAATAACAAACTGTGCAAGGATGGAGGTTGTAGGAGCAAAGAGAAGTTGTCTGTAAAGTTGGTGGATGCCTATTTTCCATTTTGCAGTCCCTTGTCTCCCTCTTGTGGCCTCCTGGAGGCAAATAAATGTGCAAAAAAAAGACAGCCTGGCGGCCGGCTGTTGCAGTGTTGCCCTCTCAGGCAACACTGAGTGACTGACTGAGCCTCACAGTCTTATATAAAGTTCAGACGGAACTTTGCACGTGTCATAGTGGAGCCCTCAGGATTCCAGAGCCAGCTTTCTGACATCATAATGGGGCCTGCCTCAGAGATAAAAGCCTGGGCCCAGGCAGTGTTGTTCAGTGCTGCTCAGCAGGCAGCACAGGACTGGATTAAAGCTGATACAAGGTGTGAAGGAACAAGGGGTGGCTGTGGGCATGCACTTGCTGCCGCTGCCAGTGTTTATCTGCATGGCAGGAGGGCATTTGGGCGTTGCCAGGAAGGCGTTTTTATGTAGATTCCTCCTCTTTCAGCACTGCATTGTGGTGCAAGCAAAAGAAGCAAATCCTGTCTGGCTTCCTCTCCGGCCTTTATTCACCTCCCGCTTAGTAGCTGTAAATGTGTGTGAGCCTGCAGGGCCCCATGGAATTGCCTAGGAGTAGGCTGAATCGCTGCAAGGGGTGAACAGCAGTATGGGACAGGCTCGGGCAAGGCAAGGGCCGCTCGGGTTATCGCTTCTCGGCCTTTTGGCTAAGATCAAGTGTAGTATCTGTTCTTATCAGTTTAATATCTGATACGTCCCCTATCTGGGGACCATATATTAAATGGATTTTTAGAACAGGGAGATGGAAATAGAGCTTGCTCTGTCCACTCCACGCATTGACCTGGTATTGCAGTATTTCCAGGACCGGTGCACCCTTCCCTTATGTGTTGACTAAAATCAGATTCCAAAAGTGTTTTTTCTCTTTGCCATTGTTTCTGTCTTTCTGAAGGGATCTCCCCTTTTAATCCCATTATTTCAACACCTGTTGGACAATGCATTTGTACAGTCATGTGTGATAATGAGCTCATTTATTAAATGCAATTAATGAATACATTGCCACCTCTTGTTGTGTGTGTGTGTGTGTGTGTCTTCTGTGTTTCTGTGTTTCCGGCATTTCACATTGGAACAGCTCATTCACCTTCCTTGTCTTCTCTCCGCCCTCCCTCCCTCCCTCCTAGGTAAGTTAAAGAGCTGCACCTGAGCCAGCCACTGATTGATGCAGCACCACAGTCAAATAGTGGAGTGGAGTGGAGTAGGGGAACAGCAAACAGCCATTAAAGCAGCCAGCCGCCTACCCGCCACAATGGACCTACCTGTGTACACTAGGTGGATGTGATGGAATGTACTGTCGTCCCTACATTTCAAGAAGAAGTAAGAATTGCAGTTGCAACAAACCCTTGCTTGCCTACAAAGAGAGCAGCAATTTGGATTTGTTACTATGTTACCTGGAAGAATAACAAACTGTGCAAGGATGGAGGTTGTAGGAGCAAAGAGAAGTTGTCTGTAAAGTTGGTGGATGCCTATTTTCCATTTTGCAGTCCCTTGTCTCCCTCTTGTGGCCTCCTGGAGGCAAATAAATGTGCAAAAAAAAGACAGCCTGGCGGCCGGCTGTTGCAGTGTTGCCCTCTCAGGCAACACTGAGTGACTGACTGAGCCTCACAGTCTTATATAAAGTTCAGACGGAACTTTGCACGTGTCATAGTGGAGCCCTCAGGATTCCAGAGCCAGCTTTCTGACATCATAATGGGGCCTGCCTCAGAGATAAAAGCCTGGGCCCAGGCAGTGTTGTTCAGTGCTGCTCAGCAGGCAGCACAGGACTGGATTAAAGCTGATACAAGGTGTGAAGGAACAAGGGGTGGCTGTGGGCATGCACTTGCTGCCGCTGCCAGTGTTTATCTGCATGGCAGGAGGGCATTTGGGCGTTGCCAGGAAGGCGTTTTTATGTAGATTCCTCCTCTTTCAGCACTGCATTGTGGTGCAAGCAAAAGAAGCAAATCCTGTCTGGCTTCCTCTCCGGCCTTTATTCACCTCCCGCTTAGTAGCTGTAAATGTGTGTGAGCCTGCAGGGCCCCATGGAATTGCCTAGGAGTAGGCTGAATCGCTGCAAGGGGTGAACAGCAGTATGGGACAGGCTCGGGCAAGGCAAGGGCCGCTCGGGTTATCGCTTCTCGGCCTTTTGGCTAAGATCAAGTGTAGTACCTGCTCAAGCTGAGGTTAGTAATCATCCCTGCCGGTGGTACGTGGGCCATCGTAGGGGGATGACAGAACGCCGAGGTGAGGGCAGGGAACCACAACGGTCATCGCTCTGGTGTACGCATTTGGTTTAAAGGTACCATTTGTAGGTGACCAGGCGACCGCCGGATCGAGGTCATTAGGCCGGGTAGTTTGGAAGCCCGAGTTGCTATGTGCCCCAGGGCTGGTGACCCTGGGGTGCCCTAACTCACTGGGGGTGGGATCCCACTGAGTGAAGGCACACTTGCACGCACTCTCTTTCACGCTATATGAGCACACACCTTTATTCTCCCGGCCTTCTGGCTGGGAGATGAGGAATTTTTTTATACCTGGCGGATGTCCAGGCTGTATCACAGCGCACATCCACTTATTTAATTTTGTTTTTCACTGTGTGTTTGTCACGTTTGTCACAAGGATTTTGGGATGCGGTGCCCTTTTGGGACCCTCCTGAGGTCTAGGGGGAAAATGTGTGGCCTTCTGGTTCCTTTTTCCCCTGCAACCCGGCCTCCCTTCTTCGGAGGGGAGGTGCAACTAGGATGCAGGCTCCTAGGTGGACACTGGGGTGGCAGCCCAGGTAGAAGCCTAGGAGTGTGTTTGGGTCTCCCTAAGCTTCGGCGAGGGGGGACCATCGATCCTTGATCCTCTAGGCCTATGGTTTGGAGGGTCAGGGAATGGTTATGCGGGGCCTCTCTCTTTTAAGAGAAGGGCTGCGATAGACCGCATCCTTGTGCACTTTTTGTGTGGCACCTCTGCACTTTTTATGCACTTGGGTGATAGAAAGCACGACTCGGGCTTTCAATAAAAAAAAAAAAAATCTGTTCTTATCAGTTTAATATCTGATACGTCCCCTATCTGGGGACCATATATTAAATGGATTTTTAGAACAGGGAGATGGAAATAGAGCTTGCTCTGTCCACTCCACGCATTGACCTGGTATTGCAGTATTTCCAGGACCGGTGCACCCTTCCCTTATGTGTTGACTAAAATCAGATTCCAAAAGTGTTTTTTCTCTTTGCCATTGTTTCTGTCTTTCTGAAGGGATCTCCCCTTTTAATCCCATTATTTCAACACCTGTTGGACAATGCATTTGTACAGTCATGTGTGATAATGAGCTCATTTATTAAATGCAATTAATGAATACATTGCCACCTCTTGTTGTGTGTGTGTGTGTGTGTGTCTTCTGTGTTTCTGTGTTTCCGGCATTTCACATTGGAACAGCTCATTCACCTTCCTTGTCTTCTCTCCGCCCTCCCTCCCTCCCTCCTAGGTAAGTTAAAGAGCTGCACCTGAGCCAGCCACTGATTGATGCAGCACCACAGTCAAATAGTGGAGTGGAGTGGAGTAGGGGAACAGCAAACAGCCATTAAAGCAGCCAGCCGCCTACCCGCCACAATGGACCTACCTGTGTACACTAGGTGGATGTGATGGAATGTACTGTCGTCCCTACATTTCAAGAAGAAGTAAGAATTGCAGTTGCAACAAACCCTTGCTTGCCTACAAAGAGAGCAGCAATTTGGATTTGTTACTATGTTACCTGGAAGAATAACAAACTGTGCAAGGATGGAGGTTGTAGGAGCAAAGAGAAGTTGTCTGTAAAGTTGGTGGATGCCTATTTTCCATTTTGCAGTCCCTTGTCTCCCTCTTGTGGCCTCCTGGAGGCAAATAAATGTGCAAAAAAAAGACAGCCTGGCGGCCGGCTGTTGCAGTGTTGCCCTCTCAGGCAACACTGAGTGACTGACTGAGCCTCACAGTCTTATATAAAGTTCAGACGGAACTTTGCACGTGTCATAGTGGAGCCCTCAGGATTCCAGAGCCAGCTTTCTGACATCATAATGGGGCCTGCCTCAGAGATAAAAGCCTGGGCCCAGGCAGTGTTGTTCAGTGCTGCTCAGCAGGCAGCACAGGACTGGATTAAAGCTGATACAAGGTGTGAAGGAACAAGGGGTGGCTGTGGGCATGCACTTGCTGCCGCTGCCAGTGTTTATCTGCATGGCAGGAGGGCATTTGGGCGTTGCCAGGAAGGCGTTTTTATGTAGATTCCTCCTCTTTCAGCACTGCATTGTGGTGCAAGCAAAAGAAGCAAATCCTGTCTGGCTTCCTCTCCGGCCTTTATTCACCGGGCCCCATGGAATTGCCTAGGAGTAGGCTGAATCGCTGCAAGGGGTGAACAGCAGTATGGGACAGGCTCGGGCAAGGCAAGGGCCGCTCGGGTTATCGCTTCTCGGCCTTTTGGCTAAGATCAAGTGTAGTATCTGTTCTTATCAGTTTAATATCTGATACGTCCCCTATCTGGGGACCATATATTAAATGGATTTTTAGAACAGGGAGATGGAAATAGAGCTTGCTCTGTCCACTCCACGCATTGACCTGGTATTGCAGTATTTCCAGGACCGGTGCACCCTTCCCTTATGTGTTGACTAAAATCAGATTCCAAAAGTGTTTTTTCTCTTTGCCATTGTTTCTGTCTTTCTGAAGGGATCTCCCCTTTTAATCCCATTATTTCAACACCTGTTGGACAATGCATTTGTACAGTCATGTGTGATAATGAGCTCATTTATTAAATGCAATTAATGAATACATTGCCACCTCTTGTTGTGTGTGTGTGTGTGTGTGTGTGTGTGTCTTCTGTGTTTCTGTGTTTCCGGCATTTCACATTGGAACAGCTCATTCACCTTCCTTGTCTTCTCTCCGCCCTCCCTCCCTCCCTCCTAGGTAAGTTAAAGAGCTGCACCTGAGCCAGCCACTGATTGATGCAGCACCACAGTCAAATAGTGGAGTGGAGTGGAGTAGGGGAACAGCAAACAGCCATTAAAGCAGCCAGCCGCCTACCCGCCACAATGGACCTACCTGTGTACACTAGGTGGATGTGATGGAATGTACTGTCGTCCCTACATTTCAAGAAGAAGTAAGAATTGCAGTTGCAACAAACCCTTGCTTGCCTACAAAGAGAGCAGCAATTTGGATTTGTTACTATGTTACCTGGAAGAATAACAAACTGTGCAAGGATGGAGGTTGTAGGAGCAAAGAGAAGTTGTCTGTAAAGTTGGTGGATGCCTATTTTCCATTTTGCAGTCCCTTGTCTCCCTCTTGTGGCCTCCTGGAGGCAAATAAATGTGCAAAAAAAAGACAGCCTGGCGGCCGGCTGTTGCAGTGTTGCCCTCTCAGGCAACACTGAGTGACTGACTGAGCCTCACAGTCTTATATAAAGTTCAGACGGAACTTTGCACGTGTCATAGTGGAGCCCTCAGGATTCCAGAGCCAGCTTTCTGACATCATAATGGGGCCTGCCTCAGAGATAAAAGCCTGGGCCCAGGCAGTGTTGTTCAGTGCTGCTCAGCAGGCAGCACAGGACTGGATTAAAGCTGATACAAGGTGTGAAGGAACAAGGGGTGGCTGTGGGCATGCACTTGCTGCCGCTGCCAGTGTTTATCTGCATGGCAGGAGGGCATTTGGGCGTTGCCAGGAAGGCGTTTTTATGTAGATTCCTCCTCTTTCAGCACTGCATTGTGGTGCAAGCAAAAGAAGCAAATCCTGTCTGGCTTCCTCTCCGGCCTTTATTCACCTCCCGCTTAGTAGCTGTAAATGTGTGTGAGCCTGCAGGGCCCCATGGAATTGCCTAGGAGTAGGCTGAATCGCTGCAAGGGGTGAACAGCAGTATGGGACAGGCTCGGGCAAGGCAAGGGCCGCTCGGGTTATCGCTTCTCGGCCTTTTGGCTAAGATCAAGTGTAGTATCTGTTCTTATCAGTTTAATATCTGATACGTCCCCTATCTGGGGACCATATATTAAATGGATTTTTAGAACAGGGAGATGGAAATAGAGCTTGCTCTGTCCACTCCACGCATTGACCTGGTATTGCAGTATTTCCAGGACCGGTGCACCCTTCCCTTATGTGTTGACTAAAATCAGATTCCAAAAGTGTTTTTTCTCTTTGCCATTGTTTCTGTCTTTCTGAAGGGATCTCCCCTTTTAATCCCATTATTTCAACACCTGTTGGACAATGCATTTGTACAGTCATGTGTGATAATGAGCTCATTTATTAAATGCAATTAATGAATACATTGCCACCTCTTGTTGTGTGTGTGTGTGTGTGTGTGTGTGTGTCTTCTGTGTTTCTGTGTTTCCGGCATTTCACATTGGAACAGCTCATTCACCTTCCTTGTCTTCTCTCCGCCCTCCCTCCCTCCCTCCTAGGTAAGTTAAAGAGCTGCACCTGAGCCAGCCACTGATTGATGCAGCACCACAGTCAAATAGTGGAGTGGAGTGGAGTAGGGGAACAGCAAACAGCCATTAAAGCAGCCAGCCGCCTACCCGCCACAATGGACCTACCTGTGTACACTAGGTGGATGTGATGGAATGTACTGTCGTCCCTACATTTCAAGAAGAAGTAAGAATTGCAGTTGCAACAAACCCTTGCTTGCCTACAAAGAGAGCAGCAATTTGGATTTGTTACTATGTTACCTGGAAGAATAACAAACTGTGCAAGGATGGAGGTTGTAGGAGCAAAGAGAAGTTGTCTGTAAAGTTGGTGGATGCCTATTTTCCATTTTGCAGTCCCTTGTCTCCCTCTTGTGGCCTCCTGGAGGCAAATAAATGTGCAAAAAAAAGACAGCCTGGCGGCCGGCTGTTGCAGTGTTGCCCTCTCAGGCAACACTGAGTGACTGACTGAGCCTCACAGTCTTATATAAAGTTCAGACGGAACTTTGCACGTGTCATAGTGGAGCCCTCAGGATTCCAGAGCCAGCTTTCTGACATCATAATGGGGCCTGCCTCAGAGATAAAAGCCTGGGCCCAGGCAGTGTTGTTCAGTGCTGCTCAGCAGGCAGCACAGGACTGGATTAAAGCTGATACAAGGTGTGAAGGAACAAGGGGTGGCTGTGGGCATGCACTTGCTGCCGCTGCCAGTGTTTATCTGCATGGCAGGAGGGCATTTGGGCGTTGCCAGGAAGGCGTTTTTATGTAGATTCCTCCTCTTTCAGCACTGCATTGTGGTGCAAGCAAAAGAAGCAAATCCTGTCTGGCTTCCTCTCCGGCCTTTATTCACCTCCCGCTTAGTAGCTGTAAATGTGTGTGAGCCTGCAGGGCCCCATGGAATTGCCTAGGAGTAGGCTGAATCGCTGCAAGGGGTGAACAGCAGTATGGGACAGGCTCGGGCAAGGCAAGGGCCGCTCGGGTTATCGCTTCTCGGCCTTTTGGCTAAGATCAAGTGTAGTATCTGTTCTTATCAGTTTAATATCTGATACGTCCCCTATCTGGGGACCATATATTAAATGGATTTTTAGAACAGGGAGATGGAAATAGAGCTTGCTCTGTCCACTCCACGCATTGACCTGGTATTGCAGTATTTCCAGGACCGGTGCACCCTTCCCTTATGTGTTGACTAAAATCAGATTCCAAAAGTGTTTTTTCTCTTTGCCATTGTTTCTGTCTTTCTGAAGGGATCTCCCCTTTTAATCCCATTATTTCAACACCTGTTGGACAATGCATTTGTACAGTCATGTGTGATAATGAGCTCATTTATTAAATGCAATTAATGAATACATTGCCACCTCTTGTTGTGTGTGTGTGTGTGTGTGTGTGTGTGTCTTCTGTGTTTCTGTGTTTCCGGCATTTCACATTGGAACAGCTCATTCACCTTCCTTGTCTTCTCTCCGCCCTCCCTCCCTCCCTCCTAGGTAAGTTAAAGAGCTGCACCTGAGCCAGCCACTGATTGATGCAGCACCACAGTCAAATAGTGGAGTGGAGTGGAGTAGGGGAACAGCAAACAGCCATTAAAGCAGCCAGCCGCCTACCCGCCACAATGGACCTACCTGTGTACACTAGGTGGATGTGATGGAATGTACTGTCGTCCCTACATTTCAAGAAGAAGTAAGAATTGCAGTTGCAACAAACCCTTGCTTGCCTACAAAGAGAGCAGCAATTTGGATTTGTTACTATGTTACCTGGAAGAATAACAAACTGTGCAAGGATGGAGGTTGTAGGAGCAAAGAGAAGTTGTCTGTAAAGTTGGTGGATGCCTATTTTCCATTTTGCAGTCCCTTGTCTCCCTCTTGTGGCCTCCTGGAGGCAAATAAATGTGCAAAAAAAAGACAGCCTGGCGGCCGGCTGTTGCAGTGTTGCCCTCTCAGGCAACACTGAGTGACTGACTGAGCCTCACAGTCTTATATAAAGTTCAGACGGAACTTTGCACGTGTCATAGTGGAGCCCTCAGGATTCCAGAGCCAGCTTTCTGACATCATAATGGGGCCTGCCTCAGAGATAAAAGCCTGGGCCCAGGCAGTGTTGTTCAGTGCTGCTCAGCAGGCAGCACAGGACTGGATTAAAGCTGATACAAGGTGTGAAGGAACAAGGGGTGGCTGTGGGCATGCACTTGCTGCCGCTGCCAGTGTTTATCTGCATGGCAGGAGGGCATTTGGGCGTTGCCAGGAAGGCGTTTTTATGTAGATTCCTCCTCTTTCAGCACTGCATTGTGGTGCAAGCAAAAGAAGCAAATCCTGTCTGGCTTCCTCTCCGGCCTTTATTCACCTCCCGCTTAGTAGCTGTAAATGTGTGTGAGCCTGCAGGGCCCCATGGAATTGCCTAGGAGTAGGCTGAATCGCTGCAAGGGGTGAACAGCAGTATGGGACAGGCTCGGGCAAGGCAAGGGCCGCTCGGGTTATCGCTTCTCGGCCTTTTGGCTAAGATCAAGTGTAGTACCTGCTCAAGCTGAGGTTAGTAATCATCCCTGCCGGTGGTACGTGGGCCATCGTAGGGGGATGACAGAACGCCGAGGTGAGGGCAGGGAACCACAACGGTCATCGCTCTGGTGTACGCATTTGGTTTAAAGGTACCATTTGTAGGTGACCAGGCGACCGCCGGATCGAGGTCAGGAGGTCGGGTAGTTTGAAAGCCCGAGTTGCTATGTGCCCCAGGGCTGGTGACCCTGGGGTGCCCTAACTCACTGGGGGTGGGATCCCACTGAGTGAAGGCACACTTGCACGCACTCTTCTTTCACACTTTTAAGCACACACCTTTATTCTCCCGGCCTTCTGGCTGGGAGATGAGGAATTTTTATATACCTGGCGGATGTCCAGGCTGTATCACAGCGCACATCCACTTATTTAATTTTGTTTTTCACTGTGTGTTTGTCACGTTTGTCACAAGGATTTTGGGATGCGGTGCCCTTTTGGGACCCTCCTGAGGTCTAGGGGGAAAATGTGTGGCCTTCTGGTTCCTTTTTCCCCTGCAACCCGGCCTCCCTTCTTCGGAGGGGAGGTGCAACTAGGATGCAGGCTCCTAGGTGGACACTGGGGTGGCAGCCCAGGTAGAAGCCTAGGAGTGTGTTTGGGTCTCCCTAAGCTTCGGCGAGGGGGGACCATCGATCCTTGATCCTCTAGGCCTATGGTTTGGAGGGTCAGGGAATGGTTATGCGGGGCCTCTCTCTTTTAAGAGAAGGGCTGCGATAGACCGCATCCTTGTGCACTTTTTGTGTGGCACCTCTGCACTTTTTATGCACTTGGGTGATAGAAAGCACGGCTCGGGCTTTCAATAAAAAAAAAAAAAAAAAATCTGTTCTTATCAGTTTAATATCTGATACGTCCCCTATCTGGGGACCATATATTAAATGGATTTTTAGAACAGGGAGATGGAAATAGAGCTTGCTCTGTCCACTCCACGCATTGACCTGGTATTGCAGTATTTCCAGGACCGGTGCACCCTTCCCTTATGTGTTGACTAAAATCAGATTCCAAAAGTGTTTTTTCTCTTTGCCATTGTTTCTGTCTTTCTGAAGGGATCTCCCCTTTTAATCCCATTATTTCAACACCTGTTGGACAATGCATTTGTACAGTCATGTGTGATAATGAGCTCATTTATTAAATGCAATTAATGAATACATTGCCACCTCTTGTTGTGTGTGTGTGTGTGTGTGTGTGTGTGTCTTCTGTGTTTCTGTGTTTCCGGCATTTCACATTGGAACAGCTCATTCACCTTCCTTGTCTTCTCTCCGCCCTCCCTCCCTCCCTCCTAGGTAAGTTAAAGAGCTGCACCTGAGCCAGCCACTGATTGATGCAGCACCACAGTCAAATAGTGGAGTGGAGTGGAGTAGGGGAACAGCAAACAGCCATTAAAGCAGCCAGCCGCCTACCCGCCACAATGGACCTACCTGTGTACACTAGGTGGATGTGATGGAATGTACTGTCGTCCCTACATTTCAAGAAGAAGTAAGAATTGCAGTTGCAACAAACCCTTGCTTGCCTACAAAGAGAGCAGCAATTTGGATTTGTTACTATGTTACCTGGAAGAATAACAAACTGTGCAAGGATGGAGGTTGTAGGAGCAAAGAGAAGTTGTCTGTAAAGTTGGTGGATGCCTATTTTCCATTTTGCAGTCCCTTGTCTCCCTCTTGTGGCCTCCTGGAGGCAAATAAATGTGCAAAAAAAAGACAGCCTGGCGGCCGGCTGTTGCAGTGTTGCCCTCTCAGGCAACACTGAGTGACTGACTGAGCCTCACAGTCTTATATAAAGTTCAGACGGAACTTTGCACGTGTCATAGTGGAGCCCTCAGGATTCCAGAGCCAGCTTTCTGACATCATAATGGGGCCTGCCTCAGAGATAAAAGCCTGGGCCCAGGCAGTGTTGTTCAGTGCTGCTCAGCAGGCAGCACAGGACTGGATTAAAGCTGATACAAGGTGTGAAGGAACAAGGGGTGGCTGTGGGCATGCACTTGCTGCCGCTGCCAGTGTTTATCTGCATGGCAGGAGGGCATTTGGGCGTTGCCAGGAAGGCGTTTTTATGTAGATTCCTCCTCTTTCAGCACTGCATTGTGGTGCAAGCAAAAGAAGCAAATCCTGTCTGGCTTCCTCTCCGGCCTTTATTCACCTCCCGCTTAGTAGCTGTAAATGTGTGTGAGCCTGCAGGGCCCCATGGAATTGCCTAGGAGTAGGCTGAATCGCTGCAAGGGGTGAACAGCAGTATGGGACAGGCTCGGGCAAGGCAAGGGCCGCTCGGGTTATCGCTTCTCGGCCTTTTGGCTAAGATCAAGTGTAGTACCTGCTCAAGCTGAGGTTAGTAATCATCCCTGCCGGTGGTTGATGCGCCATCGTAGGGGGATGACAGAACGCCGAGGTGAGGGCAGGGAACCACAACGGTCATCGCTCTGGTGTACGCATTTGGTTTAAAGGTACCATTTGTAGGTGACCAGGCGACTGCCGGATCGAGGTCATTAGGTCGGGTAGTTTGGAAGCCCGAGTTGCTATGTGCCCCAGGGATGGTGACCCTGGGGTGCCCTAACTCACTGGGGGTGGGATCCCACTGAGTGAAGGCACACTTGCACGCACTCTCTTTCACGCTATATGAGCACACACCTTTATTCTCCCGGCCTTCTGGCTGGGAGATGAGGAATTTTTTATACCTGGCGGATGTCCAGGCTGTATCACAGCGCACATCCACTTATTTAATTTTGTTTTTCACTGTGTGTTTGTCACGTTTTGTCACAAGGATTTTGGGATGCGGTGCCCTTTTGGGACCCTCCTGAGGTCTAGGGGGAAAATGTGTGGCCATCAGGTTCCGTTTTCCCCTGCAACCCGGCCTCCCTTCTTCGGAAGGGAGGTGCACCTTTGATGCAGGCTCCAAGGTGGACACTGGGGTGGCAGCCCAGGTAGAAGCCTTGGAGTGTTGTTGGGTCTCCCTAAGCTTCGGCGAGGGGGGATCATCGATCCTTGATCCTCTAGGCCTAAGGCTTGGAGGGTCGAGGAATGGTTATGCGGGGCCTCTCTCTTTTAAGAGAAGGGCTGCGATAGACCGCATCCTTGTGCACTTTTTGTGTGGCACCTCTGCACTTTTTATGCACTTGGGTGATAGAAAGCACGACTCGGGCTTTCAAAAAAAAAAAAAAAAAAATCTGTTCTTATCAGTCCTTGTAAGGATAGATAGCTCGGAGAACCACTGGGG
This sequence comes from Rhinoderma darwinii, assembly GCF_050947455.1. NCBI lineage: Eukaryota > Metazoa > Chordata > Amphibia > Anura > Rhinodermatidae > Rhinoderma > Rhinoderma darwinii. The sequence continues at coordinate 235,803 of NW_027461794.1, forward strand.
GCTATAAACACTAGCTTAGCGATCCAAGAGCGTTCCAGACGAAGCCGGCGACGAACTGCGGAGAAGAACCACCGAAGACGAAGATCCAGAAGGGAGAAGCCGCCATCGGGGAAGAAGCTCCGGGAGATCGCTGCCGGGAAGAAGGAGAACTGCGACAGAGACCTTCGGAGAAGAGCCGCTGCTGAAGGGGATCTTTGAAGAAGCTCGGCCGCAGAAGAAGCTCGACGAGGAACCGCTGCGGAAGAAATTTCGTGGAAGAACCTCGGCCAGCAAGGAGAAGATTTGCATAGCTCCGCCCCCTTCGGGAAAGAGCTATCGAAGATCCTCCCCAAGCGACAGGAACAGCTGGAAGAAGCCATGGCCTCAACCAGCAACCCTGCCACCCAGAAGAAGAAGGCTGATGGACCAGGTGAGCCGACCCAGGCCAGGACATCTCCTCCTGAAGCCTCCTCAAGCCAACAGGCCACCAGGAAGCCGAACCAGGCTGCTCCAACCCTGGAGCCCTGGATGAAGCAGACGGTGGCCCTGAAGCTGAAGGAGGTGGACGGGAGAGTGCCGGACATGACGGAAGAAGTGTTCTGCCAGAAGATGCTCCTGGACCAGGGCTTCGCTAAGCCGGAGACCATCAGCATCCAGGCCTTCATGACCGGGATGTTCTTCGTGACCTTCGCTTCGATCAACATCTGCAGAAGGTACTGGGAGATGGTGAAAGCGGCGAGGCCTGAATCCCCTTTCTCTCGCTTTGTGGGCAACTGCCCTGTCCAAAGAGAGGAAAGGCGGGTGACGGTCTCAATGCGGAACCCACACACCCCCGGCAAAGACATCACCACGCTCCTGAAGCGGTTCTGCACAGTGGTGAGGGAACCCACCCACATCCTGAACGGACTCGGCTTCTGGACTGGCAAGTGGTCGGTAATCGTCCGACTGAACAAGGATTCGAGCGCGGAAGACGGCCTCCAGCACCTGCCCCAGTCATTCTCGCTGGGCAACTCCTACGGCCTCATCTACTACCCGGACATGCCGCAGATCTGCAGGAGATGCAGCAAGAAGGGTCATTCGGTGAAGGACTGCAAGGAGGACGCCTGCAAGAACTGCCGGGTAACAGGACACGAGACCAAAGACTGCCCGAAACGGACAATGTGCAACCTCTGCGGACAAGCAGCCCACTCCTACAAGGACTGCCCGAAGAGGGATCGATCCTGGGCAACTGTAGCGGCGAAAGCTCCGGCCAGAGGGAACCCCGCCCCAGCCAGAGCTCCAGCGGCGCAGAAGACCGGGAATAAGAAGGATGGTAAGAAGACGACAGTCCCTCCCCCCACTCTCCCGGCCCTCCCTCGCCCTACCCCTCCCACCCTCCCTCGCCCAGCCCTCCCCACCCCCCCGTCCCCAACCCCTGTCACCCCCACTGAGGCTCTCACCTTCTCCTACCCACCCATCTCAGTGGTCCTGTCACCTGCACCTCTCCCAACCCAGCCTCCCTTCTCCCCAGCTCCAGCAGCACTAACATCTTCCCCTCCAGCTGCTGGAGTCCTCTCCCTGGAGGATTTTCCCCCTCTTGTCTCCTCAGGCGCCATCCAGAGGAAGAGAAAGGTGAGGGACAGCCCAGCGGCTGAGTCCTCAAAGCGACAAGTCGTGGAAATCTGCGAAGATTCCCTTGCGCAGCAGGAGGAAATGGAGCAGATGGTGGAGGAACTCGTGTCTGAACCTGAGGTCATCGACTTCACAACAGACATCCAGGTGGCTACAATCCTGGAACAATTTCTGTCAGAGGGCCTGCTGGATCTTTCGGACCCGCCAGGCGAGGAGGATCCGCCCGACCGGACTGGTAACTAAGGTGTATCGTTTGCACTAACCTTCTTTATTCTCCCCCATGGCTGCTAAACTTAACATCTTTAGCCTCAATGTGAGGAGTGTTAGAGATAGGACTAGATGTCAGATGGTGCTAACTTTTCTTTCCAAGCAGTCGAGTGATGTATTTATGCTGCAGGAATGTACTCTCCCCTCTTCCAGGTCATACCATCATCTGGCCAGGCAGTGGACCCATGGCCCGTCCTACTGGTCTGGTGGGGGCGACTGTAAGTCTGCAGGGGTTGCCATCCTGATTAGGGGAAGCGTATTTACTGTTGACTCTGTCCAGGAGCTCGCCTGTGGCCGCTTGTTGGTCGTAGACGGTTCCTGGGCAGGAGAGCCGATTAGGCTCATCAACGTATACGCTCCCCCTATGAAGGCTGAGCGCCTGGAACTATTCCAGACCCTGCGGACCCAGCTCGCCACCACTAGGGCAGTGGTGATGGCCGGGGACTTCAACTGCCCCATCGAAGAGGATGGACGAAGTTCCGGCACTTCAATCAAACTGGATGTCAGTTCCAAACTGCTTATCGAGATGGTAACCGAAGCATCCTTGCAGGACGTTGTGGGCTCCATGGGGATCGGCTCTGTGAACTATTCATGGAGCCGACCCGATGGCTCACTTCGTTCTCGGATTGACTTTGTGTTCACCTCCCGGGCAGTCAAGCAGCATGGGCACTCCATGGTCCCCTGCTTCTTCTCTGACCACAGGGCCATTCTCTTCCAGGGTGCCATCGGCCACGGTTTTCCTCCCGGCCCTGGCTCCTGGAAGCTGAATTGTGCCCTGCTGGAAAGAGAGGAGGTACTGGCGGAACTTAGAGACGCCTATATTGTTTGGAGGAATGATAAAGTTTTCTTTGACAAAACCTGTGACTGGTGGGAATATGTTAAAGTTGAATTTCGTTGTTTCTTTCAGGCAAAAAGTCGTCAATAGGCGTGTGAGAGGAAGAGAGACTTCAGAGAGATGCAGCGTCAGCTGCGATCCCTGCAAGACCTCCTTCAATGCGGCTGGGACGTCAGGAAGGAGCTGGAGGAAGCCAAAAAGGGCCTGAAAAGGCACTTTGAGGAGGAATCCAAGCGAATTGTCTTTCGTTCCAAGGTGGAGAACCTGGAGAAGGGTGAGAAATGTAACTCGTTCTTTTTCAGGAAACTCCATGCCGGCCACACGCCCCTGAAGGAACTCCGAGATGAGACCGGAAACATGCATTCTGGGAAGAAGGAGGTGATGGGAGTCGTCACAGACTACTACCGAAACCTCTACTCCCGGAAAACCACTGACCCCGAAGCCGCCGATAAATTCCTGTCAGGTATCACTAATCATCTTGATCCTGCAGGTACGGAGGCTATGGATGTACCCCTGACGGTGGAGGAACTGCTCTCTGCCGCTAAATCCTTCAGACCCGGCAGGACCCCGGGCAGTGATGGTCTCCCAGCAGAGCTCTATGTAGCGCTGGGGGACTTGATCTGTCCGGACCTGCTGGAGCTCTATGAGGAGATGGTGGTGGAGGGTAGAATGCCACCGTCCTTGAGAGAAGGCATGATCACGATCTTGTATAAGCGGAAGGGGGAGAGATGTGACCTGAAAAACTGGCGTCCCATCTCTCTCCTGAACGTGGACTACAAGATCCTCGCCAAAGTATTGACCAACAGACTGAAGGTTGTCATCGGACAGATCATCGGATCGGACCAAACCTGCGGCATTCCTGGCCGCAGGGTGGCCGACAGTCTTGCCCTGGTGAGGGACACGGTGCATTACATGCAAAGCCGCCGTACACACGCGGCCCTGGTCAGTCTAGATCAGGAGAAGGCTTTTGACCGGGTCTCTCACGAATTCATGGGTAAGGCTCTGCGTAGGCTGCGGCTTGGCAGGTTGTTCTGTTTGTATGTTAACCTGATGTATTGCGACATTTACAGCTCGGTGCTGGTGAACGGCTGGAAGACTGACCCCTTTCCTGTATCGTCGGGGGTTAGACAAGGCTGTCCTCTTTCACCTCTCCTTTTTGTTTGTGTTATAGAGCTCTTCGCAGAGGCTATCCGGCAGAATGGAGAGATCAGAGGGATCACCGCACCAGGTCCAGGACACTTCGAGGTCAAATGCTCGCTGTACATGGACGACGTGACCGTCTTCTGCGCTGACCAGAGTTCGGTGACTGCACTCGTCCAGACCTGTGAGGAGTTCGGACGCGCTTCAGGGGCAAAAGTCAACTGCGGGAAGTCGGAAGCCATGCTCTTCGGAAAGTGGTACCTGCCTTCTCCTGCCTCCTTCCCGTTTACTATCAAGCCGGACTTCATCAAAATTCTGGGAGTCTGGTTCGGTAAGGAAGGTGCAGCCCTAAAGTCGTGGGAAGAACGCTTGGCCAAAGTCAACCAAAGGATCGGACTGTGGAGCCTCAGACAACTCACTATTGAGGGCAAAGCAATGGTCCTGCGTAACGAAGTCTTGCCTGTGCTACAATACACTGCACAGGCATGGCCCCCTCTTGCAACGGTCTCGAGGGCCATTACCAGGACTGTGTTTCGCTTCATCTGGGGCTCGAAAATGGACAGAGTAAAGCGGACTGTTATGTACAAGGAGCCCCGCAAAGGTGGGAAGGGTATACCCGACATTCCCACTCTGCTGCGGATCGCTTTTGCATGTGACTGTGTTCGCAGGACTCTGAGGACAGCAAACGGCTCTGCGGGCAAGGCCATGTCCCGCTACTTCCTCCTTCCCCTCTGGCGAGGTTTTGGCTGGGACAAGTGGGACAGCTCCTTCCCTTACAACTGGCACGCTCCCTGGTTCTACGGAGATGTTGTCCGGTTTGTGAGGGAGCATCAACTGGAGGGTCTTAAGCCCGACTTGTGGAAACCTAAGACGATCCACAAGCACATCAGAGCAAAGGACTCACTGGAGTTTGTTCCAGGGCTTCATGCCGACACGTTGGAGACTGTTTGGACTAACGTGTCATCTGGCAGGTTGACCAACGGGCACAAGGACATTTCATGGATGGCCATCCAGGGAGGACTGCCTCTTAGGTCATTCATGCATGCCCGCAACCTGTGCAAGACCCGGTACTGCCCCAGGTGCCCCTTCACGGAGGAAACATCTTTGCACATTTTCTGGCAGTGCCCCTTTGCACAGGGTCTGTTGAAAGCCTTGGAACATGAACTCAAGGACTCAGTACCCAGGAACAGACTGTCGTACCGCTCGGTACTTTATGGACTATTTCCTGGGAATACCACGGATGGAGCAATCCAGGAAGCCTGGCGCCTTATGAACTGCTTTAAGGACGCTATATGGTTTGCCAGAAACCGTCTGATTTTGCGGAGAGAGAGTGTGTCCGTCCAGGACTGCCGCAGGCTGATCCACAGCCTGCTCAGAGACTATTCCACCTGGGACAGCCCGGACGTCGATGAGGAAGAGGACTGATACTCCCCTTCCCCCCACTCTCCCTTCTTGTGTGTTGTCTTTCAATAAAGCTTCGGGCCTGTGATTTCCCCCTTCCCTATCCCCTCCTACCCACTCCCCTATCCCATCACTTGTCTGTAATGCTTTGTTGTTTGGCTTTAGCGAATGCAAGAATGTTAGTGTAGCATGTGGTGTAATGTATAGCATAGGCTAGCCTGTACTGTGTATTATACTGTCATGTTATGTTTGACGACTGTTATTATTTATTATTTGCTGCTTCATGGCTTGCGCTGCGTCGCAGTAATGTTTGTATGATGACGATTGATTGTCAATAAAGCATTTTTCAATCAAAAAATCTGTTCTTATCAGTCCTTGTAAGGATAGATAGCTCGGAGAACCACTGGGGGCTATAAACACTAGCTTAGCGATCCAAGAGCGTTCCAGACGAAGCCGGCGACGAACTGCGGAGAAGAACCAGCGAAGACGACGATCCAGAAGGGAGAAGCCGCCATCGGGGAAGAAGCTCCGGGAGATCGCTGCCGGGAAGAAGAAGGAGAACTGCGACAGAGACCTTCGGAGAAGAGCCGCTGCTGAAGGGGATCTTTGAAGAAGCTCGGCCGCAGAAGAAGCTCGACGAGGAACCGCTGCGGAAGAAATTTCGTGGAAGAACCTCGGCCAGCAAGGAGAAGATTTGCATAGCTCCGCCCCCTTCGGGAAAGAGCTATCGAAGATCCTCCCCAAGCGACAGGAACAGCTGGAAGAAGCCATGGCCTCAACCAGCAACCCTGCCACCCAGAAGAAGAAGGCTGATGGACCAGGTGAGCCGACCCAGGCCAGGACATCTCCTCCTGAAGCCTCCTCAAGCCAACAGGCCACCAGGAAGCCGAACCAGGCTGCTCCAACCCTGGAGCCCTGGATGAAGCAGACTGTGGCCCTGAAGCTGAAGGAGGTGGACGGGAGAGTGCCGGACATGACGGAAGAAGTGTTCTGCCAGAAGATGCTCCTGGACCAGGGCTTCGCTAAGCCGGAGACCATCAGCATCCAGGCCTTCATGACCGGGATGTTCTTCGTGACCTTCGCTTCGATCAACATCTGCAGAAGGTACTGGGAGATGGTGAAAGCGGCGAGGCCTGAATCCCCTTTCTCTCGCTTTGTGGGCAACTGCCCTGTCCAAAGAGAGGAAAGGCGGGTGACGGTCTCAATGCGGAACCCACACACCCCCGGCAAAGACATCACCACGCTCCTGAAGCGGTTCTGCACAGTGGTGAGGGAACCCACCCACATCCTGAACGGACTCGGCTTCTGGACTGGCAAGTGGTCGGTAATCGTCCGACTGAACAAGGATTCGAGCGCGGAAGACGGCCTCCAGCACCTGCCCCAGTCATTCTCGCTGGGCAACTCCTACGGCCTCATCTACTACCCGGACATGCCGCAGATCTGCAGGAGATGCAGCAAGAAGGGTCATTCGGTGAAGGACTGCAAGGAGGACGCCTGCAAGAACTGCCGGGTAACAGGACACGAGACCAAAGACTGCCCGAAACGGACAATGTGCAACCTCTGCGGACAAGCAGCCCACTCCTACAAGGACTGCCCGAAGAGGGATCGATCCTGGGCAACTGTAGCGGCGAAAGCTCCGGCCAGAGGGAACCCCGCCCCAGCCAGAGCTCCAGCGGCGCAGAAGACCGGGAATAAGAAGGATGGTAAGAAGACGACAGTCCCTCCCCCCCGTCTCCCGGCCCTCCCTCGCCCTACCCTTCCCACCCTCCCTCTCCCGGCCCTCCCCACCCCCCCGTCCCCAACCCCTGTCACCCCCACTGAGGCTCTAACCTTCTCCTACCCACCCATCTCAGTGGTCCTGTCACCTGCACCTCTCCCAACCCAGCCTCCCTTCTCCCCAGCTCCAGCAGCACTAACATCTTCCCCTCCAGCTGCTGGAGTCCTCTCCCTGGAGGATTTTCCCCCTCTTGTCTCCTCAGGTGCCATCCAGAGGAAGAGAAAGGTGAGGGACAGCCCAGCTGCTGAGTCCTCAAAGCGACAAGTCGTAGAAATCTGCGAAGATTCCCTTGCGCAGCAGGAGGAAATGGAGCAGATGGTGGAGGAACTCGTGTCTGAACCTGAGGTCATCGACTTCACAACAGACATCCAGGTGGCTACAATCCTGGAACAATTTTTGTCAGAGGGCCTGCTGGATCTTTCGGACCCGCCAGGAGAGGAGGATCCGCCCGACCGGACTGGTAACTAAGGTGTATCGTTTGCACTAACCTTCTTTATTCTCCCCCATGGCTGCTAAACTTAACATCTTTAGCCTCAATGTGAGGAGTGTTAGAGATAGGACTAGATGTCAGATGGTGCTAACTTTTCTTTCCAAGCAGTCGAGTGATGTATTTATGCTGCAGGAATGTACTCTCCCCTCTTCCAGGTCATACCATCATCTGGCCAGGCAGTGGACCCATGGCCCGTCCTACTGGTCTGGTGGGGGCGACTGTAAGTCTGCAGGGGTTGCCATCCTGATTAGGGGAAGCGTATTTACTGTTGACTCTGTCCAGGAGCTCGCCTGCGGCCGCTTGTTGGTCGTAGACGGTTCCTGGGCAGGAGAGCCGATTAGGCTCATCAACGTGTACGCTCCCCCTATGAAGGCTGAGCGCCTGGAACTATTCCAGACCCTGCGGACCCAGCTCGCCACCACTAGGGCAGTGGTGATGGCCGGGGACTTCAACTGCCCCATCGAAGAGGATGGACGAAGTTCCGGCACTTCAAACAAACTGGATGTCAGTTCCAAACTGCTTATCGAGATGGTAGCCGAAGCATCCTTGCAGGACGTTGTGGGCTCCATGGGGATCGGCTCTGTGAACTATTCATGGAGCCGACCCGATGGCTCACTTCGTTCTCGGATTGACTTTGTGTTCACCTCCCGGGCAGTCAAGCAGCATGGGCACTCCATGGTCCCCTGCTTCTTCTCTGACCACAGGGCCATTCTCTTCCAGGGTGCCATCGGCCACGGTTTTCCTCCCGGCCCTGGCTCCTGGAAGCTGAATTGTGCCCTGCTGGAAAGAGAGGAGGTACTGGCGGAACTTAGAGACGCCTATATTGTTTGGAGGAATGATAAAGTTTTCTTTGACAAAACCTGTGACTGGTGGGAATATGTTAAAGTTGAATTTCGTTGTTTCTTTCAGGCAAAAAGTCGCCAACAGGCGTGTGAGAGGAAGAGAGACTTCAGAGAGATGCAGCGTCAGCTGCGATCCCTGCAAGACCTCCTTCAATGCGGCTGGGACGTCAGGAAGGAGCTGGAGGAAGCCAAAAAGGGCCTGAAAAGGCACTTTGAGGAGGAATCCAAGCGAATTGTCTTTCGTTCCAAGGTGGAGAACCTGGAGAAGGGTGAGAAATGTAACTCGTTCTTTTTCAGGAAACTCCATGCCGGCCACACGCCCCTGAAGGAACTCCGAGATGAGACCGGAAACATGCATTCTGGGAAGAAGGAGGTGATGGGAGTCGTCACAGACTACTACCGAAGCCTCTACTCCCGGAAAACCACTGACCCCGAAGCCGCCGATAAATTCCTGTCAGGTATCACTAATCATCTTGATCCTGCAGGTACGGAGGCTATGGATGTACCCCTGACGGTGGAGGAACTGCTCTCTGCCGCTAAATCCTTCAGACCCGGCAGGACCCCGGGCAGTGATGGTCTCCCAGCAGAGCTCTATGTAGCGCTGGGGGACTTGATCTGTCCGGACCTGCTGGAGCTCTATGAGGAGATGGTGGTGGAGGGTAGAATGCCACCGTCCTTGAGAGAAGGCATGATCACGATCTTGTATAAGCGGAAGGGGGAGAGATGTGACCTGAAAAACTGGCGTCCCATCTCTCTCCTGAACGTGGACTACAAGATCCTCGCCAAAGTATTGACCAACAGACTGAAGGTTGTCATCGGACAGATCATCGGATCGGACCAAACCTGCGGCATTCCTGGCCGTAGGGTGGCCAACAGTCTTGCCCTGGTGAGGGACACGGTGCATTACATGCAAAGCCGCCGTACACACGCGGCCCTGGTCAGTCTGGATCAGGAGAAGGCTTTTGACCGGGTCTCTCACGAATTCATGGGTAAGGCTCTGCGTAGGCTGCGGCTTGGCAGGTTGTTCTGTTTGTATGTTAACCTGATGTATTGCGACATTTACAGCTCGGTGCTGGTGAACGGCTGGAAGACTGACCCCTTTCCTGTATCGTCGGGGGTTAGACAAGGCTGTCCTCTTTCACCTCTCCTTTTTGTTTGTGTTATAGAGCTCTTCGCAGAGGCTATCCGGCAGAATGGAGAGATCAGAGGGATCACCGCACCAGGTCCAGGACACTTCGAGGTCAAATGCTCGCTGTACATGGACGACGTGACCGTCTTCTGCACTGACCAGAGTTCGGTGACTGCACTCGTCCAGACCTGCGAGGAGTTCGGACGCGCTTCAGGGGCAAAAGTCAACTGCGGGAAGTCGGAAGCCATGCTCTTCGGAAAGTGGTACCTGCCTTCTCCTGCCTCCTTCCCGTTTACTATCAAGCCGGACTTCATCAAAATTCTGGGAGTCTGGTTCGGTAAGGAAGGTGCAGCCCTAAAGTCGTGGGAAGAACGCTTGGCCAAAGTCAACCAAAGGATCGGACTGTGGAGCCTCAGACAACTCACTATTGAGGGCAAAGCAATGGTCCTGCGTAACGAAGTCTTGCCTGTGCTACAATACACTGCACAGGCATGGCCCCCTCTTGCCACCGTCTCGAGGGCCATTACCAGGACTGTGTTTCGCTTCATCTGGGGCTCGAAAATGGACAGAGTAAAGCGGACTGTTATGTACAAGGAGCCCCGCAAAGGTGGGAAGGGTATACCCGACATTCCCACTCTGCTGCGGATCGCTTTTGTATGTGACTGTGTTCGTAGGACTCTGAGGACAGCAAACGGCTCTGCGGGCAAGGCCATGTCCCGCTACTTCCTCCTTCCCCTCTGGCGAGGTTTTGGCTGGGACAAGTGGGACAGCTCCTTCCCTTACAACTGGCACGCTCCCTGGTTCTACGGAGATGTCGTCCGGTTTGTGAGGGAGCATCAACTGGAGGGTCTTAAGCCCGACTTGTGGAAACCTAAGACGATCCACAAGCACATCAGAGCAAGGGACTCACTGGAGTCTGTTCCAGGGCTTCATGCCGACACGTTGGAGACTGTTTGGACTAACGTGTCATCTGGCAGGTTGACCAACGGGCACAAGGACATTTCATGGATGGCCATCCAGGGAGGACTGCCTCTTAGGTCATTCATGCATGCCCGCAACCTGTGCAAGACCCGGTACTGCCCCAGGTGCCCCTTCACGGAGGAAACATCTTTGCACATTTTCTGGCAGTGCCCCTTTGCACAGGGTCTGTTGAAAGCCTTGGAACATGAACTCAAGGACTCAGTACCCAGGAACAGACTGTCGTACCGCTCGGTACTTTATGGACTATTTCCTGGGAATACCACGGATGGAGCAATCCAGGAAGCCTGGCGCCTTATGAACTGCTTTAAGGACGCTATATGGTTTGCCAGGAACCGTCTGATTTTGCGGAGAGAGAGTGTGTCCGTCCAGGACTGCCGCAGGCTGATCCACAGCCTGCTCAGAGACTATTCCACCTGGGACAGCCCGGACGTCGATGAGGAAGAGGACTGATACTCCCCTTCCCCCCACTCTCCCTTCTTGTGTGTTGTCTTTCAATAAAGCTTCGGGCCTGTGATTTCCCCCTTTCCTATCCCCTCCTACCCACTCCCCTATCCCATCACTTGTCTGTAATGCTTTGTTGTTTGGCGTTAGTGAATGCAAGAATGTTAGTGTAGCATGTGGTGTAATGTATAGCATAGGCTAGCCTGTACTGTGTATTATACTGTCATGTTATGTTTGACGACTGTTATTATTTATTATTTACTGCTTCATGGCTTGCGCTGCGTCGCAGTAATGTTTGTATGATGACGATTGATTGTCAATAAAGCAATTTTCAATCAAAAAATCTGTTCTTATCAGTTTAATATCTGATACGTCCCCTATCTGGGGACCATATATTAAATGGATTTTTAGAACAGGGAGATGGAAATAGAGCTTGCTCTGTCCACTCCACGCATTGACCTGGTATTGCAGTATTTCCAGGACCGGTGCACCCTTCCCTTATGTGTTGACTAAAATCAGATTCCAAAAGTGTTTTTTCTCTTTGCCATTGTTTCTGTCTTTCTGAAGGGATCTCCCCTTTTAATCCCATTATTTCAACACCTGTTGGACAATGCATTTGTACAGTCATGTGTGATAATGAGCTCATTTATTAAATGCAATTAATGAATACATTGCCACCTCTTGTTGTGTGTGTGTGTGTGTCTTCTGTGTTTCTGTGTTTCCGGCATTTCACATTGGAACAGCTCATTCACCTTCCTTGTCTTCTCTCCGCCCTCCCTCCCTCCCTCCTAGGTAAGTTAAAGAGCTGCACCTGAGCCAGCCACTGATTGATGCAGCACCACAGTCAAATAGTGGAGTGGAGTGGAGTAGGGGAACAGCAAACAGCCATTAAAGCAGCCAGCCGCCTACCCGCCACAATGGACCTACCTGTGTACACTAGGTGGATGTGATGGAATGTACTGTCGTCCCTACATTTCAAGAAGAAGTAAGAATTGCAGTTGCAACAAACCCTTGCTTGCCTACAAAGAGAGCAGCAATTTGGATTTGTTACTATGTTACCTGGAAGAATAACAAACTGTGCAAGGATGGAGGTTGTAGGAGCAAAGAGAAGTTGTCTGTAAAGTTGGTGGATGCCTATTTTCCATTTTGCAGTCCCTTGTCTCCCTCTTGTGGCCTCCTGGAGGCAAATAAATGTGCAAAAAAAAGACAGCCTGGCGGCCGGCTGTTGCAGTGTTGCCCTCTCAGGCAACACTGAGTGACTGACTGAGCCTCACAGTCTTATATAAAGTTCAGACGGAACTTTGCACGTGTCATAGTGGAGCCCTCAGGATTCCAGAGCCAGCTTTCTGACATCATAATGGGGCCTGCCTCAGAGATAAAAGCCTGGGCCCAGGCAGTGTTGTTCAGTGCTGCTCAGCAGGCAGCACAGGACTGGATTAAAGCTGATACAAGGTGTGAAGGAACAAGGGGTGGCTGTGGGCATGCACTTGCTGCCGCTGCCAGTGTTTATCTGCATGGCAGGAGGGCATTTGGGCGTTGCCAGGAAGGCGTTTTTATGTAGATTCCTCCTCTTTCAGCACTGCATTGTGGTGCAAGCAAAAGAAGCAAATCCTGTCTGGCTTCCTCTCCGGCCTTTATTCACCTCCCGCTTAGTAGCTGTAAATGTGTGTGAGCCTGCAGGGCCCCATGGAATTGCCTAGGAGTAGGCTGAATCGCTGCAAGGGGTGAACAGCAGTATGGGACAGGCTCGGGCAAGGCAAGGGCCGCTCGGGTTATCGCTTCTCGGCCTTTTGGCTAAGATCAAGTGTAGTATCTGTTCTTATCAGTCCTTGTAAGGATAGATAGCTCGGAGAACCACTGGGGGCTATAAACACTAGCTTAGCGATCCAAGAGCGTTCCAGACGAAGCCGGCGACGAACTGCGGAGAAGAACCAGCGAAGACGACGATCCAGAAGGGAGAAGCCGCCATCGGGGAAGAAGCTCCGGGAGATCGCTGCCGGGAAGAAGAAGGAGAACTGCGACAGAGACCTTCGGAGAAGAGCCGCTGCTGAAGGGGATCTTTGAAGAAGCTCGGCCGCAGAAGAAGCTCGACGAGGAACCGCTGCGGAAGAAATTTCGTGGAAGAACCTCGGCCAGCAAGGAGAAGATTTGCATAGCTCCGCCCCCTTCGGGAAAGAGCTATCGAAGATCCTCCCCAAGCGACAGGAACAGCTGGAAGAAGCCATGGCCTCAACCAGCAACCCTGCCACCCAGAAGAAGAAGGCTGATGGACCAGGTGAGCCGGCCCAGGCCAGGACATCTCCTCCTGAAGCCTCCTCAAGCCAACAGGCCACCAGGAAGCCGAACCAGGCTGCTCCAACCCTGGAGCCCTGGATGAAGCAGACGGTGGCCCTGAAGCTGAAGGAGGTGGACGGGAGAGTGCCGGACATGACGGAAGAAGTGTTCTGCCAGAAGATGCTCCTGGACCAGGGCTTCGCTAAGCCGGAGACCATCAGCATCCAGGCCTTCATGACCGGGATGTTCTTCGTGACCTTCGCTTCGATCAACATCTGCAGAAGGTACTGGGAGATGGTGAAAGCGGCGAGGCCTGAATCCCCTTTCTCTCGCTTTGTGGGCAACTGCCCTGTCCAAAGAGAGGAAAGGCGGGTGACGGTCTCAATGCGGAACCCACACACCCCCGGCAAAGACATCACCACGCTCCTGAAGCGGTTCTGCACAGTGGTGAGGGAACCCACCCACATCCTGAACGGACTCGGCTTCTGGACTGGCAAGTGGTCGGTAATCGTCCGACTGAACAAGGATTCCAGCGCGGAAGACGGCCTCCAACACCTGCCCCAGTCATTCTCGCTGGGCAACTCCTACGGCCTCATCTACTACCCGGACATGCCGCAGATCTGCAGGAGATGCAGCAAGAAGGGTCATTCGGTGAAGGACTGCAAGGAGGACGCCTGCAAGAACTGCCGGGTAACAGGACACGAGACCAAAGACTGCCCGAAACGGACAATGTGCAACCTCTGCGGACAAGCAGCCCACTCCTACAAGGACTGCCCGAAGAGGGATCGATCCTGGGCAACTGTAGCGGCGAAAGCTCCGGCCAGAGGGAACCCCGCCCCAGCCAGAGCTCCAGCGGCGCAGAAGACCGGGAATAAGAAGGATGGTAAGAAGACGACAGTCCCTCCCCCCCGTCTCCCGGCCCTCCCTCGCCCTACCCTTCCCACCCTCCCTCGCCCGGCCCTCCCCACCCCCCCGTCCCCAACCCCTGTCACCCCCACTGAGGCTCTCACCTTCTCCTACCCACCCATCTCAGTGGTCCTGTCACCTGCACCTCTCCCAACCCAGCCTCCCTTCTCCCCAGCTCCAGCAGCACTAACATCTTCCCCTCCAGCTGCTGGAGTCCTCTCCCTGGAGGATTTTCCCCCTCTTGTCTCCTCAGGTGCCATCCAGAGGAAGAGAAAGGTGAGGGACAGCCCAGCTGCTGAGTCCTCAAAGCGACAAGTCGTGGAAATCTGCGAAGATTCCCTTGCGCAGCAGGAGGAAATGGAGCAGATGGTGGAGGAACTCGTGTCTGAACCTGAGGTCATCGACTTCACAACAGACATCCAGGTGGCTACAATCCTGGAACAATTTTTGTCAGAGGGCCTGCTGGATCTTTCGGACCCGCCAGGAGAGGAGGATCCGCCCGACCGGACTGGTAACTAAGGTGTATCGTTTGCACTAACCTTCTTTATTCTCCCCCATGGCTGCTAAACTTAACATCTTTAGCCTCAATGTGAGGAGTGTTAGAGATAGGACTAGATGTCAGATGGTGCTAACTTTTCTTTCCAAGCAGTCGAGTGATGTATTTATGCTGCAGGAATGTACTCTCCCCTCTTCCAGGTCATACCATCATCTGGCCAGGCAGTGGACCCATGGCCCGTCCTACTGGTCTGGTGGGGGCGACTGTAAGTCTGCAGGGGTTGCCATCCTGATTAGGGGAAGCGTATTTACTGTTGACTCTGTCCAGGAGCTCGCCTGCGGCCGCTTGTTGGTCGTAGACGGTTCCTGGGCAGGAGAGCCGATTAGGCTCATCAACGTGTACGCTCCCCCTATGAAGGCTGAGCGCCTGGAACTATTCCAGACCCTGCGGACCCAGCTCGCCACCACTAGGGCAGTGGTGATGGCCGGGGACTTCAACTGCCCCATCGAAGAGGATGGACGAAGTTCCGGCACTTCAATCAAACTGGATGTCAGTTCCAAACTGCTTATCGAGATGGTAACCGAAGCATCCTTGCAGGACGTTGTGGGCTCCATGGGGATTGGCTCTGTGAACTATTCATGGAGCCGACCCGATGGCTCACTTCGTTCTCGGATTGACTTTGTGTTCACCTCCCGGGCAGTCAAGCAGCATGGGCACTCCATGGTCCCCTGCTTCTTCTCTGACCACAGGGCCATTCTCTTCCAGGGTGCCATCGGCCACGGTTTTCCTCCCGGCCCTGGCTCCTGGAAGCTGAATTGTGCCCTGCTGGAAAGAGAGGAGGTACTGGCGGAACTTAGAGACGCCTATATTGTTTGGAGGAATGATAAAGTTTTCTTTGACAAAACCTGTGACTGGTGGGAATATGTTAAAGTTGAATTTCGTTGTTTCTTTCAGGCAAAAAGTCGTCAACAGGCGTGTGAGAGGAAGAGAGACTTCAGAGAGATGCAGCGTCAGCTGCGATCCCTGCAAGACCTCCTTCAATGCGGCTGGGACGTCAGGAAGGAGCTGGAGGAAGCCAAAAAGGGCCTGAAAAGGCACTTTGAGGAGGAATCCAAGCGAATTGTCTTTCGTTCCAAGGTGGAGAACCTGGAGAAGGGTGAGAAATGTAACTCGTTCTTTTTCAGGAAACTCCATGCCGGCCACACGCCCCTGAAGGAACTTCGAGATGAGACCGGAAACATGCATTCTGGGAAGAAGGAGGTGATGGGAGTCGTCACAGACTACTACCGAAGCCTCTACTCCCGGAAAACCACTGACCCCGAAGCCGCCGATAAATTCCTGTCAGGTATCACTAATCATCTTGATCCTGCAGGTACGGAGGCTATGGATGTACCCCTGACGGTGGAGGAACTGCTCTCTGCCGCTAAATCCTTCAGACCCGGCAGGACCCCGGGCAGTGATGGTCTCCCAGCAGAGCTCTATGTAGCGCTGGGGGACTTGATCAGTCCGGACCTGCTGGAGCTCTATGAGGAGATGGTGGTGGAGGGTAGAATGCCACCGTCCTTGAGAGAAGGCATGATCACGATCTTGTATAAGCGGAAGGGGGAGAGATGTGACCTGAAAAACTGGCGTCCCATCTCTCTCCTGAACGTGGACTACAAGATCCTCGCCAAAGTATTGGCCAACAGACTGAAGGTTGTCATCGGACAGATCATCGGATCGGACCAAACCTGCGGCATTCCTGGCCGTAGGGTGGCCGACAGTCTTGCCCTGGTGAGGGACACGGTGCATTACATGCAAAGCCGCCGTACACACGCGGCCCTGGTCAGTCTGGATCAGGAGAAGGCTTTTGACCGGGTCTCTCACGAATTCATGGGTAAGGCTCTGCGTAGGCTGCGGCTTGGCAGGTTGTTCTGTTTGTATGTTAACCTGATGTATTGCGACATTTACAGCTCGGTGCTGGTGAACGGCTGGAAGACTGACCCCTTTCCTGTATCGTCGGGGGTTAGACAAGGCTGTCCTCTTTCACCTCTCCTTTTTGTTTGTGTTATAGAGCTCTTCGCAGAGGCTATCCGGCAGAATGGAGAGATCAGAGGGATCACCGCACCAGGTCCAGGACACTTCGAGGTCAAATGCTCGCTGTACATGGACGACGTGACCGTCTTCTGCGCTGACCAGAGTTCGGTGACTGCACTCGTCCAGACCTGTGAGGAGTTCGGACGCGCTTCAGGGGCAAAAGTCAACTGCGGGAAGTCGGAAGCCATGCTCTTCGGAAAGTGGTACCTGCCTTCTCCTGCCTCCTTCCCGTTTACTATCAAGCCGGACTTCATCAAAATTCTGGGAGTCTGGTTCGGTAAGGAAGGTGCAGCCCTAAAGTCGTGGGAAGAACGCTTGGCCAAAGTCAACCAAAGGATCGGACTGTGGAGCCTCAGACAACTCACTATTGAGGGCAAAGCAATGGTCCTGCGTAACGAAGTCTTGCCTGTGCTACAATACACTGCACAGGCATGGCCCCCTCTTGCCACCGTCTCGAGGGCCATTACCAGGACTGTGTTTCGCTTCATCTGGGGCTCGAAAATGGACAGAGTAAAGCGGACTGTTATGTACAAGGAGCCCCGCAAAGGTGGGAAGGGTATACCCGACATTCCCACTCTGCTGCGGATCGCTTTTGTATGTGACTGTGTTCGTAGGACTCTGAGGACAGCAAACGGCTCTGCGGGCAAGGCCATGTCCCGCTACTTCCTCCTTCCCCTCTGGCGAGGTTTTGGCTGGGACAAGTGGGACAGCTCCTTCCCTTACAACTGGCACGCTCCCTGGTTCTACGGAGATGTCGTCCGGTTCGTGAGGGAGCATCAACTGGAGGGTCTTAAGCCCGACTTGTGGAAACCTAAGACGATCCACAAGCACATCAGAGCAAAGGACTCACTGGAGTCTGTTCCAGGGCTTCATGCCGACACGTTGGAGACTGTTTGGACTAACGTGTCATCTGGCAGGTTGACCAACGGGCACAAGGACATTTCATGGATGGCCATCCAGGGAGGACTGCCTCTTAGGTCATTCATGCATGCCCGCAACCTGTGCAAGACCCGGTACTGCCCCAGGTGCCCCTTCACGGAGGAAACATCTTTGCACATTTTCTGGCAGTGCCCCTTTGCACAGGGTCTGTTGAAAGCCTTGGAACATGAACTCAAGGACTCAGTACCCAGGAACAGACTGTCGTACCGCTCGGTACTTTATGGACTATTTCCTGGGAATACCACGGATGGAGCAATCCAGGAAGCCTGGCGCCTTATGAACTGCTTTAAGGACGCTATATGGTTTGCCAGGAACCGTCTGATTTTGCGGAGAGAGAGTGTGTCCGTCCAGGACTGCCGCAGGCTGATCCACAGCCTGCTCAGAGACTATTCCACCTGGGACAGCCCGGACGTCGATGAGGAAGAGGACTGATACTCCCCTTCCCCCCACTCTCCCTTCTTGTGTGTTGTCTTTCAATAAAGCTTCGGGCCTGTGATTTCCCCCTTCCCTATCCCCTCCTACCCACTCCCCTATCCCATCACTTGTCTGTAATGCTTTGTTGTTTGGCTTTAGTGAATGCAAGAATGTTAGTGTAGCATGTGGTGTAATGTATAGCATAGGCTAGCCTGTACTGTGTATTATACTGTCATGTTATGTTTGACGACTGTTATTATTTATTATTTGCTGCTTCATGGCTTGCGCTGCGTCGCAGTAATGTTTGTATGATGACGATTGATTGTCAATAAAGCATTTTTCAATCAAAAAATCTGTTCTTATCAGTCCTTGTAAGGATAGATAGCTCGGAGAACCACTGGGGGCTATAAACACTAGCTCAGCGATCCAAGAGCGTTCCAGACGAAGCCGGCGACGAACTGCGGAGAAGAACCACCGAAGACGACGATCCAGAAGGGAGAAGCCGCCATCGGGGAAGAAGCTCCGGGAGATCGCTGCCGGGAAGAAGAAGGAGAACTTCGGAGAAGAGCCGCTGCTGAAGGGGATCTTCGAAGAAGCTCGGCCGCAGAAGAAGAAGCTCGACGAGGAACCGCTGCGGAAGAAATTTCGTGGAAGAACCTCGGCCAGCAAGGAGAAGATTTGCATAGCTCCGCCCCCTTCGGGAAAGAGCTATCGAAGATCCTCCCCAAGCGACAGGAACAGCTGGAAGAAGCCATGGCCTCAACCAGCAACCCTGCCACCCAGAAGAAGAAGGCTGATGGACCAGGTGAGCCGACCCAGGCCAGGACATCTCCTCCTGAAGCCTCCTCAAGCCAACAGGCCACCAGGAAGCCGAACCAGGCTGCTCCAACCCTGGAGCCCTGGATGAAGCAGACGGTGGCCCTGAAGCTGAAGGAGGTGGACGGGAGAGTGCCGGACATGACGGAAGAAGTGTTCTGCCAGAAGATGCTCCTGGACCAGGGCTTCGCTAAGCCGGAGACCATCAGCATCCAGGCCTTCATGACCGGGATGTTCTTCGTGACCTTCGCTTCGATCAACATCTGCAGAAGGTACTGGGAGATGGTGAAAGCGGCGAGGCCTGAATCCCCTTTCTCTCGCTTTGTGGGCAACTGCCCTGTCCAAAGAGAGGAAAGGCGGGTGACGGTCTCAATGCGGAACCCACACACCCCCGGCAAAGACATCACCACGCTCCTGAAGCGGTTCTGCACAGTGGTGAGGGAACCCACCCACATCCTGAACGGACTCGGCTTCTGGACTGGCAAGTGGTCGGTAATCGTCCGACTGAACAAGGATTCGAGCGCGGAAGACGGCCTCCAGCACCTGCCCCAGTCATTCTCGCTGGGCAACTCCTACGGCCTCATCTACTACCCGGACATGCCGCAGATCTGCAGGAGATGCAGCAAGAAGGGTCATTCGGTGAAGGACTGCAAGGAGGACGCCTGCAAGAACTGCCGGGTAACAGGACACGAGACCAAAGACTGCCCGAAACGGACAATGTGCAACCTCTGCGGACAAGCAGCCCACTCCTACAAGGACTGCCCGAAGAGGGATCGATCCTGGGCAACTGTAGCGGCGAAAGCTCCGGCCAGAGGGAACCCCGCCCCAACCAGAGCTCCAGCGGCGCAGAAGACCGGGAATAAGAAGGATGGTAAGAAGACGACAGTCCCTCCCCCCCGTCTCCCGGCCCTCCCTCGCCCTACCCTTCCCACCCTCCCTCGCCCGGCCCTCCCCACCCCCCCGTCCCCAACCCCTGTCACCCCCACTGAGGCTCTCACCTTCTCCTACCCACCCATCTCAGTGGTCCTGTCACCTGCACCTCTCCCAACCCAGCCTCCCTTCTCCCCAGCTCCAGCAGCACTAACATCTTCCCCTCCAGCTGCTGGAGTCCTCTCCCTGGAGGATTTTCCCCCTCTTGTCTCCTCAGGTGCCATCCAGAGGAAGAGAAAGGTGAGGGACAGCCCAGCTGCTGAGTCCTCAAAGCGACAAGTCGTAGAAATCTGCGAAGATTCCCTTGCGCAGCAGGAGGAAATGGAGCAGATGGTGGAGGAACTCGTGTCTGAACCTGAGGTCATCGACTTCACAACAGACATCCAGGTGGCTACAATCCTGGAACAATTTTTGTCAGAGGGCCTGCTGGATCTTTCGGACCCGCCAGGAGAGGAGGATCCGCCCGACCGGACTGGTAACTAAGGTGTATCGTTTGCACTGACCTTCTTTATTCTCCCCCATGGCTGCTAAACTTAACATCTTTAGCCTCAATGTGAGGAGTGTTAGAGATAGGACTAGATGTCAGATGGTGCTAACTTTTCTTTCCAAGCAGTCGAGTGATGTATTTATGCTGCAGGAATGTACTCTCCCCTCTTCCAGGTCATACCATCATCTGGCCAGGCAGTGGACCCATGGCCCGTCCTACTGGTCTGGTGGGGGCGACTGTAAGTCTGCAGGGGTTGCCATCCTGATTAGGGGAGGCGTATTTACTGTTGACTCTGTCCAGGAGCTCGCCTGCGGCCGCTTGTTGGTCGTAGACGGTTCCTGGGCAGGAGAGCCGATTAGGCTCATCAACGTGTACGCTCCCCCTATGAAGGCTGAGCGCCTGGAACTATTCCAGACCCTGCGGACCCAGCTCGCCACCACTAGGGCAGTGGTGATGGCCGGGGACTTCAACTGCCCCATCGAAGAGGATGGACGAAGTTCCGGCACTTCAATCAAACTGGATGTCAGTTCCAAACTGCTTATCGAGATGGTAACCGAAGCATCCTTGCAGGACGTTGTGGGCTCCATGGGGATTGGCTCTGTGAACTATTCATGGAGCCGACCCGATGGCTCACTTCGTTCTCGGATTGACTTTGTGTTCACCTCCCGGGCAGTCAAGCAGCATGGGCACTCCATGGTCCCCTGCTTCTTCTCTGACCACAGGGCCATTCTCTTCCAGGGTGCCATCGGCCACGGTTTTCCTCCCGGCCCTGGCTCCTGGAAGCTGAATTGTGCCCTGCTGGAAAGAGAGGAGGTACTGGCGGAACTTAGAGACGCCTATATTGTTTGGAGGAATGATAAAGTTTTCTTTGACAAAACCTGTGACTGGTGGGAATATGTTAAAGTTGAATTTCGTTGTTTCTTTCAGGCAAAAAGTCGTCAACAGGCGTGTGAGAGGAAGAGAGACTTCAGAGAGATGCAGCGTCAGCTGCGATCCCTGCAAGACCTCCTTCAATGCGGCTGGGACGTCAGGAAGGAGCTGGAGGAAGCCAAAAAGGGCCTGAAAAGGCACTTTGAGGAGGAATCCAAGCGAATTGTCTTTCGTTCCAAGGTGGAGAACCTGGAGAAGGGTGAGAAATGTAACTCGTTCTTTTTCAGGAAACTCCATGCCGGCCACACGCCCCTGAAGGAACTTCGAGATGAGACCGGAAACATGCATTCTGGGAAGAAGGAGGTGATGGGAGTCGTCACAGACTACTACCGAAGCCTCTACTCCCGGAAAACCACTGACCCCGAAGCCGCCGATAAATTCCTGTCAGGTATCACTAATCATCTTGATCCTGCAGGTACGGAGGCTATGGATGTACCCCTGACGGTGGAGGAACTGCTCTCTGCCGCTAAATCCTTCAGACCCGGCAGGACCCCGGGCAGTGATGGTCTCCCAGCAGAGCTCTATGTAGCGCTGGGGGACTTGATCAGTCCGGACCTGCTGGAGCTCTATGAGGAGATGGTGGTGGAGGGTAGAATGCCACCGTCCTTGAGAGAAGGCATGATCACGATCTTGTATAAGCGGAAGGGGGAGAGATGTGACCTGAAAAACTGGCGTCCCATCTCTCTCCTGAACGTGGACTACAAGATCCTCGCCAAAGTATTGGCCAACAGACTGAAGGTTGTCATCGGACAGATCATCGGATCGGACCAAACCTGCGGCATTCCTGGCCGTAGGGTGGCCGACAGTCTTGCCCTGGTGAGGGACACGGTGCATTACATGCAAAGCCGCCGTACACACGCGGCCCTGGTCAGTCTGGATCAGGAGAAGGCTTTTGACCGGGTCTCTCACGAATTCATGGGTAAGGCTCTGCGTAGGCTGCGGCTTGGCAGGTTGTTCTGTTTGTATGTTAACCTGATGTATTGCGACATTTACAGCTCGGTGCTGGTGAACGGCTGGAAGACTGACCCCTTTCCTGTATCGTCGGGGGTTAGACAAGGCTGTCCTCTTTCACCTCTCCTTTTTGTTTGTGTTATAGAGCTCTTCGCAGAGGCTATCCGGCAGAATGGAGAGATCAGAGGGATCACCGCACCAGGTCCAGGACACTTCGAGGTCAAATGCTCGCTGTACATGGACGACGTGACCGTCTTCTGCGCTGACCAGAGTTCGGTGACTGCACTCGTCCAGACCTGTGAGGAGTTCGGACGCGCTTCAGGGGCAAAAGTCAACTGCGGGAAGTCGGAAGCCATGCTCTTCGGAAAGTGGTACCTGCCTTCTCCTGCCTCCTTCCCGTTTACTATCAAGCCGGACTTCATCAAAATTCTGGGAGTCTGGTTCGGTAAGGAAGGTGCAGCCCTAAAGTCGTGGGAAGAACGCTTGGCCAAAGTCAACCAAAGGATCGGACTGTGGAGCCTCAGACAACTCACTATTGAGGGCAAAGCAATGGTCCTGCGTAACGAAGTCTTGCCTGTGCTACAATACACTGCACAGGCATGGCCCCCTCTTGCCACCGTCTCGAGGGCCATTACCAGGACTGTGTTTCGCTTCATCTGGGGCTCGAAAATGGACAGAGTAAAGCGGACTGTTATGTACAAGGAGCCCCGCAAAGGTGGGAAGGGTATACCCGACATTCCCACTCTGCTGCGGATCGCTTTTGTATGTGACTGTGTTCGTAGGACTCTGAGGACAGCAAACGGCTCTGCGGGCAAGGCCATGTCCCGCTACTTCCTCCTTCCCCTCTGGCGAGGTTTTGGCTGGGACAAGTGGGACAGCTCCTTCCCTTACAACTGGCACGCTCCCTGGTTCTACGGAGATGTCGTCCGGTTTGTGAGGGAGCATCAACTGGAGGGTCTTAAGCCCGACTTGTGGAAACCTAAGACGATCCACAAGCACATCAGAGCAAAGGACTCACTGGAGTCTGTTCCAGGGCTTCATGCCGACACGTTGGAGACTGTTTGGACTAACGTGTCATCTGGCAGGTTGACCAACGGGCACAAGGACATTTCATGGATGGCCATCCAGGGAGGACTGCCTCTTAGGTCATTCATGCATGCCCGCAACCTGTGCAAGACCCGGTACTGCCCCAGGTGCCCCTTCACGGAGGAAACATCTTTGCACATTTTCTGGCAGTGCCCCTTTGCACAGGGTCTGTTGAAAGCCTTGGAACATGAACTCAAGGACTCAGTACCCAGGAACAGACTGTCGTACCGCTCGGTACTTTATGGACTATTTCCTGGGAATACCACGGATGGAGCAATCCAGGAAGCCTGGCGCCTTATGAACTGCTTTAAGGACGCTATATGGTTCGCCAGGAACCGTCTGATTTTGCGGAGAGAGAGTGTGTCCGTCCAGGACTGCCGCAGGCTGATCCACAGCCTGCTCAGAGACTATTCCACCTGGGACAGCCCGGACGTCGATGAGGAAGAGGACTGATACTCCCCTTCCCCCCACTCTCCCTTCTTGTGTGTTGTCTTTCAATAAAGCTTCGGGCCTGTGATTTCCCCCTTCCCTATCCCCTCCTACCCACTCCCCTATCCCATCACTTGTCTGTAATGCTTTGTTGTTTGGCTTTAGTGAATGCAAGAATGTTAGTGTAGCATGTGGTGTAATGTATAGCATAGGCTAGCCTGTACTGTGTATTATACTGTCATGTTATGTTTGACGACTGTTATTATTTATTATTTGCTGCTTCATGGCTTGCGCTGCGTCGCAGTAATGTTTGTATGATGACGATTGATTGTCAATAAAGCATTTTTCAATCAAAAAATCTGTTCTTATCAGTTTAATATCTGATACGTCCCCTATCTGGGGACCATATATTAAATGGATTTTTAGAACAGGGAGATGGAAATAGAGCTTGCTCTGTCCACTCCACGCATTGACCTGGTATTGCAGTATTTCCAGGACCGGTGCACCCTTCCCTTATGTGTTGACTAAAATCAGATTCCAAAAGTGTTTTTTCTCTTTGCCATTGTTTCTGTCTTTCTGAAGGGATCTCCCCTTTTAATCCCATTATTTCAACACCTGTTGGACAATGCATTTGTACAGTCATGTGTGATAATGAGCTCATTTATTAAATGCAATTAATGAATACATTGCCACCTCTTGTTGTGTGTGTGTGTGTGTCTTCTGTGTTTCTGTGTTTCCGGCATTTCACATTGGAACAGCTCATTCACCTTCCTTGTCTTCTCTCCGCCCTCCCTCCCTCCTAGGTAAGTTAAAGAGCTGCACCTGAGCCAGCCACTGATTGATGCAGCACCACAGTCAAATAGTGGAGTGGAGTGGAGTAGGGGAACAGCAAACAGCCATTAAAGCAGCCAGCCGCCTACCCGCCACAATGGACCTACCTGTGTACACTAGGTGGATGTGATGGAATGTACTGTCGTCCCTACATTTCAAGAAGAAGTAAGAATTGCAGTTGCAACAAACCCTTGCTTGCCTACAAAGAGAGCAGCAATTTGGATTTGTTACTATGTTACCTGGAAGAATAACAAACTGTGCAAGGATGGAGGTTGTAGGAGCAAAGAGAAGTTGTCTGTAAAGTTGGTGGATGCCTATTTTCCATTTTGCAGTCCCTTGTCTCCCTCTTGTGGCCTCCTGGAGGCAAATAAATGTGCAAAAAAAAGACAGCCTGGCGGCCGGCTGTTGCAGTGTTGCCCTCTCAGGCAACACTGAGTGACTGACTGAGCCTCACAGTCTTATATAAAGTTCAGACGGAACTTTGCACGTGTCATAGTGGAGCCCTCAGGATTCCAGAGCCAGCTTTCTGACATCATAATGGGGCCTGCCTCAGAGATAAAAGCCTGGGCCCAGGCAGTGTTGTTCAGTGCTGCTCAGCAGGCAGCACAGGACTGGATTAAAGCTGATACAAGGTGTGAAGGAACAAGGGGTGGCTGTGGGCATGCACTTGCTGCCGCTGCCAGTGTTTATCTGCATGGCAGGAGGGCATTTGGGCGTTGCCAGGAAGGCGTTTTTATGTAGATTCCTCCTCTTTCAGCACTGCATTGTGGTGCAAGCAAAAGAAGCAAATCCTGTCTGGCTTCCTCTCCGGCCTTTATTCACCTCCCGCTTAGTAGCTGTAAATGTGTGTGAGCCTGCAGGGCCCCATGGAATTGCCTAGGAGTAGGCTGAATCGCTGCAAGGGGTGAACAGCAGTATGGGACAGGCTCGGGCAAGGCAAGGGCCGCTCGGGTTATCGCTTCTCGGCCTTTTGGCTAAGATCAAGTGTAGTATCTGTTCTTATCAGTTTAATATCTGATACGTCCCCTATCTGGGGACCATATATTAAATGGATTTTTAGAACAGGGAGATGGAAATAGAGCTTGCTCTGTCCACTCCACGCATTGACCTGGTATTGCAGTATTTCCAGGACCGGTGCACCCTTCCCTTATGTGTTGACTAAAATCAGATTCCAAAAGTGTTTTTTCTCTTTGCCATTGTTTCTGTCTTTCTGAAGGGATCTCCCCTTTTAATCCCATTATTTCAACACCTGTTGGACAATGCATTTGTACAGTCATGTGTGATAATGAGCTCATTTATTAAATGCAATTAATGAATACATTGCCACCTCTTGTTGTGTGTGTGTGTGTGTCTTCTGTGTTTCTGTGTTTCCGGCATTTCACATTGGAACAGCTCATTCACCTTCCTTGTCTTCTCTCCGCCCTCCCTCCCTCCTAGGTAAGTTAAAGAGCTGCACCTGAGCCAGCCACTGATTGATGCAGCACCACAGTCAAATAGTGGAGTGGAGTGGAGTAGGGGAACAGCAAACAGCCATTAAAGCAGCCAGCCGCCTACCCGCCACAATGGACCTACCTGTGTACACTAGGTGGATGTGATGGAATGTACTGTCGTCCCTACATTTCAAGAAGAAGTAAGAATTGCAGTTGCAACAAACCCTTGCTTGCCTACAAAGAGAGCAGCAATTTGGATTTGTTACTATGTTACCTGGAAGAATAACAAACTGTGCAAGGATGGAGGTTGTAGGAGCAAAGAGAAGTTGTCTGTAAAGTTGGTGGATGCCTATTTTCCATTTTGCAGTCCCTTGTCTCCCTCTTGTGGCCTCCTGGAGGCAAATAAATGTGCAAAAAAAAGACAGCCTGGCGGCCGGCTGTTGCAGTGTTGCCCTCTCAGGCAACACTGAGTGACTGACTGAGCCTCACAGTCTTATATAAAGTTCAGACGGAACTTTGCACGTGTCATAGTGGAGCCCTCAGGATTCCAGAGCCAGCTTTCTGACATCATAATGGGGCCTGCCTCAGAGATAAAAGCCTGGGCCCAGGCAGTGTTGTTCAGTGCTGCTCAGCAGGCAGCACAGGACTGGATTAAAGCTGATACAAGGTGTGAAGGAACAAGGGGTGGCTGTGGGCATGCACTTGCTGCCGCTGCCAGTGTTTATCTGCATGGCAGGAGGGCATTTGGGCGTTGCCAGGAAGGCGTTTTTATGTAGATTCCTCCTCTTTCAGCACTGCATTGTGGTGCAAGCAAAAGAAGCAAATCCTGTCTGGCTTCCTCTCCGGCCTTTATTCACCTCCCGCTTAGTAGCTGTAAATGTGTGTGAGCCTGCAGGGCCCCATGGAATTGCCTAGGAGTAGGCTGAATCGCTGCAAGGGGTGAACAGCAGTATGGGACAGGCTCGGGCAAGGCAAGGGCCGCTCGGGTTATCGCTTCTCGGCCTTTTGGCTAAGATCAAGTGTAGTATCTGTTCTTATCAGTTTAATATCTGATACGTCCCCTATCTGGGGACCATATATTAAATGGATTTTTAGAACAGGGAGATGGAAATAGAGCTTGCTCTGTCCACTCCACGCATTGACCTGGTATTGCAGTATTTCCAGGACCGGTGCACCCTTCCCTTATGTGTTGACTAAAATCAGATTCCAAAAGTGTTTTTTCTCTTTGCCATTGTTTCTGTCTTTCTGAAGGGATCTCCCCTTTTAATCCCATTATTTCAACACCTGTTGGACAATGCATTTGTACAGTCATGTGTGATAATGAGCTCATTTATTAAATGCAATTAATGAATACATTGCCACCTCTTGTTGTGTGTGTGTGTGTGTCTTCTGTGTTTCTGTGTTTCCGGCATTTCACATTGGAACAGCTCATTCACCTTCCTTGTCTTCTCTCCGCCCTCCCTCCCTCCTAGGTAAGTTAAAGAGCTGCACCTGAGCCAGCCACTGATTGATGCAGCACCACAGTCAAATAGTGGAGTGGAGTGGAGTAGGGGAACAGCAAACAGCCATTAAAGCAGCCAGCCGCCTACCCGCCACAATGGACCTACCTGTGTACACTAGGTGGATGTGATGGAATGTACTGTCGTCCCTACATTTCAAGAAGAAGTAAGAATTGCAGTTGCAACAAACCCTTGCTTGCCTACAAAGAGAGCAGCAATTTGGATTTGTTACTATGTTACCTGGAAGAATAACAAACTGTGCAAGGATGGAGGTTGTAGGAGCAAAGAGAAGTTGTCTGTAAAGTTGGTGGATGCCTATTTTCCATTTTGCAGTCCCTTGTCTCCCTCTTGTGGCCTCCTGGAGGCAAATAAATGTGCAAAAAAAAGACAGCCTGGCGGCCGGCTGTTGCAGTGTTGCCCTCTCAGGCAACACTGAGTGACTGACTGAGCCTCACAGTCTTATATAAAGTTCAGACGGAACTTTGCACGTGTCATAGTGGAGCCCTCAGGATTCCAGAGCCAGCTTTCTGACATCATAATGGGGCCTGCCTCAGAGATAAAAGCCTGGGCCCAGGCAGTGTTGTTCAGTGCTGCTCAGCAGGCAGCACAGGACTGGATTAAAGCTGATACAAGGTGTGAAGGAACAAGGGGTGGCTGTGGGCATGCACTTGCTGCCGCTGCCAGTGTTTATCTGCATGGCAGGAGGGCATTTGGGCGTTGCCAGGAAGGCGTTTTTATGTAGATTCCTCCTCTTTCAGCACTGCATTGTGGTGCAAGCAAAAGAAGCAAATCCTGTCTGGCTTCCTCTCCGGCCTTTATTCACCTCCCGCTTAGTAGCTGTAAATGTGTGTGAGCCTGCAGGGCCCCATGGAATTGCCTAGGAGTAGGCTGAATCGCTGCAAGGGGTGAACAGCAGTATGGGACAGGCTCGGGCAAGGCAAGGGCCGCTCGGGTTATCGCTTCTCGGCCTTTTGGCTAAGATCAAGTGTAGTATCTGTTCTTATCAGTTTAATATCTGATACGTCCCCTATCTGGGGACCATATATTAAATGGATTTTTAGAACAGGGAGATGGAAATAGAGCTTGCTCTGTCCACTCCACGCATTGACCTGGTATTGCAGTATTTCCAGGACCGGTGCACCCTTCCCTTATGTGTTGACTAAAATCAGATTCCAAAAGTGTTTTTTCTCTTTGCCATTGTTTCTGTCTTTCTGAAGGGATCTCCCCTTTTAATCCCATTATTTCAACACCTGTTGGACAATGCATTTGTACAGTCATGTGTGATAATGAGCTCATTTATTAAATGCAATTAATGAATACATTGCCACCTCTTGTTGTGTGTGTGTGTGTGTCTTCTGTGTTTCTGTGTTTCCGGCATTTCACATTGGAACAGCTCATTCACCTTCCTTGTCTTCTCTCCGCCCTCCCTCCCTCCTAGGTAAGTTAAAGAGCTGCACCTGAGCCAGCCACTGATTGATGCAGCACCACAGTCAAATAGTGGAGTGGAGTGGAGTAGGGGAACAGCAAACAGCCATTAAAGCAGCCAGCCGCCTACCCGCCACAATGGACCTACCTGTGTACACTAGGTGGATGTGATGGAATGTACTGTCGTCCCTACATTTCAAGAAGAAGTAAGAATTGCAGTTGCAACAAACCCTTGCTTGCCTACAAAGAGAGCAGCAATTTGGATTTGTTACTATGTTACCTGGAAGAATAACAAACTGTGCAAGGATGGAGGTTGTAGGAGCAAAGAGAAGTTGTCTGTAAAGTTGGTGGATGCCTATTTTCCATTTTGCAGTCCCTTGTCTCCCTCTTGTGGCCTCCTGGAGGCAAATAAATGTGCAAAAAAAAGACAGCCTGGCGGCCGGCTGTTGCAGTGTTGCCCTCTCAGGCAACACTGAGTGACTGACTGAGCCTCACAGTCTTATATAAAGTTCAGACGGAACTTTGCACGTGTCATAGTGGAGCCCTCAGGATTCCAGAGCCAGCTTTCTGACATCATAATGGGGCCTGCCTCAGAGATAAAAGCCTGGGCCCAGGCAGTGTTGTTCAGTGCTGCTCAGCAGGCAGCACAGGACTGGATTAAAGCTGATACAAGGTGTGAAGGAACAAGGGGTGGCTGTGGGCATGCACTTGCTGCCGCTGCCAGTGTTTATCTGCATGGCAGGAGGGCATTTGGGCGTTGCCAGGAAGGCGTTTTTATGTAGATTCCTCCTCTTTCAGCACTGCATTGTGGTGCAAGCAAAAGAAGCAAATCCTGTCTGGCTTCCTCTCCGGCCTTTATTCACCTCCCGCTTAGTAGCTGTAAATGTGTGTGAGCCTGCAGGGCCCCATGGAATTGCCTAGGAGTAGGCTGAATCGCTGCAAGGGGTGAACAGCAGTATGGGACAGGCTCGGGCAAGGCAAGGGCCGCTCGGGTTATCGCTTCTCGGCCTTTTGGCTAAGATCAAGTGTAGTATCTGTTCTTATCAGTTTAATATCTGATACGTCCCCTATCTGGGGACCATATATTAAATGGATTTTTAGAACAGGGAGATGGAAATAGAGCTTGCTCTGTCCACTCCACGCATTGACCTGGTATTGCAGTATTTCCAGGACCGGTGCACCCTTCCCTTATGTGTTGACTAAAATCAGATTCCAAAAGTGTTTTTTCTCTTTGCCATTGTTTCTGTCTTTCTGAAGGGATCTCCCCTTTTAATCCCATTATTTCAACACCTGTTGGACAATGCATTTGTACAGTCATGTGTGATAATGAGCTCATTTATTAAATGCAATTAATGAATACATTGCCACCTCTTGTTGTGTGTGTGTGTGTGTGTCTTCTGTGTTTCTGTGTTTCCGGCATTTCACATTGGAACAGCTCATTCACCTTCCTTGTCTTCTCTCCGCCCTCCCTCCCTCCTAGGTAAGTTAAAGAGCTGCACCTGAGCCAGCCACTGATTGATGCAGCACCACAGTCAAATAGTGGAGTGGAGTGGAGTAGGGG
Source organism: Rhinoderma darwinii (assembly GCF_050947455.1). Taxonomy (NCBI): domain Eukaryota; kingdom Metazoa; phylum Chordata; class Amphibia; order Anura; family Rhinodermatidae; genus Rhinoderma; species Rhinoderma darwinii. Next base: position 266,176 of record NW_027461794.1, read on the forward strand.
AACAGCAAACAGCCATTAAAGCAGCCAGCCGCCTACCCGCCACAATGGACCTACCTGTGTACACTAGGTGGATGTGATGGAATGTACTGTCGTCCCTACATTTCAAGAAGAAGTAAGAATTGCAGTTGCAACAAACCCTTGCTTGCCTACAAAGAGAGCAGCAATTTGGATTTGTTACTATGTTACCTGGAAGAATAACAAACTGTGCAAGGATGGAGGTTGTAGGAGCAAAGAGAAGTTGTCTGTAAAGTTGGTGGATGCCTATTTTCCATTTTGCAGTCCCTTGTCTCCCTCTTGTGGCCTCCTGGAGGCAAATAAATGTGCAAAAAAAAGACAGCCTGGCGGCCGGCTGTTGCAGTGTTGCCCTCTCAGGCAACACTGAGTGACTGACTGAGCCTCACAGTCTTATATAAAGTTCAGACGGAACTTTGCACGTGTCATAGTGGAGCCCTCAGGATTCCAGAGCCAGCTTTCTGACATCATAATGGGGCCTGCCTCAGAGATAAAAGCCTGGGCCCAGGCAGTGTTGTTCAGTGCTGCTCAGCAGGCAGCACAGGACTGGATTAAAGCTGATACAAGGTGTGAAGGAACAAGGGGTGGCTGTGGGCATGCACTTGCTGCCGCTGCCAGTGTTTATCTGCATGGCAGGAGGGCATTTGGGCGTTGCCAGGAAGGCGTTTTTATGTAGATTCCTCCTCTTTCAGCACTGCATTGTGGTGCAAGCAAAAGAAGCAAATCCTGTCTGGCTTCCTCTCCGGCCTTTATTCACCTCCCGCTTAGTAGCTGTAAATGTGTGTGAGCCTGCAGGGCCCCATGGAATTGCCTAGGAGTAGGCTGAATCGCTGCAAGGGGTGAACAGCAGTATGGGACAGGCTCGGGCAAGGCAAGGGCCGCTCGGGTTATCGCTTCTCGGCCTTTTGGCTAAGATCAAGTGTAGTATCTGTTCTTATCAGTTTAATATCTGATACGTCCCCTATCTGGGGACCATATATTAAATGGATTTTTAGAACAGGGAGATGGAAATAGAGCTTGCTCTGTCCACTCCACGCATTGACCTGGTATTGCAGTATTTCCAGGACCGGTGCACCCTTCCCTTATGTGTTGACTAAAATCAGATTCCAAAAGTGTTTTTTCTCTTTGCCATTGTTTCTGTCTTTCTGAAGGGATCTCCCCTTTTAATCCCATTATTTCAACACCTGTTGGACAATGCATTTGTACAGTCATGTGTGATAATGAGCTCATTTATTAAATGCAATTAATGAATACATTGCCACCTCTTGTTGTGTGTGTGTGTGTGTCTTCTGTGTTTCTGTGTTTCCGGCATTTCACATTGGAACAGCTCATTCACCTTCCTTGTCTTCTCTCCGCCCTCCCTCCCTCCTAGGTAAGTTAAAGAGCTGCACCTGAGCCAGCCACTGATTGATGCAGCACCACAGTCAAATAGTGGAGTGGAGTGGAGTAGGGGAACAGCAAACAGCCATTAAAGCAGCCAGCCGCCTACCCGCCACAATGGACCTACCTGTGTACACTAGGTGGATGTGATGGAATGTACTGTCGTCCCTACATTTCAAGAAGAAGTAAGAATTGCAGTTGCAACAAACCCTTGCTTGCCTACAAAGAGAGCAGCAATTTGGATTTGTTACTATGTTACCTGGAAGAATAACAAACTGTGCAAGGATGGAGGTTGTAGGAGCAAAGAGAAGTTGTCTGTAAAGTTGGTGGATGCCTATTTTCCATTTTGCAGTCCCTTGTCTCCCTCTTGTGGCCTCCTGGAGGCAAATAAATGTGCAAAAAAAAGACAGCCTGGCGGCCGGCTGTTGCAGTGTTGCCCTCTCAGGCAACACTGAGTGACTGACTGAGCCTCACAGTCTTATATAAAGTTCAGACGGAACTTTGCACGTGTCATAGTGGAGCCCTCAGGATTCCAGAGCCAGCTTTCTGACATCATAATGGGGCCTGCCTCAGAGATAAAAGCCTGGGCCCAGGCAGTGTTGTTCAGTGCTGCTCAGCAGGCAGCACAGGACTGGATTAAAGCTGATACAAGGTGTGAAGGAACAAGGGGTGGCTGTGGGCATGCACTTGCTGCCGCTGCCAGTGTTTATCTGCATGGCAGGAGGGCATTTGGGCGTTGCCAGGAAGGCGTTTTTATGTAGATTCCTCCTCTTTCAGCACTGCATTGTGGTGCAAGCAAAAGAAGCAAATCCTGTCTGGCTTCCTCTCCGGCCTTTATTCACCTCCCGCTTAGTAGCTGTAAATGTGTGTGAGCCTGCAGGGCCCCATGGAATTGCCTAGGAGTAGGCTGAATCGCTGCAAGGGGTGAACAGCAGTATGGGACAGGCTCGGGCAAGGCAAGGGCCGCTCGGGTTATCGCTTCTCGGCCTTTTGGCAAGATCAGGTGTAGTATTTCTGTATCTGGTTTTGTTGGGAGGTGTCCGGGGTACCCCGCTCCTTGGCCTTGGGGGATCGTCTCTTTTCACAGAGAGACTTCACCCCCTTGCTGCTATTTGGGGAGTGGGCTTAGCCCCCGGACAACGAGTTGCGATCGCGCCTTACCCAAGAGGTCAACCGGCCTTGAGGCGTTTTTCTAAGAGCGTTCCGAGGGCGTTTATCGGGCTTCGTAGGTGTCTGGGGTACCCTAATCCTTGGCCTTGGGGGAGGGTTCCACTTAATTGTGGAATCTGAGCCCTTGCTGCTATAAGGGACAGGCTTAGCCCCCAGGCACTGAAAATGCCATATACATTTGGATTTGCATCCGGGGACACCCGGTTGCGCCAGTCCGTCCGCATCGAGGTGGAAGAAGGCCATCGCCAGCGGAAGAACCTTCGCTTCATTGTGGAGGTGATTCTGCTGGACTTCCTGGGGCTCAAGCGGGCGGACATCCTGTGTCTCAACGACCAGGAAAGCCGCGGTCGGTACACCGTATCCTTTACGGCCGCGGCATGTTGCGACAACATGCACAAAAGATTGTCTGATGCGGACCAGAGTGAGGAGCGGCTAAATGGACTGAACTTTTTATTCCTCTACGGGGAGGAAGAAGTCCCGCTCGTGATGTGCATGTTCAGTCCATTTGTCTCAGAGTGTGACATTGAAACCTTCCTCAGTCGTTACTGCAGGGAGGTCCGCTTCTCACATAAAATCTTGAACACCCAGAGCTTCTGGAATGGCAAAAGGAAATATTGGGTGAAGTTCCGCCAGGATCCCAATGGCATTGGAGGCTTACATCACCCACCCCAGAACTTTGCCATTGGGAAGAATCGAGGATTCCTATTTTACCCCCAGATGCCAATAGCCTGCCGGAACTGCTTGAGATATGGCCACACCAGAGAACATTGTGACCGGCCCCATGTGGTGCAGTGTAACAGGTGTGGCCAGGTTGGACACGTAGCGGCAAAATGCAGTTCCGAGGTGTTGTGCAATCTGTGCGGCATGACTGGGCATGCTTTTAAAGATTGCCCCCGCAGAGCGAAATCTGGGCTACCCAGACCAGGGCCAGAGCGGCAGTTTGCAACATGTGCAGACGCCGCTGGTAATGCCCCAAAACGAGCATTGACGACTGAGGGGTCCAGGCCAAAGTCCTTCACAGCTCCATCGGGGGGCCCACCGATGTCAGCCTCGAGGGACGGCCATAGGGATTCCACCGGGTCCAGGCAGAGCAGGAGGAATTCTGACTCTGCTGGACATAAGTTGACCGGCACCTCTGCAAACAGGTCCTCTGCTCCGCCTGCAGTGGACCCTGTTGAGGCAGTGGTTAGCGACAGGCGTCGTGGCTCCGTAGGTTCTGCAGTAGGACCTGACGCCTGTCCCAAGAGTGTGGGCATGGAGCGGAGACACTCTGTGTCAGACGAGGGCTCCATTAAGAAAACCCTAAAATATGCTGGATTGGAGCCTCGTTTTGACCATTTCCGGTCAACGGGGGGGTCAGAGCAAAGTTCCTCCACTGCGGTTGTGGAGGGGCTTGCGATGAAGGCTCCCCGTAAGCAGGCAAAGGTTGCCAAGAGTGATGGGACCTCACAGGCCCCTGTGCAGCTGCCCAGGAAGGACATCAGCGATATCTTCAGCCAGGGGCCAGAGATGGGTGAGAGCGACTTCGAGGAGATGGATAGGAGCCATTCTGCAAAGAGACAGCGAGAGGAAGAGGAGTCCGGAGTTCGGAGGAAAGCTGCCTATCGGAGTTCGGATGAGAGCAGTGTGGGGGTTGGAGCCGCCCACGTATCTGGCTCTGACCCTACCAACATCCAAGATTTATTGACCCCTCAAAAAGGGGGTCCAGACTCGCAGCTGATCTCCGAATACGACTCTTCTGGTTCGGACCCTGACCTCAACTAAGACTATGTTGGTTCCTATCAAAGTCGCCTCACTAAATGTGAGGTCCCTAAAGAGCCCTGTCCGCAGGACTGCTTTATTTTCATTTTTAGAGACTGTGGACTTTGACCTTTGCCTGCTTCAAGAATGTGGAATCCCTAATGACTTGGAATATCAAGATTTAAAGATGGACTGGAAACTAGGCCCCTCAGTCTGGTCTGGTGGAAATGACTGTCGCTCTGCGGGGGTTGGATTGCTCTGCCGAGGTCGTTTTATCTCCATCCAAACAGTGACTGAAATCATGCCCGGCAGAGCTATTTTAATACATTTGCTTTTTAATGGAATTTTAATTCGTGTTTTAAACGTTTATGCCCCTCCTACCAAACAGGAGAGGGCAGAACTATTAGAGATTTTACCATTGTTTTGTGTTGGGTCTACCCCCCTGCTGGTGGGTGGTGATTTTAACTGTGTGCGAGATGGAGAACACCGGCAGGGTGGGGATTTTAATCGAAAAATTGACCGTACTTCTTACCTGCTCAAGAATTTTATTGGTGATTTTAAATTGAAAGACTGCTGGAGGGAACTCTTGCCTGCGGACCCAGGCCCCACCTGGTCCAATGGAAGAGTGAGCTCCAGAATTGATTTTATTTTCACTTCTAATAGTTTTATTCCCAAAAAATGTTTGCTTTTAACAAATATTTTATCTGATCACAAGCTCCTTTCAGTGCACCTGGAGCTAGAGGGAGAGCAAAAAGCTTGTAGGGGTCCCTGGAGACTAAACACCACACTCCTGGAGGACCCCATCATTAAAGAGGAGTTTGTGCGGACCTACCAGTGTTGGCAGTCCCATAGAGCGCCCAGTCAGCCTATGCTACACTGGTGGGAGGGCATTAAACCCAAAATCAGAGCTTTTTTTATTCGAGCAGGTAAGAAGAAAGCAAAAGAGAGAAAACAATGGTTTTATGTTCTTAATAAACGTTTACATGTACTTTTTAAATTGAAGGAGATTGGTATGGATGTTGATGATGATATCTTAAATCTTAAAGCTGAAATAAAACATGCCATAGAAGAGAAAGGGAAACAAATAATTTTTAATTCACATGTAAAGCACCTCGAGGATGGCGAGAAGTGTTCCCGGTTCTTCTTCAAAAAGGTAATGGATAAACGAGATGTCATTTTAAACCTTGAAGGAGAAACCACTATGGTCGGCATTTTAAATTCTGCTTTTAATTTCTACCAATCTCTTTTTAACAAGAAAAATATTGATCCTTCCTTTTTAGAACATGTTCTTAATTCCCTTGATGCCAAGCTAGATATTTTAGACCAGGAAGTTTTATCCCGTAATATTACCTTGGAGGAACTTTTATTTGCTTTTAAAAGTTTTTCTAATGGGAAAGCTCCTGGGGAAGATGGTCTGCCCATCGAATTTTATCATGCTTTTTGGGAAATTTTAAAGAATGACATGTTTTTATTGTATAAGGAAGTTTTTATTACTGAAGAGCTGCCCCCTTCCTGGAGGAGGGGGATTGTGTCCTTAATTTTTAAAAAAGGTGAGAGGGACCAGTTAAAAAACTGGCGCCCTATTACTCTTTTAAACGTTGATTGTAAAATTTTAGCTAAACTAATAACAATCCGTTTTAAACCTTTTATTCAGAAATTAATCCATCCAAACCAGGTATGTGGGGTACCTGGGAGGTCAATTACTGAGTCCCTGAATATTTTACGTGACATCATTTGGTATTTTAAAGAAAGGGGTCAAAGCCTTGCTATTTTATCCTTAGATTTCGAGAAGGCTTTTGACCGGGTCTCCCATGAATATCTTTTTATGGTTCTTAAAAAGATGGCTGTTCCTGAAATTATTTTAACACGTATTAAGCTTTTATATCGATCCTGTTTTAGCCAAATTTCTATCAACGGATTTTTAACTAAAGGTGTTCCTCTTTTATCAGGGGTGAAACAGGGGTGCCCGTTGTCTCCGCTCCTTTTTATTTGTGCCATAGAACCTCTGTTCACCCTAATAAGAGATGATAAAGTCATCAGAGGCGTGCCCATACCTGGAGGAAGGGGGAACCAGGTAAAAATCCTAGGCTATATGGATGACGCCACCGTCCTATGCCCAGACGCCGCTTCTATGAGACGGGCATTGAGGAACACCGGCTTTTTTTGTGAAGCCTCTGGTTTTAAATTAAACGTTGATAAGTGTGACTGTTTTTATACTGGTGTATGGGATTCCTCTGTGACACCAGGAGTTAACATGCAGCAGGATCAGATAAAAATTTTAGGAATTGTTTTTAATCAAGAAAACGATGGGAGACCCAATTGGGATTCAGTAATTGCCAAAATGGAAAAAAAGGTTTTAATGTGGAATTTGAGAAATCTCACCATGGAGGGAAAAGTTTTAATAATTAAATCTGTTTTATTACCCATAATGCTTTATGTAGCTATGGTTTTCCCTCCAACAATTTTATATATTAAAAAAGTGACCAGGATCTGTTTTATGTTTTTATGGGGTTCCAAAATGGAAAAACTAAAACGTGATTTTATGTACAGATGTAAGGACAATGGCGGGAGAGATGTTCCTAACCTTTTTAACTTCTTTTACATTAAATACTTTTGCTTCTGTTTTAAAATGTATAATTCTGATGGTATTTTTAGCTACTTTTTAAAGTACGCTACGGGCATGATTTTTAAACGATGGTTTCGTGTCCCTTTGAATTCTCCTGTGCTTCTGTGTCCCCCAAAACAATATGCGGTGCTCGAAAAAACTGTCAGGCTCCTAGGTCTCCAAGAATTGGAGCCTGACATATTGGGGGACCAGAAAAAAGTGTCACTCTCCTGTAGGCGGCAGGAGGATACTCTGGCAGTTTCAAATTTCTCACAGGCAAGGTCCAAGGTGGTGTGGCGGAACGTTTTCGGGAAATTTATGGCAAATGTGCACAAGGACCTTGCCTGGGCAATCGTTCACCAGTGCCTCCCTACTCGTGAATTCCAGCATAGGCGAGGACTGGTGGCGAGAGCCAAGTGCCCGAGAGACAGGTGTGGTGACGACGAGACGGTAATGCACCTGTTTTGGAACTGCCCATATGCACAGGAGGTTTGGAGGAAGGTAGGCCCATTGCTGAAATGGGCCTGCGGTCTTAAAGATCTTAAATTTGAATACGTGTTTTATGGTCTTTTTAACTGCCCAAGTTTTAAACAGCAAATGGTCTGTTGGATCATTTTAAACTGTTTTAAGAATGCCATCTGGAAGGTTAGGAACATTCTGCTTTTTAAACATGATTTTATTGACGTTAAAAATTGTGTGAAATATGCCCTAAGTGAAATGTATATTTATTATCTTAGGGACAAAAAGCAGCTAGGGGTAAAAGAAGCAACATCCATGTGGTGTTTGCAAATGTGGAATACCATAACATTGTAAATAAAAATGGTTTTATTCTTTTATGTCTTTTATGCCCTGTATAAATTTTATCCTGCTATTGTTCTGTACTTTTATTATAACATCTGTATTAATGGTCTTATTATTATTACTTTTGTATTCATTTAAATGTATGAATATTCATGTATTATGCTGTTGATTTTATCTTGTGGTTTCAATTTTAAAAAAAAGTCTGTAAAATATATTATTTTTGCCAATAAAAAACTTTGTTGAAACCTTATCTGTTCTTATCAGTTTAATATCTGATACGTCCCCTATCTGGGGACCATATATTAAATGGATTTTTAGAACAGGGAGATGGAAATAGAGCTTGCTCTGTCCACTCCACGCATTGACCTGGTATTGCAGTATTTCCAGGACCGGTGCACCCTTCCCTTATGTGTTGACTAAAATCAGATTCCAAAAGTGTTTTTTCTCTTTGCCATTGTTTCTGTCTTTCTGAAGGGATCTCCCCTTTTAATCCCATTATTTCAACACCTGTTGGACAATGCATTTGTACAGTCATGTGTGATAATGAGCTCATTTATTAAATGCAATTAATGAATACATTGCCACCTCTTGTTGTGTGTGTGTGTGTGTCTTCTGTGTTTCTGTGTTTCCGGCATTTCACATTGGAACAGCTCATTCACCTTCCTTGTCTTCTCTCCGCCCTCCCTCCCTCCTAGGTAAGTTAAAGAGCTGCACCTGAGCCAGCCACTGATTGATGCAGCACCACAGTCAAATAGTGGAGTGGAGTGGAGTAGGGGAACAGCAAACAGCCATTAAAGCAGCCAGCCGCCTACCCGCCACAATGGACCTACCTGTGTACACTAGGTGGATGTGATGGAATGTACTGTCGTCCCTACATTTCAAGAAGAAGTAAGAATTGCAGTTGCAACAAACCCTTGCTTGCCTACAAAGAGAGCAGCAATTTGGATTTGTTACTATGTTACCTGGAAGAATAACAAACTGTGCAAGGATGGAGGTTGTAGGAGCAAAGAGAAGTTGTCTGTAAAGTTGGTGGATGCCTATTTTCCATTTTGCAGTCCCTTGTCTCCCTCTTGTGGCCTCCTGGAGGCAAATAAATGTGCAAAAAAAAGACAGCCTGGCGGCCGGCTGTTGCAGTGTTGCCCTCTCAGGCAACACTGAGTGACTGACTGAGCCTCACAGTCTTATATAAAGTTCAGACGGAACTTTGCACGTGTCATAGTGGAGCCCTCAGGATTCCAGAGCCAGCTTTCTGACATCATAATGGGGCCTGCCTCAGAGATAAAAGCCTGGGCCCAGGCAGTGTTGTTCAGTGCTGCTCAGCAGGCAGCACAGGACTGGATTAAAGCTGATACAAGGTGTGAAGGAACAAGGGGTGGCTGTGGGCATGCACTTGCTGCCGCTGCCAGTGTTTATCTGCATGGCAGGAGGGCATTTGGGCGTTGCCAGGAAGGCGTTTTTATGTAGATTCCTCCTCTTTCAGCACTGCATTGTGGTGCAAGCAAAAGAAGCAAATCCTGTCTGGCTTCCTCTCCGGCCTTTATTCACCTCCCGCTTAGTAGCTGTAAATGTGTGTGAGCCTGCAGGGCCCCATGGAATTGCCTAGGAGTAGGCTGAATCGCTGCAAGGGGTGAACAGCAGTATGGGACAGGCTCGGGCAAGGCAAGGGCCGCTCGGGTTATCGCTTCTCGGCCTTTTGGCTAAGATCAAGTGTAGTATCTGTTCTTATCAGTTTAATATCTGATACGTCCCCTATCTGGGGACCATATATTAAATGGATTTTTAGAACAGGGAGATGGAAATAGAGCTTGCTCTGTCCACTCCACGCATTGACCTGGTATTGCAGTATTTCCAGGACCGGTGCACCCTTCCCTTATGTGTTGACTAAAATCAGATTCCAAAAGTGTTTTTTCTCTTTGCCATTGTTTCTGTCTTTCTGAAGGGATCTCCCCTTTTAATCCCATTATTTCAACACCTGTTGGACAATGCATTTGTACAGTCATGTGTGATAATGAGCTCATTTATTAAATGCAATTAATGAATACATTGCCACCTCTTGTTGTGTGTGTGTGTGTGTCTTCTGTGTTTCTGTGTTTCCGGCATTTCACATTGGAACAGCTCATTCACCTTCCTTGTCTTCTCTCCGCCCTCCCTCCCTCCTAGGTAAGTTAAAGAGCTGCACCTGAGCCAGCCACTGATTGATGCAGCACCACAGTCAAATAGTGGAGTGGAGTGGAGTAGGGGAACAGCAAACAGCCATTAAAGCAGCCAGCCGCCTACCCGCCACAATGGACCTACCTGTGTACACTAGGTGGATGTGATGGAATGTACTGTCGTCCCTACATTTCAAGAAGAAGTAAGAATTGCAGTTGCAACAAACCCTTGCTTGCCTACAAAGAGAGCAGCAATTTGGATTTGTTACTATGTTACCTGGAAGAATAACAAACTGTGCAAGGATGGAGGTTGTAGGAGCAAAGAGAAGTTGTCTGTAAAGTTGGTGGATGCCTATTTTCCATTTTGCAGTCCCTTGTCTCCCTCTTGTGGCCTCCTGGAGGCAAATAAATGTGCAAAAAAAAGACAGCCTGGCGGCCGGCTGTTGCAGTGTTGCCCTCTCAGGCAACACTGAGTGACTGACTGAGCCTCACAGTCTTATATAAAGTTCAGACGGAACTTTGCACGTGTCATAGTGGAGCCCTCAGGATTCCAGAGCCAGCTTTCTGACATCATAATGGGGCCTGCCTCAGAGATAAAAGCCTGGGCCCAGGCAGTGTTGTTCAGTGCTGCTCAGCAGGCAGCACAGGACTGGATTAAAGCTGATACAAGGTGTGAAGGAACAAGGGGTGGCTGTGGGCATGCACTTGCTGCCGCTGCCAGTGTTTATCTGCATGGCAGGAGGGCATTTGGGCGTTGCCAGGAAGGCGTTTTTATGTAGATTCCTCCTCTTTCAGCACTGCATTGTGGTGCAAGCAAAAGAAGCAAATCCTGTCTGGCTTCCTCTCCGGCCTTTATTCACCTCCCGCTTAGTAGCTGTAAATGTGTGTGAGCCTGCAGGGCCCCATGGAATTGCCTAGGAGTAGGCTGAATCGCTGCAAGGGGTGAACAGCAGTATGGGACAGGCTCGGGCAAGGCAAGGGCCGCTCGGGTTATCGCTTCTCGGCCTTTTGGCTAAGATCAAGTGTAGTATCTGTTCTTATCAGTTTAATATCTGATACGTCCCCTATCTGGGGACCATATATTAAATGGATTTTTAGAACAGGGAGATGGAAATAGAGCTTGCTCTGTCCACTCCACGCATTGACCTGGTATTGCAGTATTTCCAGGACCGGTGCACCCTTCCCTTATGTGTTGACTAAAATCAGATTCCAAAAGTGTTTTTTCTCTTTGCCATTGTTTCTGTCTTTCTGAAGGGATCTCCCCTTTTAATCCCATTATTTCAACACCTGTTGGACAATGCATTTGTACAGTCATGTGTGATAATGAGCTCATTTATTAAATGCAATTAATGAATACATTGCCACCTCTTGTTGTGTGTGTGTGTGTGTCTTCTGTGTTTCTGTGTTTCCGGCATTTCACATTGGAACAGCTCATTCACCTTCCTTGTCTTCTCTCCGCCCTCCCTCCCTCCTAGGTAAGTTAAAGAGCTGCACCTGAGCCAGCCACTGATTGATGCAGCACCACAGTCAAATAGTGGAGTGGAGTGGAGTAGGGGAACAGCAAACAGCCATTAAAGCAGCCAGCCGCCTACCCGCCACAATGGACCTACCTGTGTACACTAGGTGGATGTGATGGAATGTACTGTCGTCCCTACATTTCAAGAAGAAGTAAGAATTGCAGTTGCAACAAACCCTTGCTTGCCTACAAAGAGAGCAGCAATTTGGATTTGTTACTATGTTACCTGGAAGAATAACAAACTGTGCAAGGATGGAGGTTGTAGGAGCAAAGAGAAGTTGTCTGTAAAGTTGGTGGATGCCTATTTTCCATTTTGCAGTCCCTTGTCTCCCTCTTGTGGCCTCCTGGAGGCAAATAAATGTGCAAAAAAAAGACAGCCTGGCGGCCGGCTGTTGCAGTGTTGCCCTCTCAGGCAACACTGAGTGACTGACTGAGCCTCACAGTCTTATATAAAGTTCAGACGGAACTTTGCACGTGTCATAGTGGAGCCCTCAGGATTCCAGAGCCAGCTTTCTGACATCATAATGGGGCCTGCCTCAGAGATAAAAGCCTGGGCCCAGGCAGTGTTGTTCAGTGCTGCTCAGCAGGCAGCACAGGACTGGATTAAAGCTGATACAAGGTGTGAAGGAACAAGGGGTGGCTGTGGGCATGCACTTGCTGCCGCTGCCAGTGTTTATCTGCATGGCAGGAGGGCATTTGGGCGTTGCCAGGAAGGCGTTTTTATGTAGATTCCTCCTCTTTCAGCACTGCATTGTGGTGCAAGCAAAAGAAGCAAATCCTGTCTGGCTTCCTCTCCGGCCTTTATTCACCTCCCGCTTAGTAGCTGTAAATGTGTGTGAGCCTGCAGGGCCCCATGGAATTGCCTAGGAGTAGGCTGAATCGCTGCAAGGGGTGAACAGCAGTATGGGACAGGCTCGGGCAAGGCAAGGGCCGCTCGGGTTATCGCTTCTCGGCCTTTTGGCTAAGATCAAGTGTAGTATCTGTTCTTATCAGTTTAATATCTGATACGTCCCCTATCTGGGGACCATATATTAAATGGATTTTTAGAACAGGGAGATGGAAATAGAGCTTGCTCTGTCCACTCCACGCATTGACCTGGTATTGCAGTATTTCCAGGACCGGTGCACCCTTCCCTTATGTGTTGACTAAAATCAGATTCCAAAAGTGTTTTTTCTCTTTGCCATTGTTTCTGTCTTTCTGAAGGGATCTCCCCTTTTAATCCCATTATTTCAACACCTGTTGGACAATGCATTTGTACAGTCATGTGTGATAATGAGCTCATTTATTAAATGCAATTAATGAATACATTGCCACCTCTTGTTGTGTGTGTGTGTGTGTCTTCTGTGTTTCTGTGTTTCCGGCATTTCACATTGGAACAGCTCATTCACCTTCCTTGTCTTCTCTCCGCCCTCCCTCCCTCCTAGGTAAGTTAAAGAGCTGCACCTGAGCCAGCCACTGATTGATGCAGCACCACAGTCAAATAGTGGAGTGGAGTGGAGTAGGGGAACAGCAAACAGCCATTAAAGCAGCCAGCCGCCTACCCGCCACAATGGACCTACCTGTGTACACTAGGTGGATGTGATGGAATGTACTGTCGTCCCTACATTTCAAGAAGAAGTAAGAATTGCAGTTGCAACAAACCCTTGCTTGCCTACAAAGAGAGCAGCAATTTGGATTTGTTACTATGTTACCTGGAAGAATAACAAACTGTGCAAGGATGGAGGTTGTAGGAGCAAAGAGAAGTTGTCTGTAAAGTTGGTGGATGCCTATTTTCCATTTTGCAGTCCCTTGTCTCCCTCTTGTGGCCTCCTGGAGGCAAATAAATGTGCAAAAAAAAGACAGCCTGGCGGCCGGCTGTTGCAGTGTTGCCCTCTCAGGCAACACTGAGTGACTGACTGAGCCTCACAGTCTTATATAAAGTTCAGACGGAACTTTGCACGTGTCATAGTGGAGCCCTCAGGATTCCAGAGCCAGCTTTCTGACATCATAATGGGGCCTGCCTCAGAGATAAAAGCCTGGGCCCAGGCAGTGTTGTTCAGTGCTGCTCAGCAGGCAGCACAGGACTGGATTAAAGCTGATACAAGGTGTGAAGGAACAAGGGGTGGCTGTGGGCATGCACTTGCTGCCGCTGCCAGTGTTTATCTGCATGGCAGGAGGGCATTTGGGCGTTGCCAGGAAGGCGTTTTTATGTAGATTCCTCCTCTTTCAGCACTGCATTGTGGTGCAAGCAAAAGAAGCAAATCCTGTCTGGCTTCCTCTCCGGCCTTTATTCACCTCCCGCTTAGTAGCTGTAAATGTGTGTGAGCCTGCAGGGCCCCATGGAATTGCCTAGGAGTAGGCTGAATCGCTGCAAGGGGTGAACAGCAGTATGGGACAGGCTCGGGCAAGGCAAGGGCCGCTCGGGTTATCGCTTCTCGGCCTTTTGGCTAAGATCAAGTGTAGTATCTGTTCTTATCAGTTTAATATCTGATACGTCCCCTATCTGGGGACCATATATTAAATGGATTTTTAGAACAGGGAGATGGAAATAGAGCTTGCTCTGTCCACTCCACGCATTGACCTGGTATTGCAGTATTTCCAGGACCGGTGCACCCTTCCCTTATGTGTTGACTAAAATCAGATTCCAAAAGTGTTTTTTCTCTTTGCCATTGTTTCTGTCTTTCTGAAGGGATCTCCCCTTTTAATCCCATTATTTCAACACCTGTTGGACAATGCATTTGTACAGTCATGTGTGATAATGAGCTCATTTATTAAATGCAATTAATGAATACATTGCCACCTCTTGTTGTGTGTGTGTGTGTGTGTGTCTTCTGTGTTTCTGTGTTTCCGGCATTTCACATTGGAACAGCTCATTCACCTTCCTTGTCTTCTCTCCGCCCTCCCTCCCTCCTAGGTAAGTTAAAGAGCTGCACCTGAGCCAGCCACTGATTGATGCAGCACCACAGTCAAATAGTGGAGTGGAGTGGAGTAGGGGAACAGCAAACAGCCATTAAAGCAGCCAGCCGCCTACCCGCCACAATGGACCTACCTGTGTACACTAGGTGGATGTGATGGAATGTACTGTCGTCCCTACATTTCAAGAAGAAGTAAGAATTGCAGTTGCAACAAACCCTTGCTTGCCTACAAAGAGAGCAGCAATTTGGATTTGTTACTATGTTACCTGGAAGAATAACAAACTGTGCAAGGATGGAGGTTGTAGGAGCAAAGAGAAGTTGTCTGTAAAGTTGGTGGATGCCTATTTTCCATTTTGCAGTCCCTTGTCTCCCTCTTGTGGCCTCCTGGAGGCAAATAAATGTGCAAAAAAAAGACAGCCTGGCGGCCGGCTGTTGCAGTGTTGCCCTCTCAGGCAACACTGAGTGACTGACTGAGCCTCACAGTCTTATATAAAGTTCAGACGGAACTTTGCACGTGTCATAGTGGAGCCCTCAGGATTCCAGAGCCAGCTTTCTGACATCATAATGGGGCCTGCCTCAGAGATAAAAGCCTGGGCCCAGGCAGTGTTGTTCAGTGCTGCTCAGCAGGCAGCACAGGACTGGATTAAAGCTGATACAAGGTGTGAAGGAACAAGGGGTGGCTGTGGGCATGCACTTGCTGCCGCTGCCAGTGTTTATCTGCATGGCAGGAGGGCATTTGGGCGTTGCCAGGAAGGCGTTTTTATGTAGATTCCTCCTCTTTCAGCACTGCATTGTGGTGCAAGCAAAAGAAGCAAATCCTGTCTGGCTTCCTCTCCGGCCTTTATTCACCTCCCGCTTAGTAGCTGTAAATGTGTGTGAGCCTGCAGGGCCCCATGGAATTGCCTAGGAGTAGGCTGAATCGCTGCAAGGGGTGAACAGCAGTATGGGACAGGCTCGGGCAAGGCAAGGGCCGCTCGGGTTATCGCTTCTCGGCCTTTTGGCTAAGATCAAGTGTAGTATCTGTTCTTATCAGTTTAATATCTGATACGTCCCCTATCTGGGGACCATATATTAAATGGATTTTTAGAACAGGGAGATGGAAATAGAGCTTGCTCTGTCCACTCCACGCATTGACCTGGTATTGCAGTATTTCCAGGACCGGTGCACCCTTCCCTTATGTGTTGACTAAAATCAGATTCCAAAAGTGTTTTTTCTCTTTGCCATTGTTTCTGTCTTTCTGAAGGGATCTCCCCTTTTAATCCCATTATTTCAACACCTGTTGGACAATGCATTTGTACAGTCATGTGTGATAATGAGCTCATTTATTAAATGCAATTAATGAATACATTGCCACCTCTTGTTGTGTGTGTGTGTGTGTCTTCTGTGTTTCTGTGTTTCCGGCATTTCACATTGGAACAGCTCATTCACCTTCCTTGTCTTCTCTCCGCCCTCCCTCCCTCCTAGGTAAGTTAAAGAGCTGCACCTGAGCCAGCCACTGATTGATGCAGCACCACAGTCAAATAGTGGAGTGGAGTGGAGTAGGGGAACAGCAAACAGCCATTAAAGCAGCCAGCCGCCTACCCGCCACAATGGACCTACCTGTGTACACTAGGTGGATGTGATGGAATGTACTGTCGTCCCTACATTTCAAGAAGAAGTAAGAATTGCAGTTGCAACAAACCCTTGCTTGCCTACAAAGAGAGCAGCAATTTGGATTTGTTACTATGTTACCTGGAAGAATAACAAACTGTGCAAGGATGGAGGTTGTAGGAGCAAAGAGAAGTTGTCTGTAAAGTTGGTGGATGCCTATTTTCCATTTTGCAGTCCCTTGTCTCCCTCTTGTGGCCTCCTGGAGGCAAATAAATGTGCAAAAAAAAGACAGCCTGGCGGCCGGCTGTTGCAGTGTTGCCCTCTCAGGCAACACTGAGTGACTGACTGAGCCTCACAGTCTTATATAAAGTTCAGACGGAACTTTGCACGTGTCATAGTGGAGCCCTCAGGATTCCAGAGCCAGCTTTCTGACATCATAATGGGGCCTGCCTCAGAGATAAAAGCCTGGGCCCAGGCAGTGTTGTTCAGTGCTGCTCAGCAGGCAGCACAGGACTGGATTAAAGCTGATACAAGGTGTGAAGGAACAAGGGGTGGCTGTGGGCATGCACTTGCTGCCGCTGCCAGTGTTTATCTGCATGGCAGGAGGGCATTTGGGCGTTGCCAGGAAGGCGTTTTTATGTAGATTCCTCCTCTTTCAGCACTGCATTGTGGTGCAAGCAAAAGAAGCAAATCCTGTCTGGCTTCCTCTCCGGCCTTTATTCACCTCCCGCTTAGTAGCTGTAAATGTGTGTGAGCCTGCAGGGCCCCATGGAATTGCCTAGGAGTAGGCTGAATCGCTGCAAGGGGTGAACAGCAGTATGGGACAGGCTCGGGCAAGGCAAGGGCCGCTCGGGTTATCGCTTCTCGGCCTTTTGGCTAAGATCAAGTGTAGTACTTTAGGGTATTGCCTTGTTTCTTGGTCAGGAGGTGCCCTGGTACCCTTTTCCTTGGCCTGGGGGGATCGTTTCTCTTAGGAGAGACTTCACCCCTCTGCTGCTATTGGGGAGGAGGATTAGTCCAGGGCAACGGGGAGCGATCACCTGCCTGGTACTTCGGTACTGAAGGTATTCTTTGGAGATTGCTGGAATTCGTTTGGAGCAGGATGGAGGAAATTCCCGAATATATGCGTACCAGGAATGCTGTCCGGTTTTTCGTGGAGGAATCTGAGCGACAAAGGAAGGATCTGGAGTTCATCACAAAGGTTCTTTTGTTGGATTTCTTTCAGCTGGAGAGATCATGCATTTTGGCGGTGATGGACTATCCGAGGAGAGGGTGCTTTGACGTTACCTTCGCCACAGAAGAAATTTATGCTGTCTTTTTAGAACGCTTGAAGGAAGGTAAAAGGGACCCAAGACTTGTGGGTGTGAAGGTAACACCACATTTTGTGCCAAACAAAAAGTTGGTGGTTGTAAAAATGTTTTCGCCTTACGTGGATGAAGAGGACATTAAGTTATTTCTCAATAAGTTTTGTGAGGAGGTGGTGGGAAAGGGGAAAGTGTTTAACCCTTTTGGATTTTGGACTGGGAAGTGGAAATTTCTTTGTAAATTTGTGAGAATTGGTGAATCTAGAAACCTATTGTTTCCTCCAGCGCGGTTCAAGATTGGAAGTGCGTGTGGAAATTTATTTTTTCTTGGAATGGATATGTTTTGTTTGAATTGTAAAGAGTATGGTCATGAGAGAGAAGCCTGTGAGAAAGTAATGTGTACAAAATGTCTGCAAGAGGGACATAAGTATAATGAATGTCAGAAAGGGAAAGTATGTAATATGTGTGGAGAGGAGGGGCACATATTCAAATCGTGCCCAAAGAAAAGCAAACGTGAGGTACAAGAGGAAAATAAGAAGATAGTCAAAAGAAAGGAAGCGGAAGTTAGTTTGGAAGAAGGCAAGCTTCACAAATTGGAAGGAAGTGGGCAAAGTGATGAGAAAAAAAGGAAAAAAGCAGAGAGAAAGAAAAAAAGTGTCATTTCAGAAGAGGAAAGAGCAGAAAGAGACAGGTTATTGGAAGAAGTAGAGCAGTTACGTAGTAAAATTAATTTTGAAAAAATGCGGAGGAGGGTGCGGCTCTGTGTAAGAGAAAATTTACCAGGGTTTCTTGAAAGGTATGGTGTGCCAACGTGGTTAACGTGCATTGTAAACTGTGAGTGGGATGGTAATGATTTGCAGGAACATCTAGTGGATATGTTAGGAACTATTGCTGTTAAAAAAGGAATGTTTTTTTGATTTCTTAAGAAAAAAAAAGGGAAAGAGGAAAACAAAAATTAATTGTACGTTTTCAGTTTTCATTGTGATGATCTAAGTCTTTTTTATTTTGAATTTTATGATTTTTAAGACGTGATCTGAATGAATTAAAAAAAAAAAAAAAAATCTGTTCTTATCAGTTTAATATCTGATACGTCCCCTATCTGGGGACCATATATTAAATGGATTTTTAGAACAGGGAGATGGAAATAGAGCTTGCTCTGTCCACTCCACGCATTGACCTGGTATTGCAGTATTTCCAGGACCGGTGCACCCTTCCCTTATGTGTTGACTAAAATCAGATTCCAAAAGTGTTTTTTCTCTTTGCCATTGTTTCTGTCTTTCTGAAGGGATCTCCCCTTTTAATCCCATTATTTCAACACCTGTTGGACAATGCATTTGTACAGTCATGTGTGATAATGAGCTCATTTATTAAATGCAATTAATGAATACATTGCCACCTCTTGTTGTGTGTGTGTGTGTGTGTGTCTTCTGTGTTTCTGTGTTTCCGGCATTTCACATTGGAACAGCTCATTCACCTTCCTTGTCTTCTCTCCGCCCTCCCTCCCTCCCTCCTAGGTAAGTTAAAGAGCTGCACCTGAGCCAGCCACTGATTGATGCAGCACCACAGTCAAATAGTGGAGTGGAGTGGAGTAGGGGAACAGCAAACAGCCATTAAAGCAGCCAGCCGCCTACCCGCCACAATGGACCTACCTGTGTACACTAGGTGGATGTGATGGAATGTACTGTCGTCCCTACATTTCAAGAAGAAGTAAGAATTGCAGTTGCAACAAACCCTTGCTTGCCTACAAAGAGAGCAGCAATTTGGATTTGTTACTATGTTACCTGGAAGAATAACAAACTGTGCAAGGATGGAGGTTGTAGGAGCAAAGAGAAGTTGTCTGTAAAGTTGGTGGATGCCTATTTTCCATTTTGCAGTCCCTTGTCTCCCTCTTGTGGCCTCCTGGAGGCAAATAAATGTGCAAAAAAAAGACAGCCTGGCGGCCGGCTGTTGCAGTGTTGCCCTCTCAGGCAACACTGAGTGACTGACTGAGCCTCACAGTCTTATATAAAGTTCAGACGGAACTTTGCACGTGTCATAGTGGAGCCCTCAGGATTCCAGAGCCAGCTTTCTGACATCATAATGGGGCCTGCCTCAGAGATAAAAGCCTGGGCCCAGGCAGTGTTGTTCAGTGCTGCTCAGCAGGCAGCACAGGACTGGATTAAAGCTGATACAAGGTGTGAAGGAACAAGGGGTGGCTGTGGGCATGCACTTGCTGCCGCTGCCAGTGTTTATCTGCATGGCAGGAGGGCATTTGGGCGTTGCCAGGAAGGCGTTTTTATGTAGATTCCTCCTCTTTCAGCACTGCATTGTGGTGCAAGCAAAAGAAGCAAATCCTGTCTGGCTTCCTCTCCGGCCTTTATTCACCTCCCGCTTAGTAGCTGTAAATGTGTGTGAGCCTGCAGGGCCCCATGGAATTGCCTAGGAGTAGGCTGAATCGCTGCAAGGGGTGAACAGCAGTATGGGACAGGCTCGGGCAAGGCAAGGGCCGCTCGGGTTATCGCTTCTCGGCCTTTTGGCTAAGATCAAGTGTAGTATCTGTTCTTATCAGTTTAATATCTGATACGTCCCCTATCTGGGGACCATATATTAAATGGATTTTTAGAACAGGGAGATGGAAATAGAGCTTGCTCTGTCCACTCCACGCATTGACCTGGTATTGCAGTATTTCCAGGACCGGTGCACCCTTCCCTTATGTGTTGACTAAAATCAGATTCCAAAAGTGTTTTTTCTCTTTGCCATTGTTTCTGTCTTTCTGAAGGGATCTCCCCTTTTAATCCCATTATTTCAACACCTGTTGGACAATGCATTTGTACAGTCATGTGTGATAATGAGCTCATTTATTAAATGCAATTAATGAATACATTGCCACCTCTTGTTGTGTGTGTGTGTGTGTGTGTCTTCTGTGTTTCTGTGTTTCCGGCATTTCACATTGGAACAGCTCATTCACCTTCCTTGTCTTCTCTCCGCCCTCCCTCCCTCCCTCCTAGGTAAGTTAAAGAGCTGCACCTGAGCCAGCCACTGATTGATGCAGCACCACAGTCAAATAGTGGAGTGGAGTGGAGTAGGGGAACAGCAAACAGCCATTAAAGCAGCCAGCCGCCTACCCGCCACAATGGACCTACCTGTGTACACTAGGTGGATGTGATGGAATGTACTGTCGTCCCTACATTTCAAGAAGAAGTAAGAATTGCAGTTGCAACAAACCCTTGCTTGCCTACAAAGAGAGCAGCAATTTGGATTTGTTACTATGTTACCTGGAAGAATAACAAACTGTGCAAGGATGGAGGTTGTAGGAGCAAAGAGAAGTTGTCTGTAAAGTTGGTGGATGCCTATTTTCCATTTTGCAGTCCCTTGTCTCCCTCTTGTGGCCTCCTGGAG
The DNA here is from genome assembly GCF_050947455.1 of Rhinoderma darwinii. Taxonomy (NCBI): domain Eukaryota; kingdom Metazoa; phylum Chordata; class Amphibia; order Anura; family Rhinodermatidae; genus Rhinoderma; species Rhinoderma darwinii. The sequence goes on from NW_027461794.1 coordinate 286,716, forward strand.
GCAAATAAATGTGCAAAAAAAAGACAGCCTGGCGGCCGGCTGTTGCAGTGTTGCCCTCTCAGGCAACACTGAGTGACTGACTGAGCCTCACAGTCTTATATAAAGTTCAGACGGAACTTTGCACGTGTCATAGTGGAGCCCTCAGGATTCCAGAGCCAGCTTTCTGACATCATAATGGGGCCTGCCTCAGAGATAAAAGCCTGGGCCCAGGCAGTGTTGTTCAGTGCTGCTCAGCAGGCAGCACAGGACTGGATTAAAGCTGATACAAGGTGTGAAGGAACAAGGGGTGGCTGTGGGCATGCACTTGCTGCCGCTGCCAGTGTTTATCTGCATGGCAGGAGGGCATTTGGGCGTTGCCAGGAAGGCGTTTTTATGTAGATTCCTCCTCTTTCAGCACTGCATTGTGGTGCAAGCAAAAGAAGCAAATCCTGTCTGGCTTCCTCTCCGGCCTTTATTCACCTCCCGCTTAGTAGCTGTAAATGTGTGTGAGCCTGCAGGGCCCCATGGAATTGCCTAGGAGTAGGCTGAATCGCTGCAAGGGGTGAACAGCAGTATGGGACAGGCTCGGGCAAGGCAAGGGCCGCTCGGGTTATCGCTTCTCGGCCTTTTGGCTAAGATCAAGTGTAGTATCTGTTCTTATCAGTTTAATATCTGATACGTCCCCTATCTGGGGACCATATATTAAATGGATTTTTAGAACAGGGAGATGGAAATAGAGCTTGCTCTGTCCACTCCACGCATTGACCTGGTATTGCAGTATTTCCAGGACCGGTGCACCCTTCCCTTATGTGTTGACTAAAATCAGATTCCAAAAGTGTTTTTTCTCTTTGCCATTGTTTCTGTCTTTCTGAAGGGATCTCCCCTTTTAATCCCATTATTTCAACACCTGTTGGACAATGCATTTGTACAGTCATGTGTGATAATGAGCTCATTTATTAAATGCAATTAATGAATACATTGCCACCTCTTGTTGTGTGTGTGTGTGTGTGTGTCTTCTGTGTTTCTGTGTTTCCGGCATTTCACATTGGAACAGCTCATTCACCTTCCTTGTCTTCTCTCCGCCCTCCCTCCCTCCCTCCTAGGTAAGTTAAAGAGCTGCACCTGAGCCAGCCACTGATTGATGCAGCACCACAGTCAAATAGTGGAGTGGAGTGGAGTAGGGGAACAGCAAACAGCCATTAAAGCAGCCAGCCGCCTACCCGCCACAATGGACCTACCTGTGTACACTAGGTGGATGTGATGGAATGTACTGTCGTCCCTACATTTCAAGAAGAAGTAAGAATTGCAGTTGCAACAAACCCTTGCTTGCCTACAAAGAGAGCAGCAATTTGGATTTGTTACTATGTTACCTGGAAGAATAACAAACTGTGCAAGGATGGAGGTTGTAGGAGCAAAGAGAAGTTGTCTGTAAAGTTGGTGGATGCCTATTTTCCATTTTGCAGTCCCTTGTCTCCCTCTTGTGGCCTCCTGGAGGCAAATAAATGTGCAAAAAAAAGACAGCCTGGCGGCCGGCTGTTGCAGTGTTGCCCTCTCAGGCAACACTGAGTGACTGACTGAGCCTCACAGTCTTATATAAAGTTCAGACGGAACTTTGCACGTGTCATAGTGGAGCCCTCAGGATTCCAGAGCCAGCTTTCTGACATCATAATGGGGCCTGCCTCAGAGATAAAAGCCTGGGCCCAGGCAGTGTTGTTCAGTGCTGCTCAGCAGGCAGCACAGGACTGGATTAAAGCTGATACAAGGTGTGAAGGAACAAGGGGTGGCTGTGGGCATGCACTTGCTGCCGCTGCCAGTGTTTATCTGCATGGCAGGAGGGCATTTGGGCGTTGCCAGGAAGGCGTTTTTATGTAGATTCCTCCTCTTTCAGCACTGCATTGTGGTGCAAGCAAAAGAAGCAAATCCTGTCTGGCTTCCTCTCCGGCCTTTATTCACCTCCCGCTTAGTAGCTGTAAATGTGTGTGAGCCTGCAGGGCCCCATGGAATTGCCTAGGAGTAGGCTGAATCGCTGCAAGGGGTGAACAGCAGTATGGGACAGGCTCGGGCAAGGCAAGGGCCGCTCGGGTTATCGCTTCTCGGCCTTTTGGCAAGATCAGGTGTAGTATTTCTGCATCTGGTTTTGTTGGGAGGTGTCCGGGGTACCCTGCTCCTTGGCCTTGGGGGATCGTCTCTTTTCACAGAGAGACTTCACCCCCTTGCTGCTATTTGGGGAGTGGGCTTAGCCCCCGGACAACGAGTTGCGATCGCGCCTTACCCAAGAGGTCAACCGGCCTTGAGGCGTTTTTCTAAGAGCGTTCCGAGGGCGTTTATCGGGCTTCGTAGGTGTCTGGGGTACCCTAATCCTTGGCCTTGGGGGAGGGTTCCACTTAATTGTGGAATCTGAGCCCTTGCTGCTATAAGGGACAGGCTTAGCCCCCAGGCACTGAAAATGCCATATACATTTGGATTTGCATCCGGGGACACCCGGTTGCGCCAGTCCGTCCGCATCGAGGTGGAAGAAGGCCATCGCCAGCGGAAGAACCTTCGCTTCATTGTGGAGGTGATTCTGCTGGACTTCCTGGGGCTCAAGCGGGCGGACATCCTGTGTCTCAACGACCAGGAAAGCCGCGGTCGGTACACCGTATCCTTTACGGCCGCGGCATGTTGCGACAACATGCACAAAAGATTGTCTGATGCGGACCAGAGTGAGGAGCGGCTAAATGGACTGAACTTTTTATTCCTCTACGGGGAGGAAGAAGTCCCGCTCGTGATGTGCATGTTCAGTCCATTTGTCTCAGAGTGTGACATTGAAACCTTCCTCAGTCGTTACTGCAGGGAGGTCCGCTTCTCACATAAAATCTTGAACACCCAGAGCTTCTGGAATGGCAAAAGAAAATATTGGGTGAAGTTCCGCCAGGATCCCAATGGCATTGGAGGCTTACATCACCCACCCCAGAACTTTGCCATTGGGAAGAATCGAGGATTCCTATTTTACCCCCAGATGCCAATAGCCTGCCGGAACTGCTTGAGATATGGCCACACCAGAGAACATTGTGACCGGCCCCATGTGGTGCAGTGTAACAGGTGTGGCCAGGTTGGACACGTAGCGGCAAAATGCAGTTCCGAGGTGTTGTGCAATCTGTGCGGCATGACTGGGCATGCTTTTAAAGATTGCCCCCGCAGAGCGAAATCTGGGCCACCCAGACCAGGGCCAGAGCGGCAGTTTGCAACATGTGCAGACGCCGCTGGTAATGCCCCAAAACGAGCATTGACGACTGAGGGGTCCAGGCCAAAGTCCTTCACAGCTCCATCGGGGGGCCCACCGATGTCAGCCTCGAGGGACGGCCATAGGGATTCCACCGGGTCCAGGCAGAGCAGGAGGAATTCTGACTCTGCTGGACATAAGTTGACCGGCACCTCTGCAAACAGGTCCTCTGCTCCGCCTGCAGTGGACCCTGTTGAGGCAGTGGTTAGCGACAGGCGTCGTGGCTCCGTAGGTTCTGCAGTAGGACCTGACGCCTGTCCCAAGAGTGTGGGCATGGAGCGGAGACACTCTGTGTCAGACGAGGGCTCCATTAAGAAAACCCTAAAATATGCTGGATTGGAGCCTCGTTTTGACCATTTCCGGTCAACGGGGGGGTCGGAGCAAAGTTCCTCCACTGCGGTTGTGGAGGGGCTTGCGATGAAGGCTCCCCGTAAGCAGGCAAAGGTTGCCAAGAGCGATGGGACCTCACAGGCCCCTGTGCAGCTGCCCAGGAAGGACATCAGCGATATCTTCAGCCAGGGGCCAGAGATGGGTGAGAGCGACTTCGAGGAGATGGATAGGAGCCATTCTGCAAAGAGACAGCGAGAGGAAGAGGAGTCCGGAGTTCGGAGGAAAGCTGCCTATCGGAGTTCGGATGAGAGCAGTGTGGGGGTTGGAGCCGCCCACGTATCTGGCTCTGACCCTACCAACATCCAAGATTTATTGACCCCTCAAAAAGGGGGTCCAGACTCGCAGCTGATCTCCGAGTACGACTCTTCTGGTTCGGACCCTGACCTCAACTAAGACTATGTTGGTTCCTATCAAAGTCGCCTCACTAAATGTGAGGTCCCTAAAGAGCCCTGTCCGCAGGACTGCTTTATTTTCATTTTTAGAGACTGTGGACTTTGACCTTTGCCTGCTTCAAGAATGTGGAATCCCTAATGACTTGGAATATCAAGATTTAAAGATGGACTGGAAACTAGGCCCCTCAGTCTGGTCTGGTGGAAATGACTGTCGCTCTGCGGGGGTTGGATTGCTCTGCCGAGGTCGTTTTATCTCCATCCAAACAGTGACTGAAATCATGCCCGGCAGAGCTATTTTAATACATTTGCTTTTTAATGGAACTTTAATTCGTGTTTTAAACGTTTATGCCCCTCCTACCAAACAGGAGAGGGCAGAACTATTAGAGATTTTACCATTGTTTTGTGTTGGGTCTACCCCCCTGCTGGTGGGTGGTGATTTTAACTGTGTGCGAGATGGAGAACACCGCCAGGGTGGGGATTTTAATCGAAAAATTGACCGTACTTCTTACCTGCTCAAGAATTTTATTGGTGATTTTAAATTGAAAGATTGCTGGAGGGAACTCTTGCCTGCGGACCCAGGCCCCACCTGGTCCAATGGAAGAGTGAGCTCCAGAATTGATTTTATTTTCACTTCTAATAGTTTTATTCCCAAAAAATGTTTGCTTTTAACAAATATTTTATCTGATCACAAGCTCCTTTCAGTGCACCTGGAGCTAGAGGGAGAGCAAAAAGCTTGTAGGGGTCCCTGGAGACTAAACACCACACTCCTGGAGGACCCCATCATTAAAGAGGAGTTTGTGCGGACCTACCAGTGTTGGCAGTCCCATAGAGCGCCCAGTCAGCCTATGCTACACTGGTGGGAGGGCATTAAACCCAAAATCAGAGCTTTTTTTATTCGAGCAGGTAAGAAGAAAGCAAAAGAGAAAAAACAATGGTTTTATGTTCTTAATAAACGTTTACATGTACTTTTTAAATTGAAGGAGATTGGTATGGATGTTGATGATGATATCTTAAATCTTAAAGCTGAAATAAAATATGCCATAGAAGAGAAAGGGAAACAAATAATTTTTAATTCACATGTAAAGCACCTCGAGGATGGCGAGAAGTGTTCCCGGTTCTTCTTCAAAAAGGTAATGGATAAACGAGATGTCATTTTAAACCTTGAAGGAGAAACCACTATGGTCGGCATTTTAAATTCTGCTTTTAATTTCTACCAATCTCTTTTTAACAAGAAAAATATTGATCCTTCCTTTTTAGAACATGTTCTTAATTCCCTTGATGCCAAGCTAGATATTTTAGACCAGGAAGTTTTATCCCGTAATATTACCTTGGAGGAACTTTTATTTGCTTTTAAAAGTTTTTCTAATGGGAAAGCTCCTGGGGAAGATGGTCTGCCCATCGAATTTTATCATGCTTTTTGGGAAATTTTAAAGAATGACATGTTTTTATTGTATAAGGAAGTTTTTATTACTGAAGAGCTGCCCCCTTCCTGGAGGAGGGGGATTGTGTCCTTAATTTTTAAAAAAGGTGAGAGGGACCAGTTAAAAAACTGGCGCCCTATTACTCTTTTAAACGTTGATTGTAAAATTTTAGCTAAACTAATAACAATCCGTTTTAAACCTTTTATTCATAAATTAATCCATCCAAACCAGGTATGTGGGGTACCTGGGAGGTCAATTACTGAGTCCCTGAATATTTTACGTGACATCATTTGGTATTTTAAAGAAAGGGGTCAAAGCCTTGCTATTTTATCCTTAGATTTCGAGAAGGCTTTTGACCGGGTCTCCCATGAATATCTTTTTATGGTTCTTAAAAAGATGGCTGTTCCTGAAATTATTTTAACACGTATTAAGCTTTTATATCGATCCTGTTTTAGCCAAATTTCTATCAACGGATTTTTAACTAAAGGTGTTCCTCTTTTATCAGGGGTGAAACAGGGGTGCCCGTTGTCTCCGCTCCTTTTTATTTGTGCCATAGAACCTCTGTTCACCCTAATAAGAGATGATAAAGTCATCAGAGGCGTGCCCATACCTGGAGGAAGGGGGAACCAGGTAAAAATCCTAGGCTATATGGATGACGCCACCGTCCTATGCCCAGACGCCGCTTCTATGAGACGGGCATTGAGGAACACCGGCTTTTTTTGTGAAGCCTCTGGTTTTAAATTAAACGTTGATAAGTGTGACTGTTTTTATACTGGTGTATGGGATTCCTCTGTGACACCAGGAGTTAACATGCAGCAGGATCAGATAAAAATTTTAGGAATTGTTTTTAATCAAGAAAACGATGGGAGACCCAATTGGGATTCAGTAATTGCCAAAATGGAAAAAAAGGTTTTAATGTGGAATTTGAGAAATCTCACCATGGAGGGAAAAGTTTTAATAATTAAATCTGTTTTATTACCCATAATGCTTTATGTAGCTATGGTTTTCCCTCCAACAATTTTATATATTAAAAAAGTGACCAGGATCTGTTTTATGTTTTTATGGGGTTCCAAAATGGAAAAACTAAAACGTGATTTTATGTACAGATGTAAGGACAATGGCGGGAGAGATGTTCCTAACCTTTTTAACTTCTTTTACATTAAATACTTTTGCTTCTGTTTTAAAATGTATAATTCTGATGGTATTTTTAGCTACTTTTTAAAGTACGCTACGGGCATGATTTTTAAACGATGGTTTCGTGTCCCTTTGAATTCTCCTGTGCTTCTGTGTCCCCCAAAACAATATGCGGTGCTCGAAAAAACTGTCAGGCTCCTAGGTCTCCAAGAATTGGAGCCTGACATATTGGGGGACCAGAAAAAAGTGTCACTCTCCTGTAGGCGGCAGGAGGATACACTGGCAGTTTCAAATTTCTCACAGGCAAGGTCCAAGGTGGTGTGGCGGAACGTTTTCGGGAAATTTATGGCAAATGTGCACAAGGACCTTGCCTGGGCAATCGTTCACCAGTGCCTCCCTACTCGTGAATTCCAGCATAGGCGAGGACTGGTGGCGAGAGCCAAGTGCCCGAGAGACAGGTGTGGTGACGACGAGACGATAATGCACCTGTTTTGGAACTGCCCATATGCACAGGAGGTTTGGAGGAAGGTAGGCCCATTGCTGAAATGGGCCTGCGGTCTTAAAGATCTTAAATTTGAATACGTGTTTTATGGTCTTTTTAACTGCCCAAGTTTTAAACAGCAAATGGTCTGTTGGATCATTTTAAACTGTTTTAAGAATGCCATTTGGAAGGTTAGGAACATTCTGCTTTTTAAACATGATTTTATTGACGTTAAAAATTGTGTGAAATATGCCCTAAGTGAAATGTATATTTATTATCTTAGGGACAAAAAGCAGCTAGGGGTAAAAGAAGCAACATCCATGTGGTGTTTGCAAATGTGGAATACCATAACATTGTAAATAAAAATGGTTTTATTCTTTTATGTCTTTTATGCCCTGTATAAATTTTATCCTGCTATTGTTCTGTACTTTTATTATAACATCTGTATTAATGGTCTTATTATTATTACTTTTGTATTCATTTAAATGTATGAATATTCATGTATTATGCTGTTGATTTTATCTTGTGGTTTCAATTTTAAAAAAAAGTCTGTAAAATATATTATTTTTGCCAATAAAAAACTTTGTTGAAACCTTATCTGTTCTTATCAGTTTAATATCTGATACGTCCCCTATCTGGGGACCATATATTAAATGGATTTTTAGAACAGGGAGATGGAAATAGAGCTTGCTCTGTCCACTCCACGCATTGACCTGGTATTGCAGTATTTCCAGGACCGGTGCACCCTTCCCTTATGTGTTGACTAAAATCAGATTCCAAAAGTGTTTTTTCTCTTTGCCATTGTTTCTGTCTTTCTGAAGGGATCTCCCCTTTTAATCCCATTATTTCAACACCTGTTGGACAATGCATTTGTACAGTCATGTGTGATAATGAGCTCATTTATTAAATGCAATTAATGAATACATTGCCACCTCTTGTTGTGTGTGTGTGTGTGTGTGTCTTCTGTGTTTCTGTGTTTCCGGCATTTCACATTGGAACAGCTCATTCACCTTCCTTGTCTTCTCTCCGCCCTCCCTCCCTCCCTCCTAGGTAAGTTAAAGAGCTGCACCTGAGCCAGCCACTGATTGATGCAGCACCACAGTCAAATAGTGGAGTGGAGTGGAGTAGGGGAACAGCAAACAGCCATTAAAGCAGCCAGCCGCCTACCCGCCACAATGGACCTACCTGTGTACACTAGGTGGATGTGATGGAATGTACTGTCGTCCCTACATTTCAAGAAGAAGTAAGAATTGCAGTTGCAACAAACCCTTGCTTGCCTACAAAGAGAGCAGCAATTTGGATTTGTTACTATGTTACCTGGAAGAATAACAAACTGTGCAAGGATGGAGGTTGTAGGAGCAAAGAGAAGTTGTCTGTAAAGTTGGTGGATGCCTATTTTCCATTTTGCAGTCCCTTGTCTCCCTCTTGTGGCCTCCTGGAGGCAAATAAATGTGCAAAAAAAAGACAGCCTGGCGGCCGGCTGTTGCAGTGTTGCCCTCTCAGGCAACACTGAGTGACTGACTGAGCCTCACAGTCTTATATAAAGTTCAGACGGAACTTTGCACGTGTCATAGTGGAGCCCTCAGGATTCCAGAGCCAGCTTTCTGACATCATAATGGGGCCTGCCTCAGAGATAAAAGCCTGGGCCCAGGCAGTGTTGTTCAGTGCTGCTCAGCAGGCAGCACAGGACTGGATTAAAGCTGATACAAGGTGTGAAGGAACAAGGGGTGGCTGTGGGCATGCACTTGCTGCCGCTGCCAGTGTTTATCTGCATGGCAGGAGGGCATTTGGGCGTTGCCAGGAAGGCGTTTTTATGTAGATTCCTCCTCTTTCAGCACTGCATTGTGGTGCAAGCAAAAGAAGCAAATCCTGTCTGGCTTCCTCTCCGGCCTTTATTCACCTCCCGCTTAGTAGCTGTAAATGTGTGTGAGCCTGCAGGGCCCCATGGAATTGCCTAGGAGTAGGCTGAATCGCTGCAAGGGGTGAACAGCAGTATGGGACAGGCTCGGGCAAGGCAAGGGCCGCTCGGGTTATCGCTTCTCGGCCTTTTGGCTAAGATCAAGTGTAGTATCTGTTCTTATCAGTTTAATATCTGATACGTCCCCTATCTGGGGACCATATATTAAATGGATTTTTAGAACAGGGAGATGGAAATAGAGCTTGCTCTGTCCACTCCACGCATTGACCTGGTATTGCAGTATTTCCAGGACCGGTGCACCCTTCCCTTATGTGTTGACTAAAATCAGATTCCAAAAGTGTTTTTTCTCTTTGCCATTGTTTCTGTCTTTCTGAAGGGATCTCCCCTTTTAATCCCATTATTTCAACACCTGTTGGACAATGCATTTGTACAGTCATGTGTGATAATGAGCTCATTTATTAAATGCAATTAATGAATACATTGCCACCTCTTGTTGTGTGTGTGTGTGTGTGTGTCTTCTGTGTTTCTGTGTTTCCGGCATTTCACATTGGAACAGCTCATTCACCTTCCTTGTCTTCTCTCCGCCCTCCCTCCCTCCCTCCTAGGTAAGTTAAAGAGCTGCACCTGAGCCAGCCACTGATTGATGCAGCACCACAGTCAAATAGTGGAGTGGAGTGGAGTAGGGGAACAGCAAACAGCCATTAAAGCAGCCAGCCGCCTACCCGCCACAATGGACCTACCTGTGTACACTAGGTGGATGTGATGGAATGTACTGTCGTCCCTACATTTCAAGAAGAAGTAAGAATTGCAGTTGCAACAAACCCTTGCTTGCCTACAAAGAGAGCAGCAATTTGGATTTGTTACTATGTTACCTGGAAGAATAACAAACTGTGCAAGGATGGAGGTTGTAGGAGCAAAGAGAAGTTGTCTGTAAAGTTGGTGGATGCCTATTTTCCATTTTGCAGTCCCTTGTCTCCCTCTTGTGGCCTCCTGGAGGCAAATAAATGTGCAAAAAAAAGACAGCCTGGCGGCCGGCTGTTGCAGTGTTGCCCTCTCAGGCAACACTGAGTGACTGACTGAGCCTCACAGTCTTATATAAAGTTCAGACGGAACTTTGCACGTGTCATAGTGGAGCCCTCAGGATTCCAGAGCCAGCTTTCTGACATCATAATGGGGCCTGCCTCAGAGATAAAAGCCTGGGCCCAGGCAGTGTTGTTCAGTGCTGCTCAGCAGGCAGCACAGGACTGGATTAAAGCTGATACAAGGTGTGAAGGAACAAGGGGTGGCTGTGGGCATGCACTTGCTGCCGCTGCCAGTGTTTATCTGCATGGCAGGAGGGCATTTGGGCGTTGCCAGGAAGGCGTTTTTATGTAGATTCCTCCTCTTTCAGCACTGCATTGTGGTGCAAGCAAAAGAAGCAAATCCTGTCTGGCTTCCTCTCCGGCCTTTATTCACCTCCCGCTTAGTAGCTGTAAATGTGTGTGAGCCTGCAGGGCCCCATGGAATTGCCTAGGAGTAGGCTGAATCGCTGCAAGGGGTGAACAGCAGTATGGGACAGGCTCGGGCAAGGCAAGGGCCGCTCGGGTTATCGCTTCTCGGCCTTTTGGCTAAGATCAAGTGTAGTATCTGTTCTTATCAGTTTAATATCTGATACGTCCCCTATCTGGGGACCATATATTAAATGGATTTTTAGAACAGGGAGATGGAAATAGAGCTTGCTCTGTCCACTCCACGCATTGACCTGGTATTGCAGTATTTCCAGGACCGGTGCACCCTTCCCTTATGTGTTGACTAAAATCAGATTCCAAAAGTGTTTTTTCTCTTTGCCATTGTTTCTGTCTTTCTGAAGGGATCTCCCCTTTTAATCCCATTATTTCAACACCTGTTGGACAATGCATTTGTACAGTCATGTGTGATAATGAGCTCATTTATTAAATGCAATTAATGAATACATTGCCACCTCTTGTTGTGTGTGTGTGTGTGTGTGTCTTCTGTGTTTCTGTGTTTCCGGCATTTCACATTGGAACAGCTCATTCACCTTCCTTGTCTTCTCTCCGCCCTCCCTCCCTCCCTCCCTCCTAGGTAAGTTAAAGAGCTGCACCTGAGCCAGCCACTGATTGATGCAGCACCACAGTCAAATAGTGGAGTGGAGTGGAGTAGGGGAACAGCAAACAGCCATTAAAGCAGCCAGCCGCCTACCCGCCACAATGGACCTACCTGTGTACACTAGGTGGATGTGATGGAATGTACTGTCGTCCCTACATTTCAAGAAGAAGTAAGAATTGCAGTTGCAACAAACCCTTGCTTGCCTACAAAGAGAGCAGCAATTTGGATTTGTTACTATGTTACCTGGAAGAATAACAAACTGTGCAAGGATGGAGGTTGTAGGAGCAAAGAGAAGTTGTCTGTAAAGTTGGTGGATGCCTATTTTCCATTTTGCAGTCCCTTGTCTCCCTCTTGTGGCCTCCTGGAGGCAAATAAATGTGCAAAAAAAAGACAGCCTGGCGGCCGGCTGTTGCAGTGTTGCCCTCTCAGGCAACACTGAGTGACTGACTGAGCCTCACAGTCTTATATAAAGTTCAGACGGAACTTTGCACGTGTCATAGTGGAGCCCTCAGGATTCCAGAGCCAGCTTTCTGACATCATAATGGGGCCTGCCTCAGAGATAAAAGCCTGGGCCCAGGCAGTGTTGTTCAGTGCTGCTCAGCAGGCAGCACAGGACTGGATTAAAGCTGATACAAGGTGTGAAGGAACAAGGGGTGGCTGTGGGCATGCACTTGCTGCCGCTGCCAGTGTTTATCTGCATGGCAGGAGGGCATTTGGGCGTTGCCAGGAAGGCGTTTTTATGTAGATTCCTCCTCTTTCAGCACTGCATTGTGGTGCAAGCAAAAGAAGCAAATCCTGTCTGGCTTCCTCTCCGGCCTTTATTCACCTCCCGCTTAGTAGCTGTAAATGTGTGTGAGCCTGCAGGGCCCCATGGAATTGCCTAGGAGTAGGCTGAATCGCTGCAAGGGGTGAACAGCAGTATGGGACAGGCTCGGGCAAGGCAAGGGCCGCTCGGGTTATCGCTTCTCGGCCTTTTGGCTAAGATCAAGTGTAGTATCTGTTCTTATCAGTTTAATATCTGATACGTCCCCTATCTGGGGACCATATATTAAATGGATTTTTAGAACAGGGAGATGGAAATAGAGCTTGCTCTGTCCACTCCACGCATTGACCTGGTATTGCAGTATTTCCAGGACCGGTGCACCCTTCCCTTATGTGTTGACTAAAATCAGATTCCAAAAGTGTTTTTTCTCTTTGCCATTGTTTCTGTCTTTCTGAAGGGATCTCCCCTTTTAATCCCATTATTTCAACACCTGTTGGACAATGCATTTGTACAGTCATGTGTGATAATGAGCTCATTTATTAAATGCAATTAATGAATACATTGCCACCTCTTGTTGTGTGTGTGTGTGTGTGTGTCTTCTGTGTTTCTGTGTTTCCGGCATTTCACATTGGAACAGCTCATTCACCTTCCTTGTCTTCTCTCCGCCCTCCCTCCCTCCCTCCCTCCTAGGTAAGTTAAAGAGCTGCACCTGAGCCAGCCACTGATTGATGCAGCACCACAGTCAAATAGTGGAGTGGAGTGGAGTAGGGGAACAGCAAACAGCCATTAAAGCAGCCAGCCGCCTACCCGCCACAATGGACCTACCTGTGTACACTAGGTGGATGTGATGGAATGTACTGTCGTCCCTACATTTCAAGAAGAAGTAAGAATTGCAGTTGCAACAAACCCTTGCTTGCCTACAAAGAGAGCAGCAATTTGGATTTGTTACTATGTTACCTGGAAGAATAACAAACTGTGCAAGGATGGAGGTTGTAGGAGCAAAGAGAAGTTGTCTGTAAAGTTGGTGGATGCCTATTTTCCATTTTGCAGTCCCTTGTCTCCCTCTTGTGGCCTCCTGGAGGCAAATAAATGTGCAAAAAAAAGACAGCCTGGCGGCCGGCTGTTGCAGTGTTGCCCTCTCAGGCAACACTGAGTGACTGACTGAGCCTCACAGTCTTATATAAAGTTCAGACGGAACTTTGCACGTGTCATAGTGGAGCCCTCAGGATTCCAGAGCCAGCTTTCTGACATCATAATGGGGCCTGCCTCAGAGATAAAAGCCTGGGCCCAGGCAGTGTTGTTCAGTGCTGCTCAGCAGGCAGCACAGGACTGGATTAAAGCTGATACAAGGTGTGAAGGAACAAGGGGTGGCTGTGGGCATGCACTTGCTGCCGCTGCCAGTGTTTATCTGCATGGCAGGAGGGCATTTGGGCGTTGCC